>NC_045449.1:67702965-67712624 GCF_002776525.5 Piliocolobus tephrosceles | reverse complement strand
TTAAAAGATAGTTACAAATGGCCTTTCATACCATCTCATACCCCATACACAAAAGAAGTTCAATAGAAGCTAAGCTATTTAAATAATTCCTGTATCTGAATGCCCCCCTAAAATACACAATTTCATAGAAATAGCTCTTAGTTTGCAAAGCACAATTCCCAGCCCCTCTACCTCACACACAGAAATATTTTAACATTAAATTATATTATTTCTTCCTTTTTTTTTTTTTTTTTTTGAGGCAGAGTCTCACTCTGTCACTCAGGCTGGAGTGCAGTGGTGTGATCTCCACTCACTGCAACCTTCACCTCCTGGGTTTCATGTGGTTCTCTTGCCTCAGACTCATGAGTAGCTGAGATTACAGGCATGTGTCACCATGCCCAGCTAATTTTTGTATTTTTAATAGGGATGAGGTTTAACCATATTGGCCGGGCTGGTCTCGAACTCCTGACCTCAAGTTATCCACCCCCTTTGGCCTCCCAAAATTCTGGGATTACAGATGTGAGCCACCATGCACAGCCTGTCTGTCTTTCTTTTCTATATTGGCATCTTTCTGTTTTTTATTTCCCTTGCTTTAAAGACCTTAACCTTTTTGCCTTTTTTTTTTTTTTTTTGAGATGGAGTCTCGCTCTGCCGTCCAGGCTGAAGGGCAGTGGCCGGGTCTCAGCTCACTGCAAGCTCCGCCTCCTGGGTTTACGCCATTCTCCTGCCTCAGCCTCCTGAGTAGCTGGGACTACAGGCGTCCGCCACGTCGCCCGGCTAGTTTTTTGTATTTTTTTTTTAGTAGAGACGGGGTTTCACCGTGTTAGCCAGGATGGTCTCAATCTCCTGACGTCGTGATCCGCCTGTCTCGGCCTCCCAAAGTGCTGGGATTACAGGCTTGAGCCACCGTACCCGGCCCCTTTTTGCTTTTAATAGACTTTATTTCTTAGAGAGTTTTAGGTTCACAGCACAATTGAGTGGAAAATACGGGTTCTCGTATACCTCCTGCCCCCTCATACTCAGAGCCTCCCCTCCTATCTACGCAGGCACCTAGTGGTACATTTGTTGCCATCTGTGAACCTGCTAAAGCATCCTTTTTCCAACAGAGTCAGTAGATTTGCCCCAGGCAAGACGACTTGGCTGGCTTGAACTCCATGCCCATCTCCGAACCCATCACTCTGATCTGGGGAATGCAGCACCGTGAGAGTTCAATCACACGGTCACATGTATGATGTCATGTGATCACTCTGTAACCAGGAGGGGCCACTCAGGCCACTGTGTTTGAAGCTCATGTAGTACGTGAGGGGTCTTCCCGAAAGAGCCCAAAGAAGGGCTAGCAATTTAAGCAGACAAAAGCGCTTCCTCAGTGCCCACCATGTGCCAGGTATGGTATTAAGGCGCTGCTTTGGGCCAGCCATCCTGGGCGACCTTTGGACCATCTGATCCAAGTGACCTCTGAATCCCAGGGCTCTCGGGGCATGACACAGTTTATATCCTTTACCTGCAACAGGTGGTGGCCTCCTTGCCGTACACCTGCAGCTTTCCAGGGGTTCCCTGTTGGAAAAGGTCTGCTATGCTGCTGTGTGAGTTCTCCTCCACTAGATGAGGAAGGGGCTGAGACTATTTCTAAGTGCCCCCCTTCAATGAGCATCTCATTCACTCCCTGCTTTAACAGATATTCTGTTGCGTTTTGACATGGTCTGGTCTGAGAGCCTTCCCAGGGAACTCTAATTCTGGGACACCTTGGTATGTTGTGCCCGCACATGCATATATGTGTGTCTAGTGGGGGTGGGCATCAGGGATTTGGACACCCAGTCTTTACAGCAAGGGAGTGGTAGGGGAAGGGGCGGCCATCTGGACTATTGCCACATTCTCTGTGTCTGTGGCTCCCTGGTTATTATTCTGGGCCAAGATAGAAGCAGCTGCGTGGTGGGGGGAAAGCTGACAGGCAGTGGCAGGTAACACCGGCTGCTGGGGTTGGAAGCTGACCAGATCCCATCAGGAGTGGGAGGATGGGCCTGGAGGAGAGAGAGCCAACTCTCAACACCCCCAGCCCCTAGCTCCCTTTTTATTCAGCTCAGCTGCGCTGTCTCCACTGACTCTGGTGCATGGGACAGTCCTGTGGTGCCTCTTCTCCTCGGTCTTCTTCCTCACCCTCCTCTTCCCAAGTCCCCGGCAAGGCCTGAGGGAGGGAGAGGAACAACATTTGGGTTGGAAGTTCTTGTGCTGGTCAGTTGCCTGCTGGTTCTCAGACCCATTTTCCATGCTCCTCCTGCCCTGCTTAGCACCTTGGGGGGCTGCCCATGGCAGCTGGCTCCTGACTGGTTTGGACATTGAGTCCCGGCAGGAGATGGGAGCAAGCAGAAGGGAGAAGCTAGAGTGTTTTTCCTCCTCCTTTCCAGCATTGCTGGATTTCATCATGGCTTCTGCTCTCTTTAGACAGATTCACCAGCTTCCAGGATGGACCTGGCTGTGGGGTCCACTGATGCCTTCTCCTCCGTTTGTCCCTTCAGCCTGGGGTGGTAGCAGCTTCCCACTGTTGCTAATCCCCAAAATGTCTCCCTATCCCCTTCTCAGTTCTTCCTTCATCTGTGCAATCAAGTTCCGGCATACATCTCCCCCTTTTAGACACTCAGAGTGGTGCCTGTTTACTGCTTGGACCTTGATGCTGCAGCCATCTGATTGGGCCTCAGGCAAACTTGAACTCAGCTCCCTCTGCCACTAATGAGCTGTGTACCCCTGGACTAGTGGCTTTGCCTCTCTGGACTCTACTTTTCTTATCTTGAAATGGAGAGGGGAGTGTAGAGAGCAGCCCCTTCTGAGCGCTGGATCCTTTGCCTGGGGCACTCAGGGCTTTTCCAGCGTTCTTCTGCTGTGGCTCCTGGGCCCTCTCCAGCTACTTGGAAGAGTGTGAGACACGTGCTCATGGGGTGTGGCTTTGAGTCCTAAGCTCCCTTCTCCATGTACATGGGGTTCATACCCAGGGCCCTGGGTAACACTTCTAGCCCCCAGGTGAGTTGGGAAGAAGACTAGATACCTCTGAGGAAAAGCAAGGGTGCCAAGGTGGGGTGGGCACCCCGAGGGCAGGGCTTCTCCGCCGCAGCACTTTCGGTATTTTGGGCTGCTGGATCATTCTTTGTTGCTAGGCTGGCCGGGGCTGTCCTCTACATTGTAGGATACTTAGCAGCTTCCGTGGCCTCTACCCACGTGATGCCAGAGCCACCCTTCCCTGTCACAATCGTCTTCAGACATTGCCAAACATCTCTGGGGGGCAAAGCTCCCGTGGTTCAAAACCCCTGATTTCCAGGGGATTGGACCCCCAAATTAGGGCTGAGGAGGTGGAGTTGGCTATACTGGGCAGTCGGAACCAGGGAAAATTTACAGAAGAATCTCTTCCTCTCCTGCCTCCAGCTGCCTCCCAAAATCATTTGGAGGTGGTAACGGCAGAGGAGGGGAGCACGGGTGAGGGGTGCAAGGGCTGGGAGGGAGCAGCCAGAAGGTGCCAGTTGTTTTGGGCCCCTGTGCTCAGGCCCCAGGCCCAAGTGAGGGGCAAGAAGGTGATGAGGTCTGGTGGAAACCCCCCAGGTCCCCTCCCCCAGGAAGCCTGCCTCTCACCCTGATGAGGCCCAGGTGGTTGTCACTGTGGGGAGGGGGAAACAGTCTGGGCTGGGAGCTGGGAGGGAGGGCAAGATCAGAGCAGAGCTGAGGCCTTGTTTTGGGTTTGAAATGCCCAAGCTGTTAATTTGAGAATAATCAATGCTAATTTGCACATATCTGGTTGCTATAGCAGGTTATCTATTTCCCGTCAAGATGTCCCAGAGGCTCCTGCAGCTCTTCCCGTCGCTGCCCACCCCGTCTCCCCCTCCCCACCCCGAGGTGCTGTGGGGCCAGCCCGACCACGGGGACAGCAGGTCAGCACCCTCCCTCCAACCTCGGAGTCCACCCCAGCTGCACCGTGGGCTGGAAGAACTCCAGGGCGCAGGAGCCAGGAGCAGAGGAGCGAGGGGTCTAGCGGGGCAGCCAACTGAGCCTAGGAGGAGGAGAATTAAGCAAAAGTGCAAATTACCCAAACCCGTGATTAACATTTCTTCCAAATCTGCATGAATATTAAAGCGCAACCCACCCTGGTCCCCACACAATGAATTCTGCATGAATCTTAAGATAAATCGTTTGGATAACTTAGCGGCAGCTGTACTCCCCTGCTGCCAGCTGCCTCCCAAAATCATTTTGAGGCGGGTAAGGGGAGACGAGGAGAGTGTGGGTGAGTGGTAGGAGGGCCAGGTGGTGCCTTTTGGACCCCTGTGCTCAGGCAGCAGGGCCAAGCAGGGCATCGAGCTGAGGGTGACCAGTGAGTTTCGCCAAGCCTTGGCCCCGCTCAGTTGCTGAGGCTAGAAAGGCACACGGAGGAGCCGCGATGGAATCTCTGCCTCGCGGAGGACCCCATTCTTGGGTTTCTGGGCTGCCTGCTCTGTGCTTTGTCTCCTAAGAAGCAACCAGCCCAGCCAGCCCTCAGCTCATGCCCCACCATTTTGGAGGTCAGGGTTTTCAGCCAGGGGGTACTCTCCCCGCCGGGAGATGCTTGGCAATGTCTGGAGATGATCGTGGCTGGGAAGGGGTATTCCTGGTATCAAGTGGGTATAGGCCACAGATGCTGGTAAATATCCTACAATGTACAGGACAGCCACCCCAACAACAAAGAATGATCCAGCCTGGAATACCAGTTGTGCTGAGGCTGAGAAGCCCTGCCCTCGGGGTGCCTGCCCCACCTCGGCATCTTTGGACTCCTCGGAGGCATCTAGTCTTCCTCCCAACTTACCCTGGGGCTAGAAGTTACCCAGGGCCCTGGGTGGGAGCTAGGAGTCAGGGTTTTGAGCTTCAGAGCATGGCAACATCATCGTCATGACTGTCATTGTGCCAGGCAGGGTCCCAAAGGGAAGCAGATGGTATCCTTGAGGGGATCCAGCAAAGGCAGTTTAATGAAGAGGGCATTTGTAGACTTGTGAGAAGAGTTAAGGAAACCAGCTCCCCTGGTGTAGGATCCAGGGGCCAGCAAGAGTGGGGAGCCTTTGCCACCTCCAGGTCCAAAGGCACAAGGAAAATAAGTGGAGCTATCAGAGCCTGGAGCCAGGGAGAGGGAGCCACCCAACAGGAACCATGGCCGTGGTAGAAACAGCTGCTCTCAGAACAGCAGCAGGGAGAGAGGGAGAGGGTGGAATCAGTACCTCCATCGCTCCTTCCTCCTGCTCTTGGTCTCCTGCCAGTGCCTCTGATAAGCCAAACCCAATTAGAAGGCAGGAGACAAAAGGGCCCAGCTGACACAGCCTGGAGAAGTCACCCTTCCAAGGCACAGAGCAGAGGGGAGAAGAGAGCATGGCTTTGGCAGGGCGATGGGGGCAGGGGACGATGGGGGAGTCAAATGCGGCCAGCACAGTCATCCCCATCAACACCAGCAGAAGCTGCCTACAGGACAGCCCCGGGAACTGCTGCTAGGAGCTCAATAAGTGGCACAGTAGTTAAAACCCATGGAACAACCTGTGACCAGGAACATGTGTGGGTCAATACTAAATGCCTTTTGGAAAATTCTAGAGTCTTCCAGCGGTAGAAATAGGGTTAAAGTGTTAGGATTCCCTGGGGAGCCAACCTCAGTGACAGCTTGGGTAAGTCAATGGCGTGCTGGGGTTCAATTTACAAAAATGCTGTTTAAGCCCAAATTTGCAGGAGCACACCCATTATAAAGGGAATTCCACTTATAATAGAGTGTCCAAAGAAGCGGAAGTCAACCCCAGCCTGTCAGAAGAATGGACACAGACTGGTGGGATTGCTTCTCTGGAAAGGACTTGCTGATGTTTGGATGTAGGGGTGAGAAAAACAGGAGTCAAGAGTGAGCACATGAGCTTCTTTCCTGAACAGTTGGGTGACTGTGGTGGTGCTATGCAATATGGAGAAGACTGGGAACCAGGTTCTGTTAGACTCCAAAGCCTGGCTCAGGGTAAACAGCCACTGTCTATTCTTGCCAGGCTGCTGGTTAGTGTCCTGGGGCTGTGGCCAGCTCCTCTCCTCTTTCCGAAGGTGGACTCTGTGTATCTTCTCCTCTCTGGCTACAGGTGGGATGGCAGCATTTGTGGAAACTGCTGGGGGACATGAGGAAGGGGTTTGGCCCAAAGAGTGTGAATGGCAAGTGGACCAGAGGGACTGCCTCCTGTTTCTGCTTTGAAGCAGCAGCCTAACAAGAAGTAGACAAACAGGAACGCTTCTCAGCTCAGCAGGACGATGGGGGGAGCGAATTAAAATCCCATTATAAGAACACTGCGGAGGCTGCTGGCAGCCTGGCTGATGATAATTTACACCAATGTACATACATGAAAGCCTTCCTCGCTGTGATTCAGGCCACAGAGGCAGCCGTGGGAAGAATTCTGAAGTCCACCTGGCGTTCTCACCTCCAAGCTTATGTCCTTGGGCAAGTTGCGTAAACTCTCCTAGTCTCATCTTAGCCTCGGCCATGCTGGAAGGTGTCCATTTACTTTGCAGACCACCCTCCCTCCTTCTCTACCTGCTCTGACTGGGAGGCTGGCCTCTGAGGACCCTAGCTCTGGCTTGCACAGATA
Source organism: Piliocolobus tephrosceles (assembly GCF_002776525.5). NCBI lineage: Eukaryota > Metazoa > Chordata > Mammalia > Primates > Cercopithecidae > Piliocolobus > Piliocolobus tephrosceles. The sequence goes on along the minus strand of NC_045449.1, from coordinate 67,706,040 downwards.
CGGCAGTAACAGAGCTCAGAGGGTAAGATGACAGAAGTGATTACACTGGGTCCTGGCTCCTTCCAGGCCAGGCAGTGGCTTGGCAGTAGCTGTCAAGGCCTTCTCCTATAGTCCCCTCTGTCTCCAAGCTCTTCCTTTACCCACTCAGTCCTAGGGGCATACTGGCTTCCATCTCTGGCTGGGCCCTGGGTGCGACCCCACATTCCTTGGATCCCCTTAGTCTGTTTCAGCATTGTCAATGATTCTTTCATTGGGACTCTGTATTAGTCCATTTTCATGCTGCTGATAAAGACATACCCAAGACTGGGTAATTTATAAAGGAAAGAGGTGTAATGGACTCACAGTTCCACATGACTGGGGAGGCCTCACAATCATGGTGGAAGGTGAAAGGCACATCTTACATGGTGGCAGACAAGGGAGAATGAGAGCCATGTGAAAGTGGAAAACCCTTATAAAACCATCAGACCTCATGAGACTTATTCACTACTACGAGAACAGTATGGGGGAGACCGCCCCCATGAATCAATTATCTCTCACTGGGTCCCTCTCACAACATGTGGAAATTATGGGAGCTACAATTCAAGATGAGATTTGGGTGGGGACACAGCCAAACCATATCAGACTCTCTTCCATCACACCTCTGAGTAGGCCAACTGCTTCCTCACAAGACCCCGATAGCACACCTATTGCATAGAACTGAAGCCATCATGGAATGCAACAACTCATAGAAAGGTGCAGAGTGCAGGGCCAGGCTCATAGGAAACCATGGAAGGCAAGGGACCAGGTGGCACAGTGGTTAGTAGCCTAGACTGCCTGGGATTTGTCCAGCTCTGGCTTAGCTAGCTGTGACACTGTGGGCAGCTTGCTTGTTCTTCCTGTGTCTGGTCTACAGTTCTTCCTCCATAAAATGATGATGATGATGATGATTGATGATGATAGTGATAGCACATGCATGATAGGGTTGCTGTGGGTTCAAATAAGTAAATTTGTGTAAAGTTTTTAAATGACACATCACAAGCCATCAGAAACATTAGCTATTACTTTTTACTGTAGTAAGTTCTCACAAAGTCTGTTTTCTTCCAGGCCACACAAAAGGCTTAGTCAGCAGCCAATTTATGCATCCTTGAATAATGTGATTAGGGCAAAATTTCTATGGTTAGAAGGACTCTGAAGCCATCTTTGTCTTAAGTTATGTCCAGGCTTCCCAACTCCTAGATTAGGATACCCCTCCCTGAGAGCTTCAGGAAATATTTTTGAATCCAACTGTGGATATTTCTGGTCCTCAGTAGAATATATCTTGCTGAAGGGTTTGTTTATTCATAAATGTGTATCAAGGGCTTATTATAGGCCAGGCACTGTGCTGAGCCTTGGGAGTGATGTGTTAAACTCACAAGGACCCTCCATTTGCATTGGGTTTTTAAATTGGGATCAGTAATAGCTCTTGAGCCACAGTGAACCAGATTTAGAACAAACATAGGAGAGAAGGCAAGTGTCAATAGCTCTGAGGTTCTTGGCTGCTGGAAGACTTTGGAAGGGCCTTATATAACCAGCTCTGTTCTATGGATGCCATGTACCATGCCCATCTTCTTTTGTTGGACTTTAGAGGAGAGAGTTTGGCATGATCCTGGCCAGAGGCCTCCCTTTTCTGCAGAGAGGGTCCATGGATTTTGACTAATACCACCACCATCGTCACTAACACCACTATCAACACTACCATGCCTACCACCAACACCACAATCATTTCCACCACCACCATCATCATTACCACCACTTCCAGCACTGCTATTATCATCACCATCATCACCATTATCACCATCACTGCTAACACCACTACCACTACCACCATCACCATGACCACATCTACCATCATCACCACTGTTACCTCCATCATCTCTACTAACACCACTACCACCATCACCACCACCATTACTACTATCACCATCATTGCCACCACCATTATTACCACAACTACCATCATCACCACCACCGGCACTATCATCACCACCACCACCTCCATCACTACTATCACCACTAGCACTACCACCATTACTAGTATCACCACCATCACCACCACCACCACCATTACCATCAACATGACCAAAATCGTTACCACCACCATCATTATTACTGCCACCAACATCATCACTACCATCACCACCACCATCACTACCATCACCACTGCCATCACTACTATCACCACCATCACCACTACCACCACCACTACTACACCACCATCATCACCATCATAGCTATCACCACTACCATCACTGCCACCACCATCACTATGATCACCACCATCACCATTATCACCATCATTATTATCACTACTACTACTTCCACCACCACTCACTACCATTCACCATCATCATGACCACCTCCATCATCACCATCACCATCATGACAACAACAATACCAGCAAAACAGCTCTTCCCATTTTGGTCATTGTCTTTTCAGGACAAAAGACAGCACAGGAGGGAGACTCCTCTCTTAGGTTCCTTGTTCTTATGTCAAAAAATAGTTTTTTCTGTAGTCCTCAGCAGGAGAATAAAGGGCAACATGTACTCCAGACAAAATCCTGAAGTGAGGCATCCAGAAAAGGTCAGGCTGGTGTCATGAGTAGCTAAGGTCTGCCTGAGTTAATTAGGCCTAGACTTTCTATTACTTTCATCCTCAGTTTCACACCCTTACCTGTGCTCCATACCAGACATGTCAAGATCATGGACTTTGGGGTCAGGAGAACCTATTCAATGCTGGCTTTGTAACCTCAGGAACATTGTTGAAACTCTCTAAATCTAAGTCACTGTTTCTATAAGTGGGAATGAGAATATCAGCTTCATAAGATTGTTGTGAGAATTAAAATAGAGATAATGTCAATAAATCCCTTGGTCTAGTGTCTGGCACATAGTAAGTGCTCATTTGATGTCTCTCTGTTACCCTATCCATCTCCTCATCCATCTATGCATCCATTCATCCATCTATCCATCCATCCATGCACCCGTTGATTCATCAATCCATCTATCAGTCTATCTATCTATCTATCTATCTATCTATCTATCTATCTATCTATCTATCTAT
>NC_045449.1:67575917-67702955 GCF_002776525.5 Piliocolobus tephrosceles | reverse complement strand
TATCTATCTATCTATCTATCTATCTATCTATCTATCTATCTATCTATACATCATCTTCGTGATTATAGCATTTTTACTTGGTTTGGGTTGCCTGTAGGTATGTAACAAACCAACTCAAATGTAGTGGTATGAAACAGCTGTTGATACGCTTTGGAGTTTTGTCCCTGCCCAAATCTCATGTTGAATTGTAATCCCCAGTGTTGGAGGAGGGGCCTGGTGGGAGGTGACTGGATCATGGGGGCAAACTTACCCTTTGCTGTTCTTGTGATAGTGAGTGAGCTCTCAGAAGTTCTCGTTGTTTAAACATGTGTAGCACCTCCTTCTTCTGTCTCTTCCTCCTGCTCCAGTCATGTAAAATATGCCTTCTTCCTCTTCATCTTCCAGCGTGGCTGTAAGTTTCCTGAGGCCTCCCCAGTCATGCTTCCTGCACAGCCTGCAGAACCATGGGCCAATTGAACCTCCTCTTTTCTTTTTATATTATGCAGTCTCAAGTAGTTCTTTGTGGCAGGGCAAGAACAGACTAATACAACTATAATTAATTACTACTATTCCTCATGATTTTTGAGGCTAACTGGTCTTAGCCAGTCAGTTCTCACTTGGGTTCTCTCATGTGGTTTTATTCCGATGGTGGCAGGAGTCATCTGAAAGACTTCCTCACTCTCATGTCTGGTAGTTAATGCCGGCTATGGCTGGGACCTTGGCTGGAGCTGTCTGACAGGACACCTACACGTGGCTTCTCCATGTGGCCTGGGCTTCCTCACAACATGGCAGCTGGGTTCCAAGAGTAAGCATCCCAAGAGACAGGCAAATGGAAACTGTGTCACCTGTTATGACCTAGCTTTGGAAGTCACATAGCATCATTCCTGCCATACTTTGCTGAAGGAGTCACTAAGGTCTGATTAGGTTCCAGGGAAGATATTGGCTTTACTTTTTGATAGGGGAAGTGGCAAAGTTACATTGTGAGAAGACCATGCAGGCTGAGTGATATGGTCATAGCCATTTTTGGAATAAAGTTTTAACACTTTGATAGTTTCATTAAGCCTTAATATTTTCTTATCCTCAAGTATTCACCCTCTCAGCCACCTAAGCAGTCTTTTCTGGATCAGATAATGTGCTTTCTTTGCCCTTTAGGAAATCTAGTGCACTAGAAAGAGCAGTTCCTGGAAGCCCAGATTTCTAGTTCCTTGACCCAACTGTAGTCTTTGTAGTGCTTTTGATCAAATTTGGAGCTAACCACTGCTCCTTCCTTCACTTCCATGCCTTCAGGTCTCTGTAGCTTCAGAGGGAGGAAGATGGCATATCACATCTGATTTTTCCACTCTGGTTATCTCAGCACTTCTCCTCCATCCCAAAGAAGAAAATCAAATCATTTAATAGACTTTCGTGTTGGGATGTCTGCAGCCAAGACTTTTTAACATCAGCTAATCTGGGCTAAGTGTCAGTTCCCAATAAGTTCATCCCTGATCCACCATCCTGGCAGCTTAAGGTCTCCCAAGAGTATCTTTTCTTCTATCTTCACTTTATCTAAGGCTGCATAAAAATTACCCTAAAACAGTGTAGCTTAAACCAACACACATACAATATCCTCTCACAGCCTAAGGGTCAAGAATCCTGGTGATCTTCGCTGGGTCCTCTGGCTCAGGGCATCTCTCCAGGCTGTAATCAAGATGTCAGCTAGGGATTCAGTCTAATCTGAAGTCTTGGCTGGGGAAGGATTCACTTTCATGCTCACTCATGTGGTTGCTGGGAAGACCTAGTCCCTAGAGGGCTGTTGGCCAGAGGCTGTCCTTAGTTCTTTGCTACATGGCCTTCTCCATAGAAAAGATTACAACATAGCAGGTTGGTTGAATAGAGAAAGTAAGTGAGCAAGCAAGAGAGTTGAGAGCAAGCCAGAAGTCACAGTGTTTTACAGCCTAATCTTGGTAGTGACATCCCATCATTTTTGCCATATTCTGTTTATTAGAAATAAGTCTCTAGGTCCATCCCTTGCTCAAGGCAAGAGGATTACACAAGAGCGTGACTACCAGGAGATGGGAGAACACTCAGAGCTATTCTGGAAGCTGCTTGCCATACTCATCCTAACCCTGGGATTTGGGGAAGACAAGTATGAAATTCTCACTATTTTGCTAATGGTAAAAGTGGTTAGGGGTTATACATGAATTTTCACAGCAACATTATTCAGAATAGCAAATATATATATATATATAACCCATATGTCTGTCAACTGATGAATGGATAAATATGATGTTGTATATCCATATTATTCAATAATTGAAAGATGTGAAATACTGATAAATACTAGAACATGGATGAACCTTGAGAACATTGTGCTAAGTGAAAAAAGCCAATCACAAAGGACAGCATATTATATGGTTCCATTCATATAAGATGTCCAGAATAGACAATCTATGTAGATTAGTGGTTGCCAGGGGCTGGGGAAGACACGGGCAAAAGGACAGTATAGTGGGTGGAATTGTGTTCCCCCAAAACATATGTCTGTATTCTAACCTGTAGAACATGTGAAGGTGGACTCATTTTTTTAAGAGTCATAGCAGATATAATTAAGTTAAAGGTCTTAAGATGAGGTCATCCTAGATTTAAGGGAGACCCTAAAAATGAGTTCATCCTAGATTTGGGGTGGACCCTGAAGATGAGGTCATCCTAGACTTAGGGTGGACCCTAAAGATGAGGTCATGCTAGATTTATGGTGGACTCTAAAAATGAGGTCATGTTAGATTTAGGGTGGACCCTAAAGATGAGGTCATGCTAGGTTTAGGATGGGCCCAATGACATGTGTCCTTATAAGAAAAAGGCTGAGAGAGATTTGGCCCTCAGAGGCACAGGGGAGAAGGCCATGCAAAGACAGAGGCACAGATTGGAACCATGTAGCCCCAAGCGAAGCAGCGCCTGGAGCCACCAGGAGCTGGAAGAGGCAAGGAAGGACTCTCCCCTGGAGCCTTGGGAGGGACCATGGCCCTGCCCACGCCTTGATTTCAGACTCTGGCGTCCACAACAGACAGAGAACCAATTTCTGTTATTTTCAGGCACCAGGTTTATGATTAATTTGCTATAACTGCCCCAGGAAACTAGTACAGGGATGATGGCCAAGGGGTGCAGGGTATTTATTTGGGGTGATGAAAATGTTCAAAAATTGATCATGGTGATGTGTGTACAACTTTGTAAATAAACTAAAAGCCATTGAATTGCAAAGTTTACTTTTATTTATTTATTTTTGAAATGGAGTCTCACCCTGTTGCCCAGGCTGGAGTACAGTGGTGCAATCTCTGCTCACTGCAACCTTTGCCTCCTGGGTTCAAGCGATTCTCCTGCCTCAGACTCCGGAATATCTGGGATTACAGGTGCACACCTCCACGCCCGGATAATTTTTGTATATTTTTTAGTAGAGATGGGGTTTCGCCATGTTGGCCAACTGGTCTTGAACTCCTGACCTCAAGTGATCTGCCCACCTCGGCCTCCCAAAGTGCTGGGATTACAGGCATGAGCCACTGCGCCTGGCCTGAATTGCACACTTTAAATGGCAAATTGTATGGTATGTGAATTATATAAGACTGGTTAAAGAAAAAGGCTAGGGGATTTGCCCCTCTTATAGCCAGGTAGGGAAAAAGGCAGGACCCGAAGGTGGGATGGGAAGGTGGGTTGCTCCACGCTGCCAAGCCACTTCCCCTGGACAGCAGCACTCCTGTCCCCAGGGCCATCACTGCACAGGCAGAGGTGAGGTGTGCAGGTGGTAGGGAGCCGTGGTCACATGGCCTACTCTGCCCCTCTGTCTCATGCATGTGATCATTCCCTCCTGCTGGTGTTTAACTTTATCTTTTCCCTGCCTCTCAGTTTTCATGTCTCATTGCCTCCCCACCACCCCTTTGTGAGCTGTCTTCGTCCCTGTACCCCCTTCCATCGGCCCCTCCAAATAGCAAACCTCCAGGGGCAGAATCCATTTCCAACCCCTCAGATGTCAGGGGAATTGAAAGCACGGCAAATATTTCCGAGATCTAAATTACACCGACCCCAGAAGGCTGAACTTGCAGTATAATCCAGGTTATGAATTGTAAATCAGATGCCATGCAAAGTACTTGCGAAAATTCAATAAAGCTTTCTTTGCTCCCAGCATAGCAAAGCTGGGCCTAGGGAGGCAGGAGGAGGCATGCCAGAACTTGGAGGAAAGGAGACCTGTGATTGGGGAGGAGTGGGTAGAGAGTGGGTGGGCAGGGGGTGGGGGCTCTGACCCTGCTTGGCCAAGACTTCTCAGGGGGACGAACTGCCCATTTTCCCGTTGAAGGAGTCAAGAGGTCTCCATGGCCTTTGGATAACATGCCCTACAAGATTTAGTCCAGCCTTGCAAATAAGAATGATATAGTTACCAGCCCATCCAAGCTAGGGAGGCCGTGGAAGGAAAGGTGGCCTTCTAGATTACTCATGTGGCACAAACTGTTAGGCTGCATACACATACGTGTATATAGTCAGAGGTGGAAGGGATCCTGATATTAAGATTTTTTTATTCCTGCTTTAGTAAGAAAGAAGCCAGAGAACTCACTTTGGACCCACTAATGATAAGCACCCCTAGAATGGTGAGGAGAAAGCAATGCACACTGGAATCTCTCAAGAGTTTTACTTGGAAGGGAGGTTGAAGAGCCAATGGCCCCACTCTGTGGCTGGAAGGGGAGTGCATAGAGGCTTCTATGTTTCAAAACCTGGCAATCCCTAGAGAAAGAAATGGGGGCGGGACATTGGCAGGTGTTCACTTCCAACCCTGGAGGTACACTGAGGCATGGCAGCTCTACTCTGTCTGAATTGGAAGCGGGGTTGCTGGGAGGGTCACATTTTGGATGGTTATATTTCTGGGGCACCAAGAAGGTAAACACTTACACAAGCAGTTAGCCTGCTAATCTCAGGTGTCCTCCCCTCTGCCTTGGTCTTTTGGCCATTAGAGAGTTTGAAAACATCTCCCTCACCCAAAGATAGATGGGAAATCAGAAGTTGGTGGAGACTAATTTTCCCTGGGCAAACTTGGTCTCATGGGCATCCTACCAAATCTGCATAGATGAACCCTGTGGGCAGCCATCGACTCATCTCATCCACTGAGGCCTACCTGCCAGGCACTGTGCTGGCTGCCAGGGAGACAGGGATAGGAGATGAGGCTCTTCCCTTGAGCAGGTCGGGTGGTGACAGGTTGGGTCTTTCACCCTTGTCTCCCAGATGCTCAGAAGACCCAAGTTCCAGGCACACACTGTACCAGCCCTGGGGGAAAGGCCAGGTGTTGCCCTTGGTTACTGCAGGTCTATGGGGCTGGTGTAAAGAAGGCCTTGAGAAGACTTGAGCTGCTGTGTTGGTGGGAGTGGGAGTTGCCAACCCTGGGCTTGAACAGCCCTGAGTGTTCCCAGCCTATTAATAGTCATGATGAGGAGGATGTGGAAAGTCTCCCCTTTAGGTGCTCAGGGTTCTGCCAGGCAATTAAAATGCAACCCTGCTTATGCCTCTAATGAGGACACCATTAATATTGGGGGCAGCCTTAGCTCTGGGCTGTGTCCTGCAGGAACAGCCTCACCAGTGTAGCCTGGCCAGGAAGAGCTTATTTTTGTTCTATAGAAAAATCTCTCTTTCTCTCTCCCTCTTTGCCTTCCCCCCACACCCTGCCTACCCTTGAAGAACATGGAGAAAGTACAGTGCAACGATATGGACTTGAGCCTCCCCTGCAAAGCCAGGGTGCATGTAGCTTGGCTTTCTAGCACCCACAGACGTTTGGCAAGCATGATGGGAAGACTCTGAGATGGTCCCCCTCCCTGATTCCCAACTCCTGGTGCTCATGCCCTTGTGTTAGTCCCCTCCCCTAGAGTGTAGGCTGGACCTAGTGACTTGCTTCTAGCTGATAGAAGACAGCAAAGGTGAGGAGATGCTCCTCCACGACAGGCTGCATCAGATGAAAATCTCTGTCTTGTTAGATTCTAGTGCCTTCTTGGCTTGCCACTTTTATGAAGCAAGCTGCCATGTTGGAGAGGCTCATGTGACAAGAAACTGAGAGTGGCTTCCAGCCACTTGCCAGCTAGGATCCAAGACACTCAGTCCCTTAAGGAACTGAATCACAATGACCACATGAGCTTGGATGTGGATCTTTCCACAGCTGAACCTTCAGATGAGACCCCAGCCCCTCAACTGGAGCCCATGAGAGACCCTGAGACAGGACAGTTGAGCTCTGCCCAAATTCTCAGCCCACAGAAAGTGTGAGATAATAACTGTGTTTTAAGCTACAGTTTAAGTTTTGGGATAACTTGTTACTTAGCAATAGATAACTCATATAGCAAGTTATTTAACCTTTCACTTTTCTATTTCTCATCTTAAAACAGTTCTAATCCTACTACCTTTCAAGATTGCAGAGAAGATTAACTGAGTAGATGCATGGAAGGTGTGTTGTGTAGTGTCAGGCACCCAGGAAGCAAGAAATAGCAGCTTCATTATTAATTTGCCTCATCCTAAATAGTAATGGCTGTTCTGGGCCACTGCATTTAGAACCCCTGTACTGGCTTGCCCTTAATACACACACATTTATGCAGCTCACTCCCTTCATGTCCAGCCCTGCCCTGGCTGCATTCGGAATAACAATGAGATCCTAAATAGTGCCCCAGTAATAATGTCTGCTTACATTTATAGAGAGCTTTATAGTTTACAAAGCTCACTTATATTGTATTGACTCAAAAGGCAGAGTGGGGACTAGGGGCCTTTGTTTTCTTATTTATTTGGGGTGTGTCTCTCGGGAAAACAGATTCCCATTTTCCTACCTTTGGGTGCCCTGGTTCCTGTGCTGCCTGGATCTTAAGCATTCACTGAAGATTACAGCTGGAAGTTCCTTTAATTTTTTTTAATTGAGGTAAAATTCTCATAACATAAAATTAACCATTTTAAAGTGTACAATTCAGCAGCATTTAGTACATTCATCACCTCTGTGTAGTTCTAAAATATTTTTTAAGCACCCTAAAAGGGAACCTGGGACTCATTAAGCAGTCACTCCCTACTCTCCTTTCCCCCAGCCCCTGACAACCACTAACCTGCTTTCTGTCTCTATGGATTTACCTATTCTGGACATTTCATAGAAATGGAATTGTAAAATATTTTTGTGTCTGGCTTCTTTCACACGGCTTGTTTTTGAGGTTCATCTATGTTGTAGCCCATATCAGTGCTTCATTCTGTTTTATGTTGAGTAATATTCCATTGAATGATAGACCACCTTTTGTTTATGAAAGGGGCCTTTTAAGAGAAGGAAACTGAGGCCTGGAGGAGGGACTGGCCCAGGTGAGAAGAGCCATCCATGGCAGAGTCAGGGCCAGGACCAGGAGCTGACATGGCATGGGGGTAGCTGTCCATCATATCTGGGGTTCCCTCCTTGCCCACTGCTGTGCCAGGTTCATCCTTTGCTGTTAAGTGGGGCCAGTAGCCCATGGACAGAAGTGGTATCAGTCACTTCCACGCCTGGCCCCTAAATCTCTCCACACTGCCCCTGAGCTCATTGGCCAGCTGGATGTGAATGATCCAGTGGAGGCCCCTGAGCCTGGGGATCAGTGAGCCATGAGTGGGAGGAAGCCTGGGGCTTGAATGACTGTATGGAGTAAAACCCTCTCTTCAGAGGAGTAAGCAGTAAACCTTTGTGACGTTCAGTTGCTGGTTAAAAAAGGAAAATAACCTCAGTGGTTTGCATCTGGGGGTGATTTTGCCTCCAAGGAAACATTTGGCAATGCCTGGAGACATTTTTTATTGTTATAATTGGGGGATAATTCTGGCATCTAGTGGGTAGAGGCCAGGGTTGCTGCTAAACATCCTATAATGCCTGGGACACTCCCTCCAACACAAAGAATTGTCTGACTCCAAATGTCCATAGTGCCGAGGCTGAGGAGCCCTCCCTTAGCTAGTGTGTCTGTCTTCCAGTTCTGGCTCCTGCTATGACACTTTGCTGCCTCCCGACTTCACCTGAGTTATGACCACTGAAGACTCGCTTGCCGACCAACAGATGCCTGTCCTTGCCTGAGTCCTGATCTGTCCTCTCTGCCTGTCTCGTCTTCCATCCACTGGGATCCGTCTCTCTTAAGCATCTCACCTGCCCCTCTATTGCCTGAGAGCTGCTATCTGCTGTCCCTATCTGGCACATACTTCCTGTGCTTTGTACAGGTGGACACACTGGGGCCAGATTCTGGATTTCCTTCTCATAGAGTCTTCCCCAGCCTTCTGGACTTGTCACCTTACCAGACATGTCCCCAAGCCTGTGGCTTCCTCTCACAGAGGCCTCTCCAGCTCATAGCTCCTCTGGTTTCTTCTGGACCCCAAGGTGACCTTGTGGGCTGCATCTAGTCCCATCCGCTCTCAGCGGGAAGCTGCCCAAAGAATGTGTCAGTGGAGCTCCTGCTTCTGTGCCACATTGACAACAGCTGATCCAATTTTTCTTAATTACTACGTTTAATTATTAGTAACATTTTACTTAAGTAGAATTAATTACTCCATCCCCAGCTCTGGCCAACTATGTCTTCTCACCATGGTTTCCTATTGATATTCTTCTATTGAGGCCACATTTCCCCTCTCCCTCCCAGGGATGAGCTCCTGGCAAAGACTCCTGGGAATAAAATCCCCCACTCCATGCATCTGTTGTGGACTCCAGCCAAAGCATCACATCGAGTCAGAAATTATGGTGGGTGTGGCTGAGCCCCAGGTGGGGACAGAGGGGGAGCTGTTCAAAGTGATTAGTGTCTCTATTCCTCTAGGCTGAGTCTAACCACTGGAAAGATCCTTTCTGCCTCTGGCTGGAAGGTTCCAGAACTGGTGTCCAGCCAGGCGCACAATGAGGAGGAAGAGCGTGGAGTCCATCCCACCTTCCTCAGCTCTCTGCTTCAAGGTGGCCCAGGGAAGAGGATGGAGAGGGGGAAGCACTGGTCCCCATCCAGCCAAAAATTTGGATTTTCCCCAGGAGCTCCTGCCTTTGGATACAGGCCCCCTACAGCCCAGGAGCTTCCTTCCGTGGGGAACAAGAAAGAGGCACTACTCAGAGACCAAATCAACTTGCATTTGCTTCTAGCTGTGCCGTTGAATGGAGCTCTGAGAGCTACCTGAGCTAGCCCATCAGGGAAGTTGTTTAAACCAGAGTTCTTAAATATTCCACAGAACCTGAGTCCCAGGAGATGCTCTGGGACAGAACAAAGGATGGGGCAGATCCAGAGCTGAGTAAGGTTGGGAAGTGTTGTGTTGTCTACCTGCCTCAGAGTCGCTGCTGATTCTAGCTTGCTCATCTTGTCCCATCACGCGGGAACTCCTGGCCTTGGGCAGGTCACTTCCCCTCTGTGTCTTGGCTTCCTGAGCTGTAAAATGGGCATAGCAGTGCCCATTTTAAATAAAATGGGAAACAGTATTGGAACAGTGCTGGGCACATTGGGCCACAGGCAACATGGACTGTTCTTATTAAAATCAAGATGATGGAGGTTCCAAGAAACCCTGGATCAAAATAATCTGTTTAATTTTAATTAACCCAAAGTTCCCCAAATTTATTTGACTGCAAAATTGTTTCAGAATTTCAGATCCCTTGTTCCTTGGGACACACCGTAAAAAAAGGCTGGTCTAAATATTTAGGGTTGTGCTTTCCTGGAAAGTGGAGAGACCCCACAACTTATGGTACAAGTGCATTCCGGGGCTTTGGCTGCCTGACTCCTCTTCTTGGTTGATGTTTCAGAAATGTGGGTCTCGGGCTGGGTACTGTGGCACATCCCTGTAATCCCAGCACTTTGGGAGGCCGAGGTGCATGGACCACCTGAGGTCAGGAGTTTGAGAGCAGCCTGACCAACATGGCGAAACCCTGTCTCTACTAAAAATACAAAAAAAAAAAAAAAGAAAAAAAAAAAAAAAATCAGTCAAGTGTGGTGGTACATGCCTATAGTCCCAGCTACTTGAGAGGCTGAGGCAGGAGGATCACTTGAAACCAGGAGGTAGAGGTTGCAGTGAGCTGAGATTGCACCACTGCACTCTTGCCTGGGCAACAGAGTAAGACTCTCTCACGAAAAAAAAAAAAAAAAAAAAAAAAAGAAAAGAAAAAGAAATGCAGGTTTCAGGGGGCTAAGATGCTCCCTATGATGTTTTGCGCTACTTTCTCAGGGTTCTTCAGCCTTTACCTTGTGCTGGTGTCACGTCAACTCAATAAACAATTTCGGAGGGGTCGTGGGTCAAGTCTCAGTGTGGCATTCTGACAGTTCCAGCTGTTAGTCTCTAAAAGCCATGTCTCCTGCTTTTCCATCTTAATACGTGCATTGGGAGCTATGGGGCATCTCCTTGAGTCTGTGTCCAGGCCTGGACAAAGAGTGGATGCATGATCCACAGTGCAGACAGAGCCATGCAGAAGCCTAGAGGACCACACTCATCTCTAGTCCTGTCTGGATCAGACCCACCATTTGCAGGAAAGGGCAGGTGGCATGAAAGGGGTTCCAAATTGGAAGTTGGAAACCAAGGTTCAAATTCTAGCTTATTAGCAGCATGATCTCGGGTGAGTTGCTTAACTCTGTGGATCCAACCTGGAAAACGGGGAATAACTCTCTCCTTCCTGACTCCCCCACGTTGTGGTGTTGAAGATCAGTTCAGATGCTAGATGGCAAAGTGTCTTGTCTTGAGTAAAATGCCATGATGTGATGCCTTGGCCACTGTATTCATCTATTTCATGTTGCTATAAAGGAATACCGGGGGCTGGGTAATTTATAAAGAGGTTTATTTGGCTCATCATTCTGCAGGCTGTGGAAGCATGGCACCAGCATCTTCTTGGCTTCTGATGAGGCCTCAGGAAGATTTTACTCATGGTGGAAGGCGAAGTTGGAGCAGGCATGTCTCATGGTGACAGGGGAACAAGTGAGAGGGGAGGAACTCCTGAAACAACCAGCTCTCCTGTGAACTAGTAGAAGGAGAACTCACTCATTACCGCAGAGAGGGCACCAAGCCATTCAGGGAGCATCTGCCCCCGTGACCCAAACACCTTCCATTAGGCTCCACCTCCAACATGGTGGATCACATTTCAACATGAGATCTGGAGAGGACAAACATCCAAACCATGTCAGCAACCCCCTCCTCTCCCTTCCCACCCTCCCCTGGCCTTACCCCACCTGGGTCAGGCATGGTGAGCAGGACCGAAGCCCAAGCAGTCACAACAATGCGGGGATGAACGTTATTATTCGCTGTGACAATATTTGATGAATTCATATGCGCCTAGGGGAGCAGACTAAGTAGGTGAATAAAGTGAGAATATTCTCTGTGACAATCAATATTCCTTCAATTGAACCATTGCTGCAGATCTGACATTTTGATTTTTCTTTTTTGGACACATTAACTGGATTTATGCCTCCATACGGTGGAGACAGCAGGGAAGAAGATGTGGAGGCAGTGCAAGTAGAGAGATAGGGTGGCGCCTCCATAGGCACCTGGGTAGGCGGATGGGAGCAGGTCCATTTGCATAAGAACCGGGCTCAGTGGGAGCCACTGCCCCAGAGCACTGTGCTCACCTGGCTGCTGCAGCTCAGAGCTGGAAGGCCCCACCTTCCTGAGGTTCTTTAAATTCCAAGCAAGCTGGGAAAGGAGCCAGCTCCAGCTCTGGGAGTCCTTCTGCCCTGGAAGCCTGGTCCAGGCTCCTGGAACACCCACTCAGCTCTGGACAGAAGGGCAGGGGGCAGATGACTTCTTGAGGGCCCTCCCGGGGTCAATGTGAAGCCGAGAGGCTCCGATGACTGCTTGGTTTCAATTTCTGGCTCTGCCATTTGCTAATAAATGGTGCCAGGTGAGTGATCTTGGACAAAGTCCATAACATCTTTTGTCCCAGTGTACTGATCTGCAAAAGGGAGCTGATGATAACACTAACTTAATAACTTGATAATAACGCTGAGTACCTTTAGCTGCCAGGCATTCTTTTCAGAGCTTTACTGAATCAATGTACCCAACTGTCACAATAATCCACCAGGGTAGGTACTAGAATAGTCCCATTTCCAGGTGAGAAAACTGAGAGACGCAGCTATGCATTTTAGGCACATGAGGGTTTGAAACTCAGTTCTGTCACTTAATAGATGCATAAGTCAAGATTCTTTATGAAAAATAAAGTACAACTCAAAGGAGCTTAAGCAACAAAAGGATACAGAGATACTGTCTTTGGTACCCGGAAGAGGATGCTGAGGTTGCTTGAGGAATCCAAGGGAAGAAAGACTCTAGAACCTTCCAGAACCTCCTAAAGGCTCCAGAGCCATAGGGGCTTGAACCCACCCCCAGCCCCATCTGCAGTCTTGCTCTGTCATTGCCCATCATTATTTCTCTCTGCTTGTCTTTCCAGGTCGTTCTGTAAGACAAGATGGCAGGGAGCTTCAAGCAACGGCTCTGGCATCTGACTTCTGTGTTTGCATCTGGCTTTGAGTGTGACTTTGGACAAGTTCCTTAGCTGGCTAGATACTTTTGTCCTCATCCATAAGATGGAACAGCAACGAAGGCTTGCTCATAGGTTATTGTGAGGATTGAACGAATTAGCATGTGCCAGGCATTTGAAGTAGTGCCTGACGTGTGATAGATGCTGAGTAACACTGGGAATCTGCCTTTCCTCTTTCCTCTGTGTGACTGGCCGCCTTAGCCTGACCACATCAGCCAAGATGATTTTCTCCGTAAGTTACCAGGATCACCTAGATCTGGCCAAGGACTTGCCCCTGTAAGGAAATCTGGAATAAGCAAAAAAGATCACTAGGTGTCGCCGATGGAAAACTAGGTTGTTTTGAGCATACCTTTGCATATTATCGGATTTTAGCCTTTCCGAGTCTTTGAGCTATTTTATGGCTCTGTAAGTTGTACATAACTGATAGCAATGCAAAATAATTCTTGTCTATAGACATGCAAATAAATCCTGTCCAGCGGTTCAATTGGCTACCCTCTTCCCTAAGGAAAAAGCCAGTTTCGGTCTATTTGTAAATTCATTTCCACTTTCCTTACTCCCTATAAATTTCTGCTTTTCAGACTTCTCCTTTGTAACATCTGCCTGGTTCCCTCATTAAGTCAAATAAAATCTTTAACACATGTTAAAGTATGAGAGTCATGATCTCACCTGTTTTGGGAAAATTATCTTTTAATACTTCTGATGATAGGAAAGTTTGCTAAGCAGACCAAAAAGTAGGTACCATGGTCCCGTCTCCTAGTGGTGTGACCTTGATCCAGCTATTTTTCCATCCTGGTCTCAGTTTTCACATCTATGAAATGGGAGTAACATACACCCAAGAGTACGCCTGAGTATTTCTAAGAAATAAATGGAAAGCATCCAGCCTCCACCTGGGCACAGAGGAGCTGCTTAAGGAAAAGGAGCTGGCATTGTTGCAGGGATGGTGTTGTTGTATTTAATCCTGGTTGTTGGTAACTCAGTCAGCAGAGGTAGCACGAGTGTTGAAACATAGGGAGAAGGACAACAGACAGGATGTGCTCTCTAAGGCTAACGTGGATGGGATCAGAGAGGAGAGGAGACCTTCCTGGGCTGAGCTGCCTGTCACCTACCCGTGCACTCAGCACCTCTGCAGCTGTCACTGGACACATCCAACCCAGAGTGCAATCGACATGGGAAAAAACTGCACATGTAGAAGTTTCAGTGTGGTGAGAGTATGTTGGCATGGAGATGGCTGTGTCTGCCCTTGTCAGGATGAAGGAGAGGACGGTCAGTGACACGTGCCAGGAAAAGAAGAGAAGTACAAATATGGGTGTGTCGGCTTCTTTCCCAGGGAGGTGTTGCTTTGCCCTAGGCAGATGTGATCATCTGGCTCTTTGTTCAGCATCTTCTGTGCTGCAACTCTTAGCTGGTCCCTGGATTATTCATCAGCTATGCAGCCACGTGGTTAGCTTGAATCTGTTCCTTCCTCCTGGAGAAATCTTGGTGCACTCATAAAATGGGGTCTGCCCTGCTCAAAGGAAGAGCAGGCTGCATGCTGGTTGTCAAATCAGGAATGTAACTACTTTGAGGCAGCAGTAAAGTGCTAGACCAGCCTTCTAGACCTAATACATAGTCCAGCAAATTTTATCTCTAACTGTTCCTAGTTTTCACTCCCTGGCTTTGACCTGAGAAAGAGAGCAGTCGTTTGAAAAGTATTAATGAGACTTTTCCCTTTGCTTCTTGGCCTAAACCAACATCCAGTGGCCTTGAGGAAAAAGACTGAGGTTGCTACAGAGGCGAGCAGAAAGAAAAAGGGAGCCAACATTCAGCTTTTGATATTCAAAATGCGATTTCTTGGCAAAATAATAGGAGAGGAAAAAAAATTTCCAAGTTACTTTAACTCCTATTTAACAGACCAAGACTGGCTTTGATGTGTTGCTCAAATTCCTCTACCCTCTCCTGCCCTGCTCTAGGCCTTGCCTCT
The DNA here is from genome assembly GCF_002776525.5 of Piliocolobus tephrosceles. Classification (NCBI taxonomy): domain Eukaryota; kingdom Metazoa; phylum Chordata; class Mammalia; order Primates; family Cercopithecidae; genus Piliocolobus; species Piliocolobus tephrosceles. The sequence goes on along the minus strand of NC_045449.1, from coordinate 67,688,565 downwards.
TGGTTACATAGAGGGAGCAGTTGTGGGGAGGAAGAGGCCACCTCTGCTGGTCTACAGTCAAGGTATTTTCTGGAGCTGGGGTCTCATCTGAAGGCTCAACTGGGGAAAGATCCACATCAAAGCTCATGTGATTGTGGGGAAGGAAGGGAATGGGAAGGATAGAAAGGGAGGTGCTGTGCTTTCTTTCCTGAGAGCCCGGAGGTGGGAGGTCTGGAGGTGGCCTTGAGACCAGCCTGCTAGGAGGTTATGAGACCTGAGGGGCAGGGGAAAGCTTTTGCCCAGCTACAGATGGAGTGTGGTCACATCTCACATGCTCAGCCTGCTTGGGCTGAAGGAGGCCTGAACATTTCCATTCCCAAGCTGACCTCAGTTTACACTTGTTAGAGTCGTTGATGGATTGCAGAGAAGCTGGCTGCTGGGGAGGACAGTCATTATGGTTAGTTTTCTTTTTTAGAGGGTGGGCAATGTTGAGGTCATCCTGCAAAAAGCCTGGGGTCCTGCCCTCCTAACCTTCAGCACCACTTGAGTGTGGTGGAAGAGGGCTTTGAGTCTTGTGCAGTCAGAGAAACCACATTGTGACTTACCACAAGAGCAAATGACCAATGATGGCCAGGCAAACCACCTAGGGACTTTGTCAGGCAAGACACAGGACTGTGGAAGTCACAGGAGGTATGGGGCAGCTGTCCCTCCTGGTTGGAGAACACAGCCAGGTATGCTCCTCCCCACTGATACTCAATCCCACTGTGGCACAGATCTCAAGGTCTGCCCTCAGTCCATTCATCCACTCAGGCTCTAAGAGACTCAATCAAACCCAAGAGACTGAATTGGATGGAGATTAATGCATGGGGTTGCAATCAAGTACTTCCCTCCCCACCCCACCCACTTTCTCCCTGCTACTTAGCTGGTGGGAGTTTGTGGAGACAGCACATCTCTTATAGACAATAAGGCACTGGTGTGAGGGATTTTTGTGGGCTGCTCCACAAGGCCTGTGATACTCCTTTTACGCTCCCCACCTGTAGTGTTTTTCCTTTGCTCACCAGGCCTGGCCAGGAAGGCTGCCTCTTCCAACATCCCCAAGGCAACCACTATATGTCAGCAAGGACTCCTGAACCCATGGCAACCCACCACCTGCTGCTCTGGGAAGCGAGACCTTACCAGCTTGCTGCCTCCCCAGCAATGCAGCTGCCCTGCTGGTCAGGACAACCTCTCAGGAGGGTATCAGGCCCTGGTGTACATTCCTTTCTTCTAGAAAGAGACAAACAGTACAATCACCACAGCCTCCCACTTCTCCTTCTTAGACAGATCTCACGTCAGATTCACAGGGGCTTCCTGGGAACATAATTCTGTTGAGCCTTAGAAATCAGGTAGGATTTTGACTGATTTGGGAGATTGGTTAATTTTACCTTTATTTTGCTTTCTATAGCTGCTGCTAAGCCTGGCAGCCTGGCTTAGGGGTCCACCCTTTTCCCAGCCCCGTTCCCTTTCTTTATAACCTGGGTTTTGCACAATCTATATCTCTTTATATCTCTGCGTCCATCTATCCATCCATCCATCCATCCATCCATCCATCCATCCATCCATCCATCTCCCTCTCTTTGTCCATTTTTCTCTTTCTTGACATAGGCTAGACTTTCCCAAAGTAATTTCAACAAAAAGTAAAGGAAAAATATCAAATGAGATGCACACCTTTCTCTCCAAACCACAAACAGTGCATAACATCATCAGGTAGTCAGACTTCTGAAGGTTCTGTGCACATGCCTGATCTCTCCAATAGCTAAGGCTCTCACTTACAGTGTTGTTAGTGGTTAGGGAAATGGACTTGAGAGCTGGACTGCCTGGGCTCAATTCTCAGCTCTGGTAACTGGTCTCACAGCCTTGGGAAAGTTTTTTTTTTTTTTTTTTTTTTTTTACACACTTCTCTGCTCAGTGCTTCTTTGGTAAAATGGGAATAAAAAGAGTAACTATCTCATAAGATGATTGTAAGAATGAAATCATTGAATTAATATGTACAAAGAGCTTAAACATGGCTTGGAACATAGTAAGTGATATATTAGAGTCAGTTCTTATGACTAGTACTGGGCACATAAGGTTGCGAGACCCCCTTATCGCCATTTTTAGTTCTTGGCAAGTCCCGCTTTGACTCCAGGTTGCTAGGTACAGCTATGCAGGTTGCACACTGCATACCCCACCTCCACAGACTCACTCTTCTTCTCCTCTGCAGGAGGAGTTAGGGTGGCGTTTCAGGCAGATCATTATGGCAAACGGAGTTTGCAGCAGGACTGACAGGTCACCTTCAGGGTCCTGGATGAAGTTCATTCTTTCAGGGCCACAGAAGCATGGAAGACTTTAGCCATAAGTTGGTGGGGGTGCTAAGAGGAAAAGCACAGCAGAGAATGCTAAGAGCCTAAGGATGTGACTGGAGAATCTCCTGAAGTTATAGATCCTGCAGGCAGGGCTGACTTCAGGGAAGTGCAACCTGTGCAGTCGCACTGGTCCACATGCTTGGAAGAGGCCCCTAATTTTCACTTTGCACAGAGTCCTCAAGTTATGTGGCTGGTTGGTCCTACCCCATAAGGCATGAATTGCAAAGGAGAACAAAGAATCCACGGAGGTGATCAACTTTGAGGTGAAGCTGGGAGAGAAGGAGGATGGTGCCTTCAACAGAGAAAGGTCAGCCAAAGAGCTACATTTGGGTGGAAGAAAATGTTAAATTTGGATGCGGCCCCATTGTGTTAGCTTTCCCCAAGCTCACAGGGAGGCAGTGCCTTCTGTCTCGCAGGTGGAGGCCTGTGTAAACACACACACCTGGGGATGAGCTTGTATCAGACATGTCTCATACATGGCTTTAGTCCTCTGGGGACCTCTTTCTTCAGCTACTGAGGCAGCAGCCAGTTCTGTGCAAGCTCTGATGGCCTTTCTCAGCACCTGTCCCATCCAGGATTCCCCTTGTGTCCTGCTCCTTTCTGACAGCATGGTGTGGGCTGTCCCAGGAGCCTGCTCTAGAATCCTGCAAAAGCAGCCTGGAAGCATGGGAAAGTTAATACCAGTGGAGCCACCCTTGACCTCAGGGGTCAGTAGCTTATTGAAGGTTTTGTTCCCTGGGCAAAAAAACAAATTCCCCTAGGTTTGTGGGATTGAGCACTGGGTGCCTATAGCCATGGCCAATTCCAAACAGAGCACATCTTTGAGTTGGCTTTTTCTCCTTCTCTACTGCTCCCTGAGGACACACCTGTAAATAAACTTGTGCCAGGGAGACTCTACAAGGATGCCCAATCACCCCTTTCTCCTGAAATTCATTGTGCAATTCTCTCCCCTTGGGTATGGGCTCAGCTACTTGCCTTTAACCAATAGAATATGGAAAAAGTGATGGGATGTCCCTTCTGTGATTAAGTTACAAGAGAGAATAACTTCTGTCATGTTAGAATCTTTCTATTGCCTTCCTGGCTGGCAGGCTTTGATGACCCAGGCTGCCATATTGAAGATGACTACATGGCCAGGAGCTGGGACCTTTATTCTAACAATCCTCAAGCAACTGAATCCTTCCAATAATCTTGTGAGCTTGGACGTGGGTCTTTCCCTACTTGAACCTTCAGATGAGACCCCAGCCCCAGCTGATACTTTGACTGCAGCTTTGTGAGAGACCCTGAGACAGAGGACCCAGATGAGCCATGCCTTGGCTGCTGGCCCACAGAAACTATGAGATCAAAATAATGGGTTTTAAGCCATTAACTGTGGTAACTTGTTAAACAGTGTACTAGGCCATTTGTATTGCTACAAAGGAATACCCGAGGCTGAGTAGTTTAGTAAGAGAAGAGGTTTAATTGGCTCATGGTTCTTCAGGCAATATGAGAACTATGGTGCCAATATCTGCTTGGCTTCTGGTGTGGCCTCAAGAAGCTTACAATCATGGCAGAAGGTGACAGGGAGCCAGCATGTCACATAGCTAGAGCAGGAATAAGAGAGAGGAGAGGGAGCCAGGTTCCTTTAAACAGCCAGCTCTCCAGTGAATCAGCAGAGCAAGAACTCACTCATTGCCATGGGGAGGGCTCCAAGCCATTCATGAGGGACCCACTCCTGTGACCTAAACACCCCCAACAAGGCCCTGCTTCTAACATGGGGATTACATTTTAACCTGAGACTTGGAGAGGACAAAACATCCAAACCATATTCCATAGCAACAGGTAACCATACACCACATGCACCAAAGCCTTGGCCCAAGGCCCTGCCTTCATAAAGCCTAGGCTATCGTGCGGTCTGCACTGAGCTCATCCTTCAGGAGGCATCCTAGAGATCTTTCCACCTCCTTCTCCTCTTACCCACAGGACAGATATCTTGCCCAGGCTTTCTGCATGCTCACTTGGCCAAGGATACCTTTCTTTGCTTTTCCCCTCTGTGTGGGGGCTGGAGGCAGGTGAACCCCTTGGTGAACAGGGTCTCTGGCCTGGGTTGTGCCCAGTTGCAGTTCACACCTTCTTCCTCATGCTTTGTGCCTGTCTCCCATTGCTCGGTCGTCAGGGGAGAGTCCTCAGAAAGGGCAGCTGCCTGTGCCTCTAGATGGTTCCACTGAAGAACTGATGTAAGGGTTGCTGTGTGGGGACTGTAGGGCTTCCAGGATCAGGAAGCAGGTGATGGAAGCACTTAGGCAGTATGGCCCCAAGCTCCTGAAGACCACCTTGTCCCGTCTCCCTCCTCTCACCCCCAAAACAACAGACAAGCAAACCTACCCTGAAACAGTGTCATCACTGCACAAGGCACTGTGCCCATGCAATATCCCCTCCGGTGCCAGTCTTGGAGGGAAGTGTCTTCATGCCCCTTTAACAGATAGGAACGGCAGCATGGCAGTGACTGCGGGGAATTCTCAGGGCTGCATTCGGCCCAGGTGTGTCACACTCCAAAGTCTGCATGCTCTTCAGACTCCACCTGGAAGGCTCCTCCCCTCGGCCTAATGTCTCAGGCACACAACAGCCAACTCAAGACGAGAGTTCCTATTTGGAGAGTCTGGATCCGTGTTTCGCAAAGTGTGGTCGGTCCATGGGCCAATCGCATCAGCATCAGTGTCTCCTGGGGTCTTGCCAGCAACCACAGATCCCCAGGCCTCACCCCAGACCTGCTGTCTCAGTCAGCTAGGGCTGCTGTAACTGCAGACCACAGACTGGGGTTTAAACAACAGGCATTGATTTTCTCATTGTTCCGGAGGCTGAAAGCCTGAGATCAGGGAGCCAGCATGGTCGGGGTCTGGGGATGCTCTCTTCTAAGCTTGTAGAGGGCTGCCTTGTCAATATGTCCTCACGTGGTGGTGGAGGGTGCAGGGGGGGGGGGGGGGGAGAGCAAAAGAGAGGGAGAGAGAGGGAGGGGGAGAGACAGAGAGACAGAGAGAGAAGGAGAGACAGGGAGAGAGAGAAAGAGAGAAGGAGAGAAAGAAAGAGAGAAGGGGAGAGGCCGGGCGTGGTGGCTCATGCCTGGAATCCCAGCACTTTGGGAGGCTGAGGTGGACAGATTGCCTGAGCTCAGGAGTTCGACACCAGCCTGGGCAACATGGTGAAACTCCATCTCTACAAAAAAGAAATTACACACACACACACACACACACACACACACACACACACACTAGCAGGGCATGGTGGTGCACGCCTGTAATCCCAGCTTCTCAGGAGGCTGAGGCAGGAGAATCGCTTGAACCCAGGAGGTGGACGCTGCAGTGAGCCGAGATCGCGCCACTGCACTCCAGCCTGGGTGACAGAGCGAGACTCCTTCCCTTCCAACTAAAAGAGAAGAAGAGAGAGAGAGAGAGGGAGAGGGAGAGCAGGTTCTCTGGTTGATCTTATGGAAGCACTGATCTCATGATGAGGGCTCAGCTTTCATGACTTTAACTTTATCCCCCCAAAACTCCACCAGCACACTGGGGCCAGGGCTTCAACATACGAATCTGGAGCGGACACACAGATTCAGCTGGTAACAGCCACTGAGTCAGTCAGTGGTGATTCCGATGTGCCCCAGTGTTTGAGAGCCACAGGAGAGTCTGCATGGAGGTCGCAGAATCTGATTGTTCCAGGTGTGTCCATGCATGTCCTTGGGCGGTTGTTGAGGAAAGTTTCGTAGACAAGGAGAAAATGTCAACATGTTTACAGAGTGCTTTGAGCTGCTGGGCACCCCAGATGCTGTCTCAGCATTTCCCAGATGGCAGGCCTGGAAATCAGTGTCCCAAACCAAGCAGGGGGCTGCTTGTGACTTACTATTGCTGGAAGAGAGATGACTGGTAATATTCTTGTGCATCACCAGCCTTTGCAGGGAGAATGTGTATTGGTTTGACTCAAAAAGACTGAACTGCAGTAGGAGAGACTGAAGTTAGACACCCTGAAGAACTTCTAGGCTGTTAGGGGTCTTGCTAATTTTTTGAGTCAAGAAGGAGTAGGTAAAGGCAGCCAGGTCTGGAAGCTGGGGTCACACAAATGGCTACTTTGGATCTTTTGTAGCAGCTGGACACGTACTTCAGCAAACTAACCTCACAAGTATTCGTTACCTGTGTGGCTGGGACGCTAACAACCGTCATCCAACATCACTTTGTTTCCTGTCTTAGCAAGAAGGAAACACATAAAACAAATAAACGGAAAGAAGAGATTTCATGTTTTTCTAATAGAACGAGGTGAGGAGGGGGGAAAAACAATTTCAGCCCAGCACTTCCAAGCTGCTCTCACAGTCATCCCTCCCGTCAAAGCAGCAAGAACCACATAGCCAAGTTCGATAAAGATGAAGAACAGCGTGTGTGAGCTGCTCTGGAACAAACCAGTCATTCCCAGTGAGGCCCAAGGGGAGAGCAAGATGAGGGGCTCCTGGAGTTGCGTCACTGTTTTGAGAGGGCGGCCTCTTCTGGCTCTGGAGATGGAAAGGCAGCAACCATCAGAGGTGAAGGCTGTCGTGGGGCTGGGCCTCAGAGGCGCTCGGAGCAGCCAGGGTTGTGACAGGTGTCAATCAGGGCTGACAGCCTCCAGGTCAAGCTGCCCCTGCTCTGCTGCCTCTGAGTGGCAGGTGGGAGCGAGAGAGAGGGAAAGCAGGAAGATGGGAAGCTGCTTTTCGGAGCCATCGGGTTCTTGATCTGCTTTAGCTCTGAGAAGCTGTTTGCCCCTGGGCTGGTTGCTGCTCCTCTGCAAGCCTCAGTTTCCTTATCTGTAACAGGCAGGGGTGGGACAGACCAGCGGTTCTTCAACCTGGCGGGGCTGGAGTCCCGGCATAGCTACTGTTAAAAAGCTTCCCAGGGCTGGGCGCTGTGGCTCAAGCCTGTAATCCCAGCACTTTGGGAGGCCGAGACGGGTGGATCATGAGGTCAGGAGATCAAGACCATCCTGGCCTACACGGTGAAACCCCATCTCTACTAAAAAATACAAAAATCTAGCCGGGTGAGGTGGCGGGCGCCTGTAGTCCCAGCTACTCGGGAGGCTGAGGCAGGAGAATGGCGTAAACCTGGGAGGGGGAGCTTGCAGTGAGCCGAGATCGCGCCACTGCACTCAAGCCTGGGCAAGAGAGCGAGACTCCGTCTCAAAAAAAAAAAAAGCTTCCCAGAACATTCTCATGCTTTGGGCTGAGGACCACTGGCCTGGAGTCTGCACAGCTGAACCTGGGACCTCAGTGATCGCTAAAGGCTCTCCAGACTAGGATAAAAAATCATACTGCAACACCCTAGTCTGTCCGTCACCAGGGCGCCCGGGATCTCTCCACCAGGAACAACAGAGGGCGCTTGGAATCCCTGTAAGTGGGGTCACACTGGCATCCCTTGACAGCCGTGGAAAGGTGGTTATCAGAGTTTGCAGGGTTCCCTGGCCCGGCACTGGAACGCAACGCGCAAGTCTCAGAAGAACTTCTGATAGATCACTGCTCCTCTGTCTCTCTGGTGCCCTGGGGAAGGGAGATCAGGATTATGCCAGGACTACGGGGAACCAGGCACGTCCCAGCCCAGGTTCCTGTCGCTCAGGGGTCTGTGGCATCAGCACTGAGCTTGTCCAGGCCTGTTTACCCATCTGTGAAATGCAGATGAGAATCCTACCTGCCTCACAGGTGAGGGTGAGTGACAGCAGTGCCTGGTGCATGGAAATGAAGCCCACTGACCTTGTTATTCGCTCTCTGATTGAATGACACCCTCCAGGAGGACAGGGCTGGCCAGTGCTGGGCTGAGCTTGCACACCCGGCAAGGCAGACAACAGACTGTCCACACACATCATTGAATGTATGGAAAGAAAGAAGGGAAGGAAGCAGGGAAGAAGAGAGATAAAGCAGGGTGGTGCTTACTACTTCCAGAACCTGACCAGCAGTAGAATGTGCCCAGGAAGCTTTGAGGCGGCCCCTGCAGGGATGTGGTTCCACCGAGTAGGCCTAGACACAAGTGAAGATGGAGGAGGAGGACAAGGAGGGTTGACAAGGGGACTTCCCTTCCATCTCCTAAAAAGCAAATCTTTGCCCCAAGAAGTAGAATTCAACATGGAACACCATGGGTACCCCAAGGGTTGGTGTCAGAGCTCAGCTCGTTTTACAAACTCGAAAACAATAACCCAGGCTGGGCATGGTGGCTCACGCCTGTAATCCCAGCACTTTGGGAGGCTGAGGTGGGAGGATCGCTTGAGCCCAGGAGTTCAAGACCAGCCTGGCCAACATAGTGAGACCCTGTCTCTTAAAAAAAAACATACAAAAATTAGCCAGGTGTGGTGGTGCGTGCCTGTGGTCCCAGCTACTCTTGAGGCTGAGGTGGGAGTCACTTGAGCCCCAGGACTTCAAGGTAGCAGTGAGCTGTGATCATGCCAAGACCCTGCCTCAGAAAAAAAAAAAGAGAGAAAAAAGAAAATGACAACGCTTTTACTTGTTATTTTTTTTCTTTCGCTGTCACATCAAAGCTATTTTGTTAGTATATGTCCAAAAAATGTTTTTTAATCTCTGAAATTATAGCTTCTCTAAGTGTTCTCGTTGTTGTAAATTACACTGTGATCCCCAAGCCAATTTTTGTTGTTGTTGTTATTTTTTGCTGGAATTAATTAAAAAACTCCCCCCAGGGACCTCTGTGGTGGAATTCTGCCTGCTCATCCTACACCCCTGCAGTGATGTCCTGGCCCTGCCTCTGTTTCTCCCCACATCTTGTTTCCAGTAACCTGCAGGTGCACCAGCCTCATTTTCCTGTTCCTCCGCTGGGGAAGGCTGTGATATCTCTGCCAGCAGCCTGTGGGGAGGGCAATACCCTCCAAGCAAACCCAAATCCATGCTCCCTGGGAGAAGCGTGAACCCCACAGGCCCTTTGCTCTCGCGGGGCCCCAGGGCTTCCCCAGCCCGGGCGGAACTCTGGGCTTCCCTCCCACCCCCCGCACCCGCTGCCCCAACCTGTTGGCCTCGCTAATTGCCCAGCACAGGGCAGCTCTCCACTCGTCACCCAGCCTCCCCAGCTAATGACTCATCCTCGCACGGTCATTTGTTTGTGCTGGTTTTGGACAGACTAATGCTTTTAATGGCACATAATCATTTTTCAGAAGTCATTTGATGCCACTAATCATCTCGGTAATATGCTGCGATGGAATGCAAAGTGACATTTGGAATAGGACAAATGGCACTGTGATTCCCGGCTTTCCCAGTTCTCATCTATGTTTTGCCACGTCCTGGGCTGTGAATGCCACCAAATGCTGTTAATAAGCAACTACTTTAAGGATATTTTCCCCCTTTGGTGGTTGGAAGGGACATGGGGACACCCATTAAAAATAGTTCCTTTCAGGAAGCGCCCGTGGGCAGGTGCGAGAAGGCGGCAGGGGGGAGGAAGCTCTGGGGAGCCTCCCCTCCCCGCAGGGGCAAAGGCCTGGCTGGGCTTCATTTTGCCCAGGTGGGACGTCAGTTTCCAATGAGAAGATCAGGATGGAAGAGGAGAGAGTGGGAAGCCAGAGAAGGAGTAAGAATTGCTGACCAGGGAGGCTTTCAGCCACTTCCCCAGAGCCAGAAGGTTCCTCAGAGAAATGATTGTACCTAAGAGAGGTGGAGATGGGGCTCCACGGAGACAGGTGGGGAGGGCAGAGGCGTCTGCTTGTGGACACCTGCTGGCCTTCTCCTTACCTGCCAGGGCCTTGGGTCAGAGGAAGGGTCAGTGTCAATGTGTGGAGACTTCAGGCTTTGTGGCTGCAGTAAACTCAGGAGAGACTCCATGTGAGTAGATGAGCATGTATGACACGCGTCTTGTCTGCAGAGCCTCCTCAGGCTGGGGAATCTGGACTCGAGCTGTCCCTCCATTAAAATGGGCATGAGGGGCTCTTGGAAGATCTGAAAGTCAGTCACCTGCTACCTGGAGTTTCTAACCTGAGATAGTTCCATTCAGTTGCAAAGTATAAAATCAAGGATCCCTTCCCAGTCCCGAGTCTTAGGGACCTCCAAATTGCTGTGATCAGATTTTCTTACTGACTGACTGTCCTTATGACAAAGCTTTTAACAATGATTTAAATGTGATCACATTATACCTACTGCCCGCCAGAGAGTCGGTGCTCAATAAAATGCAGCAATTACAATAAATAATAATGACAGGGCAGGCTGGACACCTCTTTGGGAGACCCGGAGACAGGGCAGAGGGCAGGGACCGTGACAGCTGCCTCACCACAGCAAACGAATCCTGGCAAGCAGCCTGTTGTCATCCTCTGGGTCCTACCCTCATGAAGAGAGGGATGTCCAGAGAGGAGGGCTGAGCTCGTTCCAGCATTTTCTTCCCTGCTCCTCCTTTTTTGGGCCACCAGGGAGGATGTGTCAGAATTCGCCAGTGGTGATTCTCCCCCTGCACTCTCAGGTCAAAGGGAGCTGGGGAGGGTTTCAGAGTTGGTGGACAGGGGCCCAGGGGGCAGCACAGTGGAGAGGTTAGGCTGGAGATGTCAGAGGGATGTGGATCTTGGCCCTGGCTCTGTCACTTAGCAAGTGCAACACTGGGCAGTAAGCCACTCTGGGTCCCACGTGCTCATTTATAAAGGGATGTGAATGACACCTCCCTTGCAGGCTCACCGTGGAGATTAAATAAGAAATGCGAGGGAAATGCTGAGCACCAAGTAGACCCTCATGCAACATTAATTATTACAGTTGCTGCTCTGGGCAGGTCTGGTGCCCCGCTGGACTCAGAGAGCCCCTCGGCAGGGGGACAAGAAGCAAAACTGACACAGGTGGGTGAACCCGAGAGGAGCTTGCAGGGACACGGTGGGCAGTCTCCACGGGGATCCGCAGTGCCTTTTCCTCCTCCAGTGCTGCATACCCGGGCTGTGCTCAATCCCCTGTTGATATCACATCAAGATGATGCACAGAGATTCAGTTGAGAGCCATCTGTTAACAAATGGCAAAGCCCCTGGCGTCCTTGCCGACGTTTAATAATTTAGCGTAAGCTGCAGGATGAGGGCTGACCGGAGCTCTGACATCCATCTTAATAAAGTCCTTCTCCATCTCTCCACAAGCTCAGGCCTGGGGGGCCAGGGGCTCCACCAAAACCTGCAGGTCCCCAGTCACCTCAGCCTCCCACTCGCAGGTGGGCAGAGATGCGGGGGTGGAGAAAGCAATTAATCCAGACACAAAAAGCTTGGTGGAGCTGCCGGCAGGGACAGCTGTCCTGTAGCTCGGGCAGGAATGAAGTCAGTCTCCAAGAGGGTCCTTTCTCACCAGGGCGTCCCGACCATGGCATGGCCTGCCCTGCTTTCAGGCCAGACCCAGGAGGGCTCTTTTGCTAAAGTCAGAACAGCAGCAGCAATAGCTACTTTTAATTGGCGGTTATTCCATCCCAGGCATTAGGCTGAAGTCTAAAATGATCTCATGTAATCCTCCCCCAGATCCTGAGAGAGAAGTATCCATATCCTTGTTGTATAGACAAGGAAACCGAGTCTATGAAAAGTAAAATAACTTGTGCAGCTAAGAGGTGGTGGAATGGGGGTTCGGCACTGGAACCCCAAATTCCTGCTGTTCACCACCTGGTGAGCTTAAGTTTTTTCTCTGTTTACTAAGAAACTCAGAATGGATTGCCTCTAGGGGCTTCTCTTTCTCTCCCTCCCTCTCCCCCTACTCCTTGTCTTTCTCTTTTCCTTCCTCCTTTCGTTCATTCATTATTGCGCAAGGGCTGCTCATTAAACCACGCGCTTGGCTAGGAGCTGAGAACAAATATGAAATGTGCACTTTGCTGAGGAGCCTTCAGAAGCCCAGTGGACGGCTCTATTCGGGGCCTCCCAGGAGGAAATGAGCGAGGCTCCTCCATCCCCTCCCTGAAAGCCTCTATTTAGGGATTCCCTCTTATGATCTAAGCCAAGAAAGTGGGAGTCCACACCCCTAGGCAGAGCTGTGGGACAACAGCCACTGCTGCCTCTTTCCCCTGGAAATCTATACATCCAGCAAATTGCTGCTTACACTGTATTGGTCAGAGGTCGACCCCAGGCGTGTGTATGGCTGATAATGAAATAGGTGCCATCTTCCCCAACAGGGTGGTGAGCCTCAGGGCCATGTGCCTGGAGCAGGGATGGAAAGAGCCAGGCAGTGATGCCTAGACCACTTCCTCCTCCCTACCCCTGCTACTTCCCCACCGTCTTCTTTCTGGTTTTGTGGCCCAAGTCCAAAAGACAGAGACTTGGTGTTGGAGGGCAGCAAGCCTCAGGGACCGCTATTTTACTCGCAGGCAGTGGCTGGCACGTCTATCTAGTGAAACCTGCAATTTCATTGTTTTGAGAGCATGTGCTGAGAAAACACCCTTGGACCTCTTTCTCATGCTTCTTGCTGCTGGTTCCCCAGGGTCTTACAGAAGGCTGAGCCTTTTCTTTCCCTACACATACCGGGAGGATCACCTTATGTGGGCCACACACTCACCAAATGTGGCGTCTTCAGCATCAGGTACAAGAGAGTCCACTGGACTCCCCCTGCAAGGCAGGCGGGAGTACAGTCCTCGACCGTAACCCCCTCGGTGCAGGGCTGTGTGTGCTTCCCCACTGTACCCAGCACAGTGCCCTGTCCTGAGAAAGGGCTCCGGGAGATGCTTGTCCAACAAATGAGTGAAAGATGGAGTGGATGGCCTCTCCGTGGTGCCCGTGGCTGTCCCTGGCCCATCCCTTTTCTTTCTGGCTGCATGGCCCTATTCTTATCTCCATAATGGAGATAAAAGAGTACTTACTGGCCGGATGTGGTGACTCACGCCTGTAATCCCAGCACTTTGGAAGGCCGAGGCGGGCGGATCGCCAGAGGCCAGGAGTTCAAGACCAGTCCGACCAACGTGGTGAAACCCTGTCTCTGCTAAAAATACAAAAAGTTAGCTGGGCGTGGTGGCACACGCCTGTAATCCCAGCTACTTGGGAGACTGAGGCAAGAGGATCACTTGAACCCGGGAGGCGGAGGTTTCAGTAAGCCGAGATCACTCCATTGCACTCCAGCCTGGGCAACAACAACGAAACTCCATCTCAAAAAAGAAGAAGAAGAAGAAAAAAAAGGAGTACCTACCTCACAGTTTTTCCTGCAGATTAATTGAAATAATGTATGTTCAAGTACCTGGCTTAGAGTAGGCAGGCACTCAGTGAACACCCTTGGGCCTCATCCATAGCTTGTGGTGTGTCCATACAGCGAACTTCTTTTTTCTGAGATGGAATTTCGCTCTTGTTTCCCAGGCTGGAGTGCAATGGTGTGATCTCGGCTCACTGCAACCTCTGCCTCCCAGGTTCAAATGATTCTCCTGCCTCAGCCTCCCAGGTAGCTGGGATTACTGGCGCCCGCCACCACGCCCAGCTTATTTTTTGTATTTTTAGTAGAGATGGGGTTTCACCATGTTGGTCGGACTGGTCTTGAACTCCTGGCCTCTGGCGATCCACCCGCCTCGGCTTCCCAAAGTGTTGGGATTACAGGGGTGAGACACTGAGCCCGGCCTATACAGTGAACTTCTACTCAGCACCAAAACAGAACCAACTACTGATGCACAAAAGTGCCTGGATCCATCTTAAATGCAGGTAACTAAGTGAAATATGCTGGAATCAAAGGGCTTCCAGTGTATATGCCATGATAGCAAAGGCTAACCTATAGGGAAAGATCAGTGCTGTCCAGGAGCTGGGAGTGGGAGGAGAGGTTGACCATAGAAGGTGCAAGGAAACTCTTTGGGGTGATGGAACTGTTCTGTGTCTTGCCTGTCTTGGTGGTCACATAACTGCATGCATTTGTGAAAACCCTTGGAGCCATTCCCTTTTAGAAAGGGTGAGTTTTACTGTATGGAAATTCTACTTTAATTAAAAGAAATGAAAAAAAAAAAAAATCTATGGACCTGAAACAATGAAAAATCCAAAAGAGCCTCTCTGGCCTTTGGAAGACTTCTGTGGTTGGCTGCGTCCTGATTTCTCTCATCATCTTTGGCTCAGAAGGCCACAGGCGGTATTGGTATTTCCTGCTGATGGGAAGATGGAGTCCAGGACACAGCTTGGCTCAGATGAATACCTCTCCGGGGAAACGATGCCGAGTGGAAAATTCACACCTGGATACCTGAGAATTGGCTAATGAGGGCCCAATGGTTCATGTCTGGGAAATAACTAATGGTAGTAGGATCGTTGAGTTAAAAAAGCCTGTGTCCATTAGGGAGGGGGACGGCATGCAGCAGAGGACACTGAGCTAATGTGGAGCGTGTGTTGGGGAGGGCGGTGAGCTCCCGGCCTGACAGATGGCTTCAGTCAAGTGGCAAACCCAAGGGCATAAAATTGCCTCCTGCAGTAGGTCAGTTTCGGTTCCCGCAGGCAGCAAAGGTCCTGTTAGTGCCTCCGTCATTAAGCAATATAGACACAGGTAATTTGCTTCACTCTTCAGATGCAAAGTTAAATGACTCATCATTATCTTATTAATGAAATCAGAGGCTGAAAATGAAGCTCCACTAGCATTTCTCCACACCAGCACTTTCTGGAGGGGTCAGATGTTCACGGCCCCTGCGGTTCACTTCCTTGACACTTTCTCTGCCACTCGAAGAGCTCCTGTGTTTGCTCTCGGTCAACCTGGGCCTCTGGGCAGTGGCATTCGGAGCCTGGAGGCAGAATCTCTGTGGCTGCTGAGCCAGTGAGGCTCCTTCTAAGTCCCAACCACTGAGCAGCTGCCTCGGCACCTGGGCTGGGCTCCGGAAAGAGCCCTTTTTGCCTCACAGGATTAGGTGGTTTTGGAGGCATGAAGTCTGGGTTTGGTTAAAGAGAAGGGGGCCACGTGTTGTGGGCGTCCTTTGCATGCCGCACACTGCTGCGCAATTCACACGTGTCATGTGAACCGTCATGGGAACCTTCTCATGGCAACCTTCCAATGCTGGCACTATTCCTCTCTTGACTTGATAGCTGTGCCCGTTAGGGCTTGGAAAGGGAGTGTGCTCAGTTGCAAGTAACAACATACAGCTAGAATGGACTTAAATCATTTCTTTCCTCACACAAGAATCTGGAGGCACGTGCTCTAAGGTGGCTACAGCAGTGTGGTGATGCCGGTGCTCTGGCCAGCGTCTTTGCAGTTTTCTCAGTCTTCCCTTTGCATTAAAAGGTAACAGCAGGCCAGTCGTGGTGGCTCACAACTGTAATCCCAGCACTTTGGGAGGATGAAGCAGGTGGATCATGAGGTCAAGAGTTCGAGACCAGCCTGGCCAAGATGGTGAAACCCCGTCTCTACTAAAAATACAAAAACTAGCTGGGCGTGTAATCCCAGCTATTTGGGAGGCTGAGGCAAAGAACTGCTTGAACCTGGGAGGCGGAGGTTGCAGTGAGCCGAGATTGTGCCACTCCAGCCTGGGCGACAGAGCGAGACTCTGTCTCAAAAAAGATGGTGGCAGCAGCCCCAAGCCTCTGTCTTCACCCATCCATGTACACAGATAGCTAGGGGCAGCAAGGGCTGCCCCCTTTACCTCCCTTCTCTCACTCTGTCCCTTGCTCTTTTAAATCGGGCAAGACAATTCATTTCTGTAGACTTCCAACAGATTCCTTGGGTCTCATGGACCAGACTGGCCACATACTCATTCCCAGCCAAAAGGGGGCAGAGATGTGAGTCTCAGTCAAGTGGCAAACCCAAGGGCATGAAATTGCCTCCTACAATAGGTCAACTTCTTTTTCTTTTCTTTTCTTCTCTTTTTTTTATTTTTTATTTTTTATTTTTTTGAGACAGAGTCTCACTCTGTCACCCAGGCTGGAGTGCAGTGGCACGATCTCTGCTCACTGCAACCTCTGCCTCCCAGGTTCAAGCGATTCTCCTGCCTCAGCCTCCTGAGTAGCTGGATTACAGGTGTGTGCCACCACGCCTGGCTAATTTTTGTATTTTTAGTAGAACCCATGTTGGTCAGGCTGGTCTTGAACCCCTGACCTTGTGATCTGCCCATCTCAGCCTCCCAAAGAGCTGGGATTACAGGCGTAAGCCACCATGTCCAGCCTCTTTTCTTTTTTTCTTGAGACAGAATCTCACCTGTCACCCAGGCTGGAGTGCAGTGGTGCAATCTCAGCTCACTGCAACTGCTGTCTCCCGGTTCAAGTGATTCTCCTGCCTCAGCCCCCTGAGCAGCTGGGATTACAGATGCCCGCCACCATGCCCAGCTAAATTTTTTTATTAGTAGAGACAGTGTTTCGCCATGTTGGCCAGGCTGGTCTCGAACTTCTGACCTCAAGTCATCCTGCCACCTCGGCCTCCCAAAGTGCTGGGATTATAGGCATGAGCCACCATGCCCAGTCAATAGGTCAGTTTCAGTTCCAGCAGGAACTCTCCAGCAGGAGGGTGGACATAGGGAAGATCATGAAAAGTGCTACAAAGAGTTTCAGTACTTTGCCAGAGTCCACAAAGCTAAGGGGCTGCTGAATTAGGGGTCTGTGTTTGCCCCCAGAACTCCTTCTCTGAACCCAGAGCCAAACTGCAGAGTCCCACTCTACACAATGGGGAGCATGTGAAGAGCAAGAATCAGTGTCACTCCTCAAAGGCCAAAAGACATTGGGGAAGAAGGCCATGCTTATTTTTTTTAAAAAAAGAAGTCAGCATTCTTATAAAGCAGTGTTCCCAATGAGCCCAACCTCATGGGAGACCCCAGCAAGCATTAACATCTTCCTTATTTACTATGGTCAGGGAATAAGGTGTTCTGAGTGACAGACTGTTTTCTGTATCAGAGGCTTTCTCCTTTCAGTGGGAACATGCCTTGTGTTAACCACTTTTGAATGAGATATTTCTATAATGTGTTCTATGCCCTAATTCTCTCTGATCAGCTTCTGGCATCTATCTATCTATCTATCTATCTATCTATCTATCTATCTATCTATCTATCATCTCTCTATCTTATTATTTTTGAGACAGAATCTCACTCTCTGTTGCCCAGGCTGGGATGCAGTGGCATGATCACAGTTCACTGCAGCGTCCATCTCCCAGACTCAAGCAATCCTTCCATCGCAGCTTCTCGAGTAGCTGGGACTATAGGCATGCACCACCATGCCTGGCTAATTGTTTGTAATTTTTGTACAGATAGGGTTTCACTTTGGCACCCAGGCTGGTCTCAAACTCCTGGGCTCAAGCGATCCCCTCTCCTCAGCCTCCCAAAGTGCTAGGATTACAGGCATGAGCCACCAGGCCCAAGCTTCTGGCCTTTTAAATGGAGCCAATCTTCTTCCTCCTATTCTCATTTCATTGGTTTGGAAGATTAAAAACAAACGAAACAAAACAAAACAACACAAAAACAAGTGGCTGGACATGGTGGCTCATGTCTGTAATCTCAGTGCTTTGGGAGGCCGAGGCAGGAGGATCGCTTGAGCCCAGGAGTCCAAGTCTTCAGGGAGCTATGATTGCACCACTATACTCCAGCGTGGGCAACAGAGTGAGACCGTGTCTCTTAAAAAAAAAAAAAAAAAAAAAAAAAAAAGCCAAAACATGTGAAAGCTGAAACACTGCATTTTCATACTGTACTACACCAGAAACTCTGGAATGAGGGCCTAAATAGCTTTTCTCTCCTCTCTTAATGTAATAAAATTCCTAAGGATACAGTCCTGTGGGGCTTCCCTCAACATCCAGAGGACATTTCCTCTTTTATTTTCAGGTTCTGGCCTCCCTAAGGGATGACGTTGCTAAAGGCCAAGTGGTGCCCCCATTTCTGACGGAGGTGCATTAGGAACCCTAGAGCCAGCCTGCCAGCAGTCTCTGACCTCAGGCACCACCCATTTGTCAATAGCTGGGGTGCTCTTTGACTTCTGATTCCTGTTGCAGGCTCTCCTTGCTTGGTCAGCCTGAAGGCTGGCTATCAGCTCTGGCATTGTGGGATCCACACCAGCCAGGCTAACCTCCTGTCCGCTGACATCATGGGAGTACTGAGCATCAATTCCTCCTTAGTGCTGCAACAGGTGTGTTCTCAGAAGCTCTTGCAGAATGCCCCTTCCCTAGAAGACCCTAGCTTCTATGCTTTTCCGGTTCATGTTTCCTTTCATTCCTCTTTGTTTCTTCTTGCTCTTGTTGGGATTGCTTTGGTTCCTATGAGCCATGCCCGATATGTAAGGTAAAAAGCGAGAAACAAAGCTTGCGAAACCAGAAACATTAATTGTTCACACTACACTATATCAGAAGGCTCAGGACTGGAGGCCTGAAGACCTCTTCTCACGTCTTTTAGGGGATGAAGTCATTGGGCCTTCCTTAACACTCACAGACCATTTCCTTGCCTGTATTTCCAGGCTCTGCCTCCGGGTCAGATGCAATTGCCGAGGTCCTCACCGTCAGACTCATGGGGGTATCACTGAACACATGTGGTGCTAAAGGCTGAGCCATCTCAGAGGCAGGGGTGTTTCGGAGCTTTAAGCAGCTTTGAGGAAGGAGAGGGAAACAGAAGGGACCAGTGAGAAACTCAGAAAACAAAAACAAAAACAACAAAAAAAACGGGACTGGGCATGGTGATGCCTGTAATCCCAGCACTTTGGGAGGCCAAGACGGGCAGATCACGAGGTCAGGAGATCGAGACCATCCTGGCTAACACGGTGAAACCCTATCTCTACTAAAAATACAAAATAATTAGCTGGGGGTGGTGGCATGTTCCTGTAATCCCAGTTACTCAGGAGGCTGAGGCAGGAGAACCACTTGAACCTGGGAGGCGGAGGTTGCAGTGAGCCAAGATCGTGCCACTGCACTCGAGCCTGGTGATAGAGTGAGACTCCATCTAAAAAAAAAAAAAAAAAAAGAAAAAGAAAGCAAACGTTTACTTAGTACCTGTTTTGCCAGGCCGGATTCTTTGCACACCTCTGAGGAAAGCACTTTGGCCCCATTTATAGGTGATGAAACAGAAGCAAAGAGAAACTAAGTAACGTTCCAAAGGCTGCACAGCTGGCAAGGGGCAGAGCTGGAGGACTTGAAGCCATCTACATTAACTCCAACACTCTGGCATCCAGGTAGGCAGCATGGCCCGATGGTCTGGGCCAGAACTAGACATGACAGTGCTGTTGGATTCTCACTGTGCCTTAGCTCTCTGCTGAGCCAAGGCCAGCCTCAGTTTCCTCACCTGTGCAGAACTGGCCTGAGATTGTGCCTGATGTTTCCAGCTGTAACTCTTGTTGGCAAGGAATTCTTCCCTGATACATGAGCAGACCACTTGGGGCTGTGGCTTCTCACTGGGAACCAGGTGGCTGGAATCTTTTGGTCACAGGGTGCAGTGCTACTGGCCTTGGGAATCAGGGCTCGGTACAACTACAGGGCGGGCTGCCTGTATGTGTAGAGAAGTACTGGCCAGAGCCCCAGGGAATGTGGTCACTCAGGGGCCTTGCAGCAGCCCATTGAAGGCCAGGTGACCCCCATATCTGAGGAGGTCATTGGGAACCCTAAGCCTGCCAGCAGGCTGTGACCTCTGGGACCCTCCTGGAACCACGCGTTTGTCCATGGCTGGGTGCTCTTTGACTTCTGATTCCCGTTGCAGGGTCTCCTTGCTTGGTGAACCTGGTGGTTGACCATCAGCTCTGGCATCGTGGGACCCACACCAGCCAGCCTAGCCTCCCATCCGCTGGAAAACGTGGGAGTACGGAGCATCAATTCCTCCTTAGTCTGGCAACAGGTGTGTCTTGCATGTGTGATTATGAAACCTGCAACTATTCCCTGCATGAAAGATTCTTCCTTTTCCTCCCCTGGACTTCCCCCCATCCTACCTCCCTGCCTCCCCTCCCCAAGAAAAGTGCGGGCGGCTTAGGGAGTGGAGGGAAGAGGTGGCTTTGTCAGACACAGTTTGGCCACATTCTACCTGGAGTAGGCCAGGCCTCTAAGAAGAACAGCCAGGGCTCAAACCAGTTTCTCATCCTTCTCTTTCCTCTCCCCATCTGAAAGGGAAAAGAGAGGGGACCCTAGAAGTCCCAGGGGATTCCAGTTCTGCTTAGGATGATGAGCCAACAAGTCATAGGACAGCTATGGTCACGTGACTCATCTCGGCCTCAGGTTTCTGTCCCGCTGTGCCACCTGTGAGTCATCCCTGCGAAGCCTCCAGCTCTCCATGGAGAAGGCTTTGGCTGCCAGCAGCTCCCTCACTGAGTCATCTCGCACTGCAAGTGAGGTTTTTCATGACGTCCTGCTTTCCACACAGACTCTCGGAGGGCCCAGGGAGTGAGCGAGTTGGGCTCATGCAGTTATTTTGGGTGGCTTGAAAGACAGGGCTGAAGAGAATAATAACGATAAATCACGTGCAGTGGGCCCAGTATCGTGTCAGATACTGGGATTTGTACGGATAACCTCATCTAATTGTTCTGTCTTATGAGGGAGAGTCTATTACTTAGACCATTTTATAGATGAGGACGCTGAGACTGGGGGAGGCTAAGTAACCTGCCCAAGATCCCACAATTAGCCAGGTGGAGATGGGGTTTGAGCCTCCTTCTTCTGGTAACCACTGCATGGCTTTTTCCACAATACTAGTTGCGTTTTTAAAATGTTTCCAACATTCAAAGCAAGTTCTCTGTTTTCAGGATGGAACAGTTCCCAGGGCGCTGGCACTTCCATTGGCAGCAGCAGAAGAACCAAAATAGGACACACCAAGTGGATCTAATTTTGCCTGAACCTCAGTCTGCAAGGTTTGGGGGTACACCCTGCGGGAGGATCAGAGCTGGTCCCAGAGGGGCCTTTGCTCTCCCTCCTTGCTCCTTCTACTTTCACCCCATTTGACGAGCTGTGCCATGTCAGGGCTTGGCTCCATCGTGCTGGTTTTAAAAAGGCGCCTCACTCATAGCTATTCAGATTTCAGAAATAAATGCTCTGCACCACTGATCAAAACGCCTGGAGTCAACAGAGCCGGTGACATCTTAAGAAATGCACCCGGTACTTAAGGCTTTCATCTTAATTATACATGTTCAAATCATAGACAGATTTTCTCCTTCTGGTCCTGAATATCAGAGCTGCCAAATCCAATTGAATCATCTTCTTTTAAATGCATTTTGCAGTATGCGTTTCGCCGTTTTCCCAATTTCCATTGTAAACGAGTACCAGAATTGTGCTGAGGGCCCTTTTCTTACAGGCTGCATTATTCAACCAGCAAATGAAGAAAGGAAAGTGCTGATTGCAAAAGAATTAAAAAATGGTCCTGGGCGGCCTCTGGGTTTGGCTAGGGCTGGGTGCAGCCAGGCCCAGGAACTGTCTTTGTTAGGGGATTTGGATCCTTCTACCCCACGCAGGGACAGAGAGAGGACGGTGTTTCTTCTAAGAGGGCATGGCCATTCTGAACGAGCGGCTCTGAGGCTGGCTTCCAGGGCTGGGCAGGAAGGAGGGCCGTGGATGTCTGCAGGCCGGCTGCCATCGTATCACCACTGTCGTCAGCGTACAAGCCACACACTGTAAATCTGCGGTGTCCTGGTTCAGGAACTTGGGGGATGTGGCTCTGGATCCCCCGCGGAATGCCTTCTCATGGGCTGTACTCACCATCAGTGTCCTTGTCCACCAGCTGTGCCCACTGGCTCCGTCTCCCCTGGGGTGAGAATGGGAGGTGATGGACTCCTAGACTTAGGGTGGTGACAGTAGCTGGTGGTGGAGGGGCAAGCCAGGAACCCAATGGCTGGAATTCTGCTGAGGTTTGTCTTCCATTTCTCACTTTCCATCCTTTCTGGTCAGGTGGGATTCCATTAGCAGCACACGCTCTGGTTCTTTGCCTGTGTGGTGTGGTGTGGTGGTGTGGTCTGCATTCTCCTTTCCAATCGCTTTCCACTTACTGATTTCACTAAAGGCCAAAGTCCAGTGCAGTTATCAGAGCAGAGGTCTTTACAGAGGAGAAGAATGTGCCTTTGGGTCAGACAGGGCTCTGGATCCCAGCTGTCCCCTTAGGCAAACCAATTAATGTCTCTATTCCTCAGGCTGCTAATCTGTAAAGTAGGGGTAGAGATGATGCACAGATTAAATGGATTTGCCCTTGTAAAGCACCCAGGGTGGTGCCCAGCAAAGAGTGTGTGCTCAATCAGTGTTAGCTCTTGTCTCAAGCTCTTGGGACATCACACAGTGTGGTGGGGGCAGAGCTGAGGGTGGAGCCCAGCTCTCCTGCACTCAGCCCAGGCTCCTCGGCCCCGCATCCATTCACCTCCTCACATGTGCGCACCATTTCTCCTTCTGTTTCACAGGATCATGATTTGCCATCTGGGCACGAGCTTAGGGAAGCTCTGGGAACAGCTCTACTCCCAGAAAGCTGGGTGAAAATCATCTAGACCCAGCAGGCAAGTCTCTGCGTCGGTCAGTGGGGCCTTGCTGGGCTGCCCTCCTGGTCCCCACAGCTGTTTCAAGGAGCGGCCTGAACACCAGGCCCTGGAAAACCCAACGATGATGTTGCTGGAGTTGGTCCCAGAGCTCACTCTGGGACAGGCATGGGCTCCTCCTCTCCACTGGTGAGAGCTGGCTCATGCCTGCACTGCTGCAAACTCTCGTCTGTTGCATGCAACCACTACAAGGAGGCCTGGGTCCCACCCTCTGACCAGCTCCCTGCCACAGCTGGGCCTTAGAAGCAGATGGTTTGGTGTCCTGTGTCATATCCTCCAGCTGACTTGGAATTTCAGCTCTAGCTGTGGTGGGCAGTGTCCAGGCACACTCACAAGCTCCCACAGCAGGCACCATCCCATGCTTCCATTTATATTCTGGATTTTTCCTCCAGCTGCTGGGGTTGCCACCTGGAGTGTATGGCAGCCCAGGAGGGGAGCTGACATCCTTGGGGGTGGGAGGTGGCGGATGAATGTCTCAGCCTCCTGATCTTCTGAGGGACGATTCCGAGGCCCATGCTGCCTGGTTACCCAGCGGAACTGAGTTCAGTTGCCATAGCAGGGATGCTCGTTGATACATTTTCTGTTGGCTTCTCCTCATCCCTCACTCTTCCTGTTTCTGCACACCCGCTAATGGGCATTCTATGTTTTTTGGGTTTTTTTGAGACAGAATCTCCCTCTGTCGCCCAGGCTGAAGTGCAGTGGTGTGATCTCAGCTCAATGCAACCTTTACCTCCCACGTGCAAGTCATTCTCCTGCGACAGCCTCCTGAGTAGCTGGGATTACAGGCTCCCCCCACCATACATGGCTAACTTTTGTATTCTTAGTAGAGAAGGGGTTTCACCATGTTGGCCAGGCTGGTCTTGAGCTCCTGACCTCAGGTGATCCACCCGCCTCAGCCTCCCAAAGTATTGGAATGACAGGCGTGAGCCACCATGCCCGGCCCATTCTATGTTGTTTAATCCACATTTTTTGTTTGCTAGATTCAAGGGCAGAGAAAAGTAAAAGCTGAGACTTTAATAAACTCGAAAAGTTACATAGTAAGTAGCAGAACGAAGAACTTAACCAGCTCTGATTTAGCTCTTTTATATTTAACCACCTCAGGGCAGCACTGCTGAGATACTCTACAGTTAAGGAACAGGCTAATCCTGTGGGGTCTGAACTGCTACCAAGTTGCCCCCACTGGGGTCACTCTCTCCTCACCTCCCCAGCTAAGTAAATTTCAGCCAGGGCTTAGGCTTGAAACATTGGCATGAGTATTTCTTTCTCTACATTTATGATTAAAAAACACACGCACAGTTGCAGAGAAGGAGCAATTGAGCACCGAGGTTGTGGTTTTTTCGGGGGTCTGTGACTTTCATCCCTCCATCCCCCATATCACCTCATCCGGAGCCTTGCACACAGCAGGGTTCAATGTGTCTGTCACAGGATTGAATGTAGTAGTCACAGCTGATCAGAGGGCTGGGGGAGCCCCATGAAGCACCCCCAAACATGCCCTGGAAGCAGTGGGCAGGCTCAGCTTCATAATTGGTAGAGCCCAGTTTAAAATGGGGCTGGAGGCAGTGGCTCACGCCTGTAATCCCAGTACTTTAGGAGGCTGAGGCGGGAGGATCACTTGAGGTCAGGAGTTTGAGACCAGCCTGGCCAACATGGTGAAACCCTGACTCTACTAAAAAAAAAAAAAAAAAAAAAATTAGCAGAGCATGATGGCACACACCTGTAGTCCCAGTTATCTGGGAGGCTAAGGCAGGAGAATCGCTTGAACCTGGGAATCGGAGGTTGCAGTAAGCTGAGATTGGGCCACTGCATTCCAGCCTGGGCAACAGAGTGAGACTTGGTCTCAAAAAAACCCCCCAACAAACAAAACAAAATAAATAAAACGAAAATGTAGGGAATCCTTGCTCAAAAAGGAAAAAAAAAAAATCTTGTTCTTTTCTCTCATCGCTTTCTCTTCTACCCATCATGATGTTTATATTTGCTGTAAGTTTCCCTCCTTCGGTATAGGGATATCTGTGGGGTGACTACAGATGCCCACAGTGCTTGGGGCCCCACTTCACAATTTGGTCCATGGGGTACACAGCTCTGCAATGACCCTCTGGCACCTCAGTTTGCCACAGGGGAATGGCAGGGCAGCAGCAGTTGCTGGAGGAGGTGGAGTTAGCAGCTGAGAATCATCCCAGGAAGGTGTGGAAACAGAGGGAGGGGCCACCACCCAGGGGCCCAAGCCCCGAAGAATGCTCCACTGTCCCATCTGACTTCACTTAAAAATCACAAGTTCAAAGATAGATAGATAGATAGATTTTTTTTTTTTTTTTTGAGACAGAGTCTCGCTCTGTCGCCCGGGCTGGAGTGCAGTGGCCGGATCTCAACCTACTGCAAGCTCCGCCTCCCGGGTTTACGCCATTCTCCTGCCTCAGCCTCCCGAGTAGCTGGGACTACCGGCACCAGCCACCACGCTTGGCTTATTTTTGGTATTTTTTAGTAGAGACGGGGTTTCACTGTGTTAGCCAGGATGGTCTCAATCTCCTGACCTCGTGATCCGCTTGCCTTGCCTCCCAAAGTGCTAGGATTACAGGCATGAGCCACGGCGCTTGGTCTTTTTAAATTTTTTTTTTTTTGAGACAGAGTTTCGGTCTTGTCACCCAGGCTGGAGTGAAGTGGCACGATCTTAGCTCACTGCAACCCCTGCCTCCCACACTCAAGCAATTCTCCTGCCTCAGCCTCTCGAGCAGCTGGGATTACAGGCACGCGCCACTGTGCCTGGCTAATTTTTGTATTTTTAGTAGAGACAGGGTTTTGCCATGTTGGCTGAGGCTGGTCTTGAACTCCTGACCCCAGGTGATCTGCCCACCTCAGCCTTTCAAAGTGCTGGGATTACAGGCGTGACCCATCGTGCCCAGCCTCAAAGATAAAATTATCAAGTTTTAAGAAGGCGACTTCAGAGGATGAAACTCCAAGCCTGGGGCCCCTCTGACTGCAAGACCCCAGGTGATACTGCATCGGTCACATGATCAGGAAGCCGGCCCGGGCAACGAGTCTTGGAGCGTGGATACTTTACGAGGTGTGTGTGTGTGTCACTCTTTCTCCCTGGCTACCTGGCAGTTGGCATTTCTTTGCACACACAAGATTCCCTGGGTTACTCCCACTGGCTCAGTGCCCAGGAGATTCAGTCTTCTGGTCTGTGGAGGTGCAGCTATCTCTAGGCAACACACACACATCCTCCCTGCCCCTAGCATGGGAACTCAGGAAGGCCCCTCCTTCCCGAGCTCTGCCCAGGCCCTGGGCTCACAGCTGCCTGATGCTTTCTGGCATTTACACTGTGTGGGGATGAGTAGATAAAGGTGCTAATAAGAGTGCTAATTAATTGCAGCAAGCTTTATAGCATTGCTGTTTTAATGCTGAAAGGAAAAGGCATTTATGGTTTTCTCCCTTCCACCCGCTCTTCTGTACAGTTATTTCATCTGCTGTAGAGAATATGCAGATCACTAAGAATGATTGAATCTGATCATCATTCGCCTCTGAGCGCCAAGGAGCATGCACAGCACATTCGTGACTCCTGCCCTCGGTCACAGAATTCAGGGATGGTTGGGAGGCAGAGAAGGGACGATGACCCGTTTTCTCAGGGGATGAGAGAAGACTTGATGTTCCCACTCTGACCTCTTGCCTTTTATAGAAAGATCTTGCTCCTGTTTTCCTGTGCATAGCTGTATATTAAGACTTCCAGGGTCGGCCAGGTGCGGTGGCTCATGCCTATAATCCCAGCACTTTGGGAGGCTGAGGTGGGTGGATCACTTGAGGCCAGGAGTTTGAGACCAGCCTGGCCAACATGGTGAAACTCTGTCTCTATTAAAAATATAAAAATTAGCTGGGTGTGGTGGCACACGCCTGTAATCTCAGCTACTCGGAAGGCTGAGGCAGGAGAATTGCTTGAACCCGGGAGGCTGAGGTTACAGTGAGCTGAGATGGCAGCACTGCACTCCAGCCTGGGCTACAGAGCAAGAATCCATCTCAACCAAAAAAAAAAAAAAAAAAAACTTTCAGGGTCACTTTGTGTATGTATTGGAGGTGGGAAGTTGCCTATGAAAATGTTTATTAGATCTGCTTACATATCTAAAAGCTTATTCTAGAGAGACTTGAGTTATGTTTCAGGTGTAGTTAATGACCCAGGGTCCAGGTGAAGAAAATCCAGGTATGCCCTTGGTGAGGAGAGAACAGGGTCAAAGATGAGCATAGGCTGCCTTTTGATTTAGTCAGGGCCCTGCAGGAAGCAGCTGGCACATTCAAAGGCTTAACAGAAAAGTTTATTAAGAGGATGATTTTAGAAGTCTAGGTAGGCGTATAGGCGTATTAACTGTGTCCTAGCTTCTGTACACTTAGTGCTTTAATATCAGCCTTGCACCCATAGGCTGCACATGTTTGAGCAACTGGATGATGCTTTCGTTCTTTTTTTCTTTTTTTTTCTTTTTGAGATGGAGTCTAGCTCTGTCTCCAGGCTGGAGTGCAGTGGCATGATCTCGGCTCACTGCAGCCTCTGCCTCCTGGGTTCAAGTGAGTCTCTTGCCTCAGCCTCCTGAGTAGCTGGGACTACAGGCACACACCACCATGCCCAGCTAATTTTTTTGTATTTTTAGTAGAGATGGGGTTTCACCATGTTGTCCGGGATGGTCTTGAACTCCTGACCTCACGATCCACCTACCTCAGCCTCCCAAAGTGCTGGGATTACAGCTGTGAGCCACCGCACCCGGCCGTTGCCTGAATCCTCTTGCCTCAGACTCCTGCCTTCCTCTTTCCCTCCTGCACCCACTTCCTCGGGAGGAATCTTCTTGGGAGGCGGTGTAGGTGAACCCTTCCAATACAAACCAACCGATCCAGAGTCTACGCCCTCAGTTCCCTTCCTTGCTGGGCTCTCACACTCTGACCACATCTGCCTACACTAAACACCCCAGGGTTAGGTGTCAGACATCTAGGGATGGCTCCGATGCCTCGGAGTCCACTGAAATTACTCACACTCGCCAATGCTACATCTGCCCACTGTGCCTTGCTCATTTCATCCCAATGAACCACACTGAAGGCTCTTGCCCATGGCTGTCGCCTTCCTCGGTCTCAACACCAAGCATGTTGCCTTTCCGTGTGGCCCCTGTGGGTACCAGAGACAGTCTTTTCAATGGCAGTTGTCTGCTGATCTGTTGACCTTGCAGCACCTAAATAGTAAAACCCATTAGGCAGCAGGGCTGAGGGAAACGAGGAGAATGAGACATCCAGGGAGTAGCTGTTGTGCCAAATCCCTGTTAACTCCAGTGGGGATGGCACCAGGTTCAAGAAGCCAAAGAAGAGACCCAGATCCAGCAGATGAGACATGGGGCTTTACTGGGGGATTACCGACAGGGGAGGGTTCAGCGGCAGTGAGTCCAACCGGATGAAGCACACAGCTCAACAGCTGTGGGCTGGGCGGGAGAACCACTACTGCTTACAAAAGCATGCAGTTTACAAAGCATTTTTACTTAGCACCCTCCCCTAACCATCTCCACCTGGGCACCTTCATTTAACCCAAAACCATGGGCCTCGATCCCCTGTATGGCCTGTGTCCCACAGACTGCCTGGGGGTTCAGATGTTCCTCATAGAGAAGGAATGAATCTCGGGGTTGGCTCCTCCTGGATTCCTTAGCTCGGAATTCCGAGCGTGCATTCAGGTGCGCCTGCCATAGGGGGTCATTCTTGAGATGTGCTCAAGTTATTGCCATCAGCTGCATCTACTAAACAGTAGCTAGGAAGCTGCTGTATGCCTTAGGCCTGCCTGGGCAAGAGGAGGGAGCCAGGTTAATAGAGCCTGGCATAGAGCATAGCCTTCGAGGGGGGTGCCCAGCAGATGTGGCCAGAAGGAGAAGAGCAGAGCCATCGAAGGGGCTTCAGTTTGAAGCCCTTTAGGGAGGAGTCAGGAATACCTTCCCCAGCATTGCT
Source organism: Piliocolobus tephrosceles (assembly GCF_002776525.5). Classification (NCBI taxonomy): domain Eukaryota; kingdom Metazoa; phylum Chordata; class Mammalia; order Primates; family Cercopithecidae; genus Piliocolobus; species Piliocolobus tephrosceles. The sequence goes on along the minus strand of NC_045449.1, from coordinate 67,659,943 downwards.
CTCTTCCTGCCTCCCATCTCCAGGTGGGGGCTCCCATTGGCTGGATCCAACCAGACACAGCAGGACAGTTCCTGGAGCCCCAGAAGGGTGGTGAGTGGAGGACTGATCTGGTGGGGAATGGAGTTGCATCAGAAGATATGGAACCATTGAGAGGACCTTTCTTGGTGAATGGCCAGATGCTTTAGAAATGAGTGGGGTGACCCAGAAGACTCCATGGCCTAAGGAGCCTCCATGTTGGTGCCTGGGGAAGATCTACACAGGATGGGTGTGTCTCAGAGTGGGATAGACCAGCATCTCTCAAACCTGTACTGTGGATACAAAGCCCCCCAGGAGTCTTGCTAAAATTCAGATTCTGACTGAGGGGCTTGGGGTAGTGCGTGAGATGCTGCATTTCTAAAAGCTCCCAGGTGCTGCCTGTGCAGCCGGTCCACGGACCACACACTGAGTAGCCAGCCAGCCTAGGCTGCCCTTGGTCTCTCTTCCCCTCTGCTCATGGGGACTGGCTTGTCACGCTGTCCCAGCCACTCATTTCTCTCTGACATATCCTCCCCAGCTCTTTTCCATCTGTTCATTGCTCCCGAGTGTCTCTGAAATTTATTTTTCTCCTTCCATCTCAGGTGAGGGTAGATAAAAGCATTTTTTACCATCTGGCCAGAAATCCACTTCCCTAAGATAGCCTGACCTGGGGTAACTTAAAACTTAAAAACAAAACAAAAAAACAACAACAAAAAGGAAGTTTAATTGGTGGCAATTAACACAAACAAATTGGTTTGACACAGCTGCAATTATCAGTTTTCCCTTCTCACCCTGAATCTACAGTTCATTTCTCCCTTTGCCAAAGAAAGACCCGGGAAGGATTTTTGAGAAGCTGGTGGTCCCCACCCAGCTTGGGTGGGTTCTGTGGGCCCCTGACTGATAGCTGTCTTTGTGGTCGGGGACTGGAGTGTGGAAGGACTGGGCAGAGGGGGGAACTGCCATTTTACTGAGCCTCTGCTCTATGCCAGGCTCTGTGCCAAGGTCAGCATTTGTCACCAGTCTCACCATCAGCCTGCAGTGGCACTGGTAGCCCATTTTTATGGAGGGGGAATTGAGGCTTGGCTAGGTGTCATGGCAAAGCTGAATTTGGTTTTGTGTCTGATTCTTAAATCAGTGTTCATTGTTCACTACCCCGTATGACTGCCAAACGTGACCAAGGGTTGGGTGAGTAAGGCATTTCCCTTGGGCACTAGATTTGGGAGGGGGATTTTTTTAAAAACTAGGTAATCAATATATACAACATTAAAATCAAAATTCAAAGTTCCTCAATCCACAGTGAAAAAAATTATGCAAATTTTAAATAAAGACAGGGTCCCATAGGGCTGGGACTAGAGTGAGAGGCAGGAGGCCAAGGGCAGGGCTGGGTCTGGTCTTTGTTTAACATTGGGATGTTTTGTTCATTGTGAATTTTTTTTTCCTCAGGCCCATTCTGTACAGGTGGGGGAATTTAATTTACCCTGTAAATGGGGGCAAAAATGTTTTCCTTGGAGGTATGCAAAGAACCTGGCCTGGCAGGGCAGGTACTAAGTGAGCATTAGCCCACTTTGCTTCTTTTCCTTTCCCTGACTTCCTCTCTCTTCCCATCTGGCTTACTCTCTTTCCTCAAAGCTGCCTAAAACTTAGTTCCCACCTGGGCCTCTGGGAAGGTGCTGCTTTAGCAGGGATTCCCCGGGAGTCTGACATTGAGGACCCCGGCAGGTGCATCTGCTGGGGAGATAGATCTGGCAAATATGTTGAGTTTGGGGGTCACCCCCTTAAATTTGAAGGCAAGTACTTCACTGGCCTTACCCTAGTTTACCCAGCTCTTCTTCAAAAGCGTAGGGAAATCTTTACCCTGTCATTTTCCCACCCGCCGGCCTCCCTGGTTGAACTGGAGGGAAGTAGGGGGTCCACACAGTCATTGAAGGCAGGGGGAACGGAGGAGAGGAACCAGGACCCCTTGTGGATGCCTAATGGTGTTCATGTTTTGAGATCCAATATTGCCTCCTCTACAAATGGAGAAGCTGGAACACTCGGTGCCTTTAACACCTTTGAATGATGTAATTTCTTCCAGATGTGGTGGGTGGAGGGGATGCTCCCAAATGGCCCTGCTTTCAGGCTTTGTTCAGGAGTTAGTGGTAGGCAGGGGGCAGGGTCTGGGTCTACTATGCTTAGGGCACTGGGTGAGAGGAATGCCACACTGACCCTCGGTCCTCCTGGGGTCACCTGGCCTTGCTCCTTTTCCCACGCTCCCAGGTGTGCCTTTGGGAAGGGTCTCCCCCCACCCACTGTGCAACCACCCGACCTGTGGCTTGGAGCAGGCCCTCCCGGGACAGCGGCTCTGTTCCTGCTGAGTGAAAAGGAAGAAGCACTTGGCTCTCCCTCCAGGAGGTGCATGAAGATTAATTAGGTAAGTCTGTAAAGAATTTGGAAGTGAGAAGTGTGGCTTGTGTCTTTCTCCAGGAACAAAATATTTCAATGGGGTGGGGAGAATTATCTGACTTTGGTCAAGGTTCCTGGGGCTTAGCCCTGGGAGGGGACCGTCCTTCTGTCCCTGCCTTGCTCTCCTCGGTCTCCCAAACCCAGGGTGATCCTTTCCCTCTGTCTCCTTTGCCAGCAAATCAATTTGGGCAGGGAGAGGAACAAGGCTATTACAGTTAACACCACTCCACCCGAGAGTCGCTGGGTCTTCGCTATTCATCATTCCTAATTAATTAAAAAGTAATTACTTATGGATCTGACTTTCATTATTTACACCCCCCGGGCTGTGAGGATATTACTTTCCTCAGTCCCTCTGGTTCCCTAAGCTGCTCTGGTGCCAGCAATTGCAGCGGGAAGTGTGACGAGGTCCAATCACACACAGCATCCCAGTAAGGGGATTTAAGTCCCCATCAGAGGCTGTGCATCTGTAGCCCCCGCTAACAGCCCAGGAGGGAACTCTGAGGAGGTAGAGATACCCTGGTCTGCTCCATGTGGCAGGTTAACCCTAGGAAGATTGGAACTGCCTCTAAACCTTGTGGCTCATCGTATGGCCGTCAGCTAGCATCCACATCATTTGGCTGCTTATTAGAAATGCAGATGCGCCATCTCCAGCCCAGATCTGCTGAATCAGAATCTGCATTTTAACAGCATCCCCCAGGCCCCGGCAGCACATTCAAGTGTGAGAAGCGCTGCCCCAGCAGACAGAAGCAAAGCCGATTACACCCGCACTGACTCTCCTGGGTTCTGCGCACAGCTGTGCAGGTTGCATACTGCACCGCACCTGGGCCCCCACTCGGCAGGGTCTTCCTAGCCTGCTCCCCCACCATTTAGTCCTCTTCAATGGCTTTCCTGCTCTGGAAAGTTATTTGTTCAGGGCTCTATCTGCTCCCTCTTGTCTGAGTGTGACTGATCTGGTAAATGAATCCACGTTAATTACCCATGGGTGTGGGGGTGACATGTTTCCCTCCTCCTGGCCTGTAACAAAGTTGCAACATAAAAGGGCATTGGATGCCTGAGATTTTGTTTAAGGCTCATGAACTGTGCGCGTTTGGAGAAGTGATTTCTCTGGGCTTCCTTTCCTCTATGAGAGATATGGATGCTCCCAGTCTTAGAGCAGCTGTGAAGAGTGGCCGGGCACAGGGCAGACACAGTTCAGTGGTTATCATCATCGTTGCCCAGCCTGAAGCTCAGCCCCAAAGTCTCCACAAGCTGACTGGGGTACACCTGAACCTGGGACACGGTGTCCAGGGATGGTCTACTATTTTTCTGCGTTTGTGACTGGGGTCTCCTGGGCAGAGATGGGGGCCTTGGGGAACTCTCTAGACAGGTCTTGAGTGCCATGAATTTCTCCAACAGAGAAATAGGATTGAGGCTTGCTGAGTAATGGAGTTGGGGTTTAAGATGGAGCCAGGCATTCCATCCCGTTCCCCTGTCTCTGCTACTTGGGGTGCTGGGAGGATGAAGATGGAGTATGCTGTGGGTCTTGGCAGTCACCCTGCCTTGAGCAGGGACTATGAACGCTTTCAGAAGGGGGGTCCGAATGTTGTCAGACTCATGTGGTGACACTGGCCTCGCCAGGGAGGTGGCAGCCACAGCCACCCAGTTGTCTCTGCCTTTACCAGTGGATTTATCTTAGTGTTTAACAGTACATTAGAGATGAGCATAACCGGAGCTGGGAAGGGCATGGGATGGGCCAGGAGAGGAAGGTGGGAGTGGACCAGCGAGATGATGGAGGCAGGAGGGGGAAAGGAAAGACAGTCACATCTGCAGGCGAGTCTCACAGTTTGTTTGTTTGTTTATTGAGACAGAGTCTCACTCTGTCACCCAGGCTGGAGTGCAATGGCGCCACCTCGGCTCACTGCAGCCTCCACCTCCCAGGTTCAAGCGATTCTCCTGCTTCAGCCTCCCGAGTAGCTGGGATTACAGGTGCGTGCCACCATGCCCAGCTAATTTTTGTTGTTGTTGTTGTTGTTAGTAGAGGTGGGGTTTCACTGTGTTGGCCAGGCTGGTCTTCTGGTCTCAAAGTGCTGACCTCAGATGATCCACCCGCCTCTGCCTCCCAAAGTGCTGGGATTACAGGCATGAGCCGCCGTGCCTGGCCGAGTCTCACAGTTTAGACCATGGACCCTGCGATGGGGCTTGGTATGCTGAGGAGGGAATCAACCTCAAAAAAGCTGAGTCTGCAAATGTTGTACGAGAAGGTGTGACTCCAGCCTTCCCCTTCCCCGCCCGGCCTCTGGCCCTTTGTGTGCTGCTATCCTACCCCGATGATATTGCTCGGCCATCATGCCACACCTGTGGTCACCACACCAGCTGCTGTCCACCCCCACAGTTCTGAGGATGGGACCCCGTCTCTCTTCCCCACAACTTTCTCCCTTTCTTCTCCCGATCACACAGGACGGGCTCACACTGATGTTAATTGGCATGTTGTTTTCACTGCAGTGGAAGGTTCACACTGTCTGGGTTTGGTTCTTTGTATTTTCCACTCCCTTATCCCAAGGAGTCATTCTGCCTGTTTGTCTTAGGGAACTTGCAGGGCTGAAGGTAGAAGCTGTAGAGCCCAACTCACTCCTCCTGACTCCTGTGAAAGGATCGGCTCACGGAGGATGTGGTGCTGGGTGGCTGAGATTGGGAAGAGAGGGGGCTGAGGCTTTTCAGGGACAGATAGAAAAGTGGAGAAAGAAGAGATTCTTCCAGAATAGGATGGAGATGACTCCCACCCCTGAGTTCTGCAGCTGGCTCCCCTGAGATGCCCAGGGAGTAGGGGCTGTGGTGAGTGGGGTGGGGGCAGGTACCAGGGTTCCCCCTCAGCATAGTCTAAGCCTTAACCTAGCACAGATGCTGGAGAGCTGCTGGACATCCAGGACCAGTGTAGACAGACCACAGACAGGCTCCTCAACAGTTTTACTTTGCAGGGATGTCTGTCTCCTTCCATATGACCCTGGGGAGGGAGCCCCAACATTGAAAAGGATTGTTTCTTGTCATCCCCATGGGATGGGGCTTGGAGTCAGATTGAATTTGACTTAAAGAAAATAAAGTCATGCACCATTTCTTGCACCCTTGAGATGTTGATTGCAAATTTATTCATGGAATAGCCATGGAGGGAGGGGAGGAAATGACTTCATTCAATGAATGGCTTTTCATTTCCAGGCCTCTTAACTTCTTGTTCATCATCTCCACCTTGCCCAGCTAGTGGATATGGTGAAAGGAAGTAACCAAAGTGGTGGTAGTTTCTGGCCTTGATTAAAAGCGTTTGCATTTAGCTGTCTGTGTTGACACGTACACAGATGTGGAGGAGCTCATCCCCCACCCTGAGGAACCCTCTCTAACAGTCACATTGAGCTACCCAGAGGGTGCCTGTTCCGTGCAAGAAACCCGTGCACTGCTCCACCCGCCCACAGACGCATATTCTTAGGCGCCTTCCACCAAACCTCCCGTGATTCAGGAGCCAGTGAACACAGACTGGGGAAACTCAAGGGTCAGGGTCTTGCAAGGCACTCTCTAACAGGCTGATGTCAGCCACACAGGATCTAGCACTCAGTGCCTGTGCTTCCCAAGTAACACTAGAGTCCCAGCCTCCACTTGAGCACAGGAAACCCAATCTGTTACAGACAGATTGCCTAGTGCAGAAATTGTTGGGAACCCCTGAGGAATACTTTCATATTCCCAGATCAGGCCGTCCCAGCCGGTTATCAGAGCCTGCCTGCTGTTCTGCTCCTTTTTTTTTTTTTTTTTTTTTTTTTTTTTTGAGACAGTCTGTCTCTGTTGCCTAGGCTGGAGTGCAGTGGTGCAATCTTGGCTTCACTGCAATCTCCGCCTCCTGGATTCAAGCGGTAGCTGGGGCACGTGCTACCACGCCCGGCTAATTTTTTTGTATTTTTAGTAGAGGCGGGGTTTCACTGTGTTAGCCAGGATGGTCTCGATCTCCTGACCTTGTGATCCGCCCACCTCAACCTCCCAAAGTGCTGGGATTACAGCCATGAGCCACCGCGCCCGGCCTGCTCTGCTTGTTTGGCCACCTTGTAACCAGCTTCCCCAGACTTCTGCCCACCGCCTCTCCATGTGGTTTTGCCTTAAGTGTAAGAGGCGCACTGGTGCGTTGCTGGAGCTGGCTGGTACCGGTATACCAGTGCTGACTGTTGAATTTCAGGAATTTCTCAAGCTTAGTAGCTTCAAATTGGCTGTGGTGATTGTACTGACACCACGGAAATTGGCAAATGCTGCAAACCAGAAATCTTCCTCTCCCGCTTTCCAGCTCCCAGAGAGCCAGTTGTTAAATATTTGGCAGCACACCACTGGGTGCCTCCCGTTAGCTCCCCACAGGCTGGACTACCCATAGGCTTCCCAAAGGCCTGGGCAGGCAGAGGGAATTACAATCCAGAAAAGAAAACACAGGTGTCCTGCCTACTCCCAGAATCCATGGGGTTCCCTCCCTCCTCCCTCATCTCAGCCCCAACTTTGACTTTGATTCAACCTTATGCTCCCTGCTCCAGGAGTGTCTGAGGCAGGTCTCCCTCCTCGAGTCCAGGCCTCCAATCCTCTGAAGTGCCCTGGGGAGAGGAAACTTTTATACTTGAAAGCAGCTATAATTTCAGAGGAAGGTTTCATTGCTATGCAGAGCATCTGTTCTCCATATCAAACTTGCTGGCTTCTTCTCATCTTCATTTTAATGCTGGAAATGGATGCCAACTTTGCAAAACCAAGAGGTCCATGAGGAGGGTAGTCCCCTAAACAAGGGTTCAATCTGCCCTCATTGAGAGATTCAGATTTGTGCCTCTAGATTAAAAACACACACAAACAGCAACTACAGGAAGCTCTAAAAACAAGGCTTTCTTGTCTGTATTTGTGTGTGCATGTGTGTGTGTATATCCAGTGACAACGCTGAATTTCACCTGAGCCCCCCTGTCCCTGGAAAAGAGCCGAGGTTACAGGAATCCCCTCACCCTTGGTTCGGAAAACAGCTTGCTGCAAAGACACATCTTTCTTCTCGTGACTTAGAGAAAACTCAGGGATGCCTCCCATGTTTACCTATGTATGGCAGAGACAGACACTGTCCTTCCAGATTCTCGATCTTGGCCTCATCAGTGATTTGCAGAATGCTGGTCCCTATTGGTCAATGGGAACAAAGTGGCTCTTAGCCAAACTCTGGTTCTGCTTCTCTCCTTGCTCCAGACCCCTGCACTTTGGCCCACTCTCAGCACACAGTCCCTCCTGAGACTGGACTCAGGTGGAAACATTCTCCCTGTCTACTGTCCACCCAGGCCACATTTTCATCCACTTCCCCACAGTGGTTCTTTTTAGCTTTGTTTGTTTTTTGTTTATTAAAAAAAAAAGTCTTTTTTTTTTTTAGATGGTATATAAATCCTTACCCCTGACTGTTCAGAGAGCCACTCCTTGTAGCGTACTCCCATATGCATGCAACATAAACCTGCCCTTGAGACACTTGGAGATCTCTTGGTCACAGCGTTCTCCCTATTTTAGTGTCCCCTAGACCCTCACCCCCTTGCAATAATAATCCTTTTGGATAAAGTCTCTCCTTACAAAGTCTGGATTTATTTACTTTTTTTGGTTTTGAGATGGAGTCTTGCTCTGTCACCCAGGCTGGAGTGTAATGGTGAGATCTCAGCTCACTGCAACCTCCGCCTCCCGGGTTCAAGTGATTCTCCTGCCTCAGCCTCCTGAGTAGCTGGGATTAGAGGTGCTCACCACCATGGTCAGTAATTTTTGTATTTTTAGTAGAGATAGGGTTTCACCATGTTGGCCAGGCTGGTCTCGAACTCCTGACCTCCGGTGATCAACCTACTTCAGCCTCCAAAATTGCTGAGATGACAGGCGTGAGCCACTATACCTGGCCAAAGTCTAGATTTCTTTTCACCCAACCCCAGCCTCCACTAGAGTGTCAGATACATGAAAAGAATGGGCCAGTCTGGCAATAAGTCTAGTCTGGGTGGGGGATAGGCAAAAGAAAAAAAAAAAAAAAAAAAAAAAAAAAAAAAAAAAACAACCACAGGTCCCATCAGAACCAGTGACGGGGAAGCAGGTCATGATCTTGTATGTTCAGAGGAAAGGGAGATCTGAGAATGAGGCTGCTGTCTGTGGGCACAGAGAGGGCTGAAGACATTCTCTGTCCTCTCTGGAGCCTTAATAAGGAAACGAGAACTCCATGCTCACAGCCATATGGTGCCTGGCTCTGGTGGGAGAACTTTTCCTCTATCAGCTTAGGTTCGTGTGGTGGGCGGCCTGCGAATAAACAGGTTAACGGGACGAAAGACAGGTTTATGTCACATGCACGTGGGAGCACTCTGTAAGGAGGAGCTCTCTGAACAGCCAGGGGTAAGGATTTATATACCAGCTTAATGGGTGGGAGGGATGGGGTGGTTGGAGGGCAGGGTTAGGACTTTAGTGGGAAAGCATAAAAGGCTTGGACAGGCTGGGCACAGTGGTTCACACCTGTAATCCCAGCACTTTGGGAGGCTGAGGCGGGTGGATTACAGGGTCAGGAGTTCAAGACCATCCTGGCCAACATGGTGAAATCCTGTGTCTACTAAAAATACAAAAAAAAAAAAAAAAAGTTTGGATGGGGGGACATGCCCGTTTATCCCCGTTACTTGGGAGGGTGAGGCAGGGGGATTGCTTGAACCTGGGAGGTGGAGGGTGCGGTGCGCGGATCCGCCCCCACTCCACTAGAGAGGGGGGACAGAGACTCTGTCTTTCAAAAAAAAAAAAAAAAAAAATGCTTGGACAAGGCTTATGTTGTGGACATAATGTTTGTATCCCCACCAGATTCATGCACTGGAACCCCAACCCCCAATGTGATGAGATTGGATACAGGGCAATTAAGGGGTCATTAGGTCAAGATGAAGTCATGGAGGCGGGGCCCTCAGAGAGGATTAGAACCCTTGTAAGAGATACCAGAGAGCCTGTTGTCTCTCCCTCTCTGCCATGTGAGGACACAGTAAGAAGGCGGCTGCCTGTAAGTCAGGAAGGGAGCCCTCACCAGAACCCGACCCTGCTGATGCCCTGCTCACAGACTTCCGGCCTCCAGAACTGAGAGAAATAAACGTCTGTCATTTAAGCCACCTGGTCTATGACATTTTGTTCGGCAGCCTGAGCTGATGGGGACAGCTCGTTTACACAGTATTCGTGGAATGTCACAGTGTTAAAGGTCAGTTGCCTTCGTGTCTAGAGACTCCCCCAGTGGGGGCGATGGCAGCTGACTTCTCCGGAATCTCTGTTTTCGTCAGATAAGGGAAGCTCAGAAAAGGTCCCTTTCTGCATCTGCCACATCTCAAATGTCTTCAGTTTAAAACAGTCTTTCTGTGATCCTGGTGGGCTGTCAGCCCCTCCTGCTCAGTTGTGCTTTCAGTCTTGTTACAGCATGGAGACCACCAGGCCCAGAGGCACACAGGGCCAGGGACACTGAGGAATCAGAGAAACCTGCCAGGGGTGGGCATGACTTAGGCTCAGCTCTTCAGAATACAGCGGCCTCCTCTCATTGGCGAGGCATCTCTCCGAAGCTTTCACATGCTTCCTCTCCATTCTCTCGACCTCTCCTTTTGACATAGGCAGGCAGCAGCCATCTTACCAACTGGCAAGGAACCCTCTGACCTATGAGGTTGGATGATTGCAGCATGGAAGTCTGCATGACTCCTGGGAGAGTCGGGAGGAGAACCAGCTCGTCCGCCATCTCTTCCAGGGTCATTTCCACCAGGATTTGGATAAGCGGAGGGAAGAAGAGTCTTCTAGGATTGGGGGCTGTGGAACAGAGGCACAGGGATGAGGCTGAGCCTGCGGGGTGGCAGGGAGAAAGGACGCTACCCCAAGGGAGCAGAAGGGTGCATGGGGCGAGGTCATGAAGAACTTTACATGTAAGGCAGAGGAATTTGGTTGGATGGCATGGGGAACCGATCAGGAGTGACACGTTAAAGGCTTGCGCGAGGCCAGGTGCGGAGGCTTATGCCTGTAATCCCAGCACCTTGAGAGGTTGAGGCGGATGGATCACGAGGTCAGGAATTCGAGACCAGCCTGGCCAGCATGGTGAAAGCCTGTCTCTACCAAAAATATAAAAATTAGCCTGGCGCGGTGGTGCGTGCCCATAGTCCCAGCTACTCAGGAAGCTGAGGCAGGAGAATCGCTTGAATCCGGGAGGCAGAGGTTGCAGTGAGCCGAGATCATGCCACTGCACTCCAGCCTGGGCAACAGAGCTAGGCTCCATCTCAAAAAAAAAAAAAAAAAAAATTGCTGCAGTATTCTGGGATGTAATATACCCCTAGACTCTGAGAGGCAGAGACTCGTCATACACCGACTGCCAGTGATTTCATACTGAGCACAGCCAGGGCGTCTCAGCCCAGGGACCTGAGACTCTGCAGCCTGCAGAGCTTTGCCAACCTCTCCTCCCCCAGCCTTCCGAGGAGGAGAGACATCCCGCATAGTGGATTACACGTGTGTATGGTTTTTAACTGTCCAGGGCCCATTCTCCTTTCTAACAGCATCCTGGTTTTCATATGCAGGGTCCTGGTTTTCACAGGCAGGCCTGTGGTTCTGCTGAGGCTGGTTCCACCCCAGGCTGTGGTGGAGCACATGGCCTAGGCTAAACCAATGAGTGGCTTCCACCCTCTGGCCTCTGGGATTGGCTCAGGGATGGACACATGACCTGAGATGGACCAATTGGAGCCAACAAGCCTTCATTCTGGGCCTTTTGAATTGAGCTCCAGGGCCTGCACACTCTGTCTGTGCTGGGGGCTGGGGTTTGTGAGCTGGGGATTCCTATAGAAAAAGAAAATGATGCCAGTTCAGAGAGGCAGAGCCAGGAGAGGAAGAGGAGCTGGGACCTTGAACCCAGCTCTGTTCAACATCAGTCCCACTGATCTTTGGAGGTTCAAGTTATGTTGGCCTAAAAATTCCCTTTTTGATGGTGTCGACTTGAGTCGGGTTTTTGCACGTTCAAGCAGAGGAGAGCCAACCTACACACTGGGTCAGCTCCTGGGTCCTCCTGGTTGTACAGAGTCTGGGGAAGAGGCAGACACAAAATAAAACTAAGCACCCCTCCACACCCCGACAAAGCAAAACAAAAACCAAACCAAAGGAGGGAGTCAGGGGAACTAAACGCATCACCACGTAAATGTTAAACCAGAGGGAGGCGGTGGAAGAAATGAGGAGTGTGGAAATGAGAGACAAGTTCCAGGAGTTTGGCTGCAGGTTATGAACAGAATCACCTTTGATGTTCTTTGAGAGGTTCCAATAGAGATTTTAATTGAATTTCATTCATTCTGGGCGAACAAAGTGGCATTTACTTGTAACATTCCTCAAAGCGTAGATCGCCCAGACTTTTTGCCGGGCTGTGATAAGAACGACGGCTACCATTTACTGAGTACGTACTGTGTGCCAGGCACCATGCTAAGTCCTTTATGTGTTTTATCCTCTTCTAACAACCCTAGCAGGTGGCAGGTGAGCACTATCATTACCTCTCTTTTATATGTGAGGGACCCAAAGTTTAGGGGAGAAGTAATTTGCTAAGGTCACACAGCTGGGAAGGGGACGGGGAAGGAACAACCGCCCCCAGAGGCTGAGTTATTTAACGTGGTGCTTGGATGAAGGAAGCCACATATGTAAGTGTGCTTTCATTTTTTTACTTTTTTTGAAATGTTGAGACTGGGGTCTCTCTCTGACACCCAGGCTGGAGTGCAGTGGCACAATCATGGCTCACTGCAACCTCCATTTCTCAGGCTCCAGCAATCCTCCCACCTCAGCATCCCATGTAGCTAGGACTGCAGGTGTGGGACCATACCCAGCTAATTACAAATATATATATATATATATATTTTTATTTTTGTAGAGACAGGATCTCCCTGTGTTGTCCAGGTTGGTTCCAAACTCCTGGCCTCAAGTGCTCCACCTGCCTTGGCCTCCCATAGTGTTGGGGTTATATTTGTGAGCCATCATGCCTGGCTGAGATGTGTTTTTATTTATGTATGTATTTATTTAAATCTTACTGTAGCTCCTGGCCACCTTGGCATGGCCTGGGTGTTTTTTAGAAATGCAGTCTTAGGCACCACCCCAAACCTATTGAACCAGAACCTGTATTATAACAACGCCCACCGCATTCCTACACACCTACGTGTGAGCAGTGTCCCTGCAGCCAGCCCCCCATTGCCCGTTGTACACTTCCCTGCAGACCTGACCCTCATATGCAATTTAGCCCTGAGGCTGGACAAACTGCTCTTATGTCTGCAGGAGGGATTTATGGAATTCAAACCTGAGGCACATCTTATTATATCCAAACCCTTATTATACCCAGAAAATGTCCTTTTGCCAGTGAGAGAGAGGACGACCATCCCATCCATCAGTAGGAAGATTCAGGCTCAGCTCATTTTAAGAGACTCTCCCTATTTTAACTGGGACAGCCAGTGGCAACATTCTCCAAGCCATACTCCTTTTCACATTCTACCAGTTGGCATGCTTTCTGTTACCACATATGGAAAACTTGACTCAAAATGTCTGTAAAAAATTAAAGGGATTAATTGGTGTGTGTGCAAGTCTGGAGGGAAAGTATACTTCAGGTGAGAGTTGATTCAGCAGCTCAATGGTTTCTCCAAAGAACTGTATATTTCCCCTCCATTTTCATACTGTGCCCTCCATGGTATGGCCTTCTTCTGGGGCTGCCTGGCTCCTCACTACTTGCAGGGATCCATGCTTTATTTTTATTTTTTTATGGAGTCTCACTCTGTTACCCAGGCTGGAGTGCAGTGTCATGATCTTGGCTCACTGCAACCTCTACCTCCCAGGTTTAAGCAATTCTCCTGCCTCAGCCTCCTGAGTAGCTGAGACTGCAGGTCTGCACCACCACACCTGGCTAATTTTTGTATTTTTAGTAGAGACAGGTTTCACTATGTTGACCAGGCTGGTCTCGAACTCCTGACCTCAGGTGCAGCCCACCTCGGCCTCTCGAAGTGCTGGCATTGCAGGCATGAGGCACTGCACCCAGCAGAGCCATGATCTTTCAATGCAAGTAATGTGGGATCCTGCCATCTGATTCCGCCCAACTCACCGCCACTGAAGCTTCCAGCCTCTGCATTGCCCTGACATTTCCTCCACATTCCTCCATTCATTTCTACTTCTGTGCTTTGTTTATGCTATTCCTCTCTGTTTCCTTAAAAAAAAAAAATCTCCTTTTATGATTGTAAATGTGATGCTTTTTCATTGTAGAAACTTACAAATCCACGGAAAGTTTGAAGAAGAAAGTGAAAAAACTTCCTAACCCCATTCAACTAAAGATATTCACCGTGGGTGTGTTGGTGGACTCCTGGCTGACATCCCAGCTTTTCAATGCCTGGGAGCGCAGGCACAGACCTGTAAGGCATTGTCGTTTGATTTACTGAGGAGAGAGGGAGCCTGGGGCAGGTGTGCGAGGAGCCCCTTGGCTGAGGCAGGAGCTGCTTGCTATTTGGCGTGGGTGCCTTGATGGGGCTCTGCTGGGCTTCACGCCCCTTCCTCTGCGCACTCCCCAGAGGGGAAAGGCTTTCTTTCCTGTGCGAAGTGGCCTCCAAGTGGGAGATCAAACTTTAGAGAGGGCTGAAAAAGCAATTAACTTCACTCAAAGTGAAGGATATTGTTTTGTGCCACTAGATGATTTTCTTTTCCCCAGAAAAATTACAACCTCAAAATCAACATTTGATTTAGTCTTTGTTCATTTTAAGAATGATGTGAGGATATGCCCAGACAACATGGGACTTTATAAAAAAATATGATGCAGTTGAAATGATTTTAAGACTGGATATAATTTTGCATTTCCTTTCTGGAAAGCCTGTACCAATTTACACCCTACCAGCGGTGTACAAAGAAGGCCTAGTTCTTCATAACCTTAGCAGCATTGAGAATTATAATTTAGAAATCATTCATTTGATGGCAAAAATATTGCTTTCTTATATGTTTCTTTGCTTACAGTGAAGCTATTAATAATTATTCTTCCCATCTTTCATTTTCTATCTTGTTTTTCAGAAAAGGTTTCTGTTTCTGCCCATTATTTCCTCATTGCTTTCTATGAGCTCTTTACATATTGTGGATAGCATCCCTTGATTTTATACAGAGGTCCTTGGTTCTCACATTACTACAGTCTGAGTTCCTGAAGTTATAATAATATTGCAACACAAAAATACGGTGCAGTGGCTTACACCTATCATCTCAGCACTTTGGGAGGCTGAGGTGGGAGGGTCACTTGAGGTCAGGAGTTTGAGACCAGCCTGGCCAACGTGTGGAAACCCCATCTCTAGTAAAAATACGAAAATTAGGCAGGCGTGGTGGTGGGTGCCTGTAATTCCAGCTACTTGGGAGGCTGAGGCAGGAGAATTGCTTGAACCCAGGAGATGGAGCTTGCAGTGAGCCGACATCGTGCCATTGCACTCCAGCCTGGGTGACAGAGTGAGACTCCGTCTCAAAAAAAAAAAAAAAAAAGAGAGAGAAAATTCATTGTTGGGCTGATCTCTTATAAACCTTCCCCTCTTCCTGCATCCCTTAAACTTAACACCAGCTTATTTCCCCACCCTGTATTATCATATTTGTAGGTCTGCCTATTCCTGTTAGCCATATGTTGCAAACACTCTGAAGGATAATGCAAGACAGTTTCAAATTTTGCAAAAGATGCAGAATTTCCTGAGGTTGATCACAGTGATTATGGAGAATCACGTTCATTGCGTGCAAAGCTCCTGGCCAACGAGGATATGGCAGAGTTCTTAGCCGGTTAACAACTACAGAAAAGAAAATCTACAAGGCTGATGAAATGACAGGCACTTCAAACGAGAGAGATTTGAATTTTAGAGGATTAAGACAGGCCGTTGGGAAAATTGATGATGCCTTCCAATATTTTTTGCAAAAAATATCCTTTTTGTAAAAATGTCCTTTTTGGGATTGTGCTGCAAAAGTCAAACATGAAATCAAGGATATTGGATCGTATGTGCTATCAGACAATCTCGTTAGGAAAAGTATGTCCCCACAAATCAGCATCTTGTTCTTTTTTCATCTGAAGAATTAAAAAGTTGCATTAATAGCCTACTTTGTCAAATGTAAGCCAA
The DNA here is from genome assembly GCF_002776525.5 of Piliocolobus tephrosceles. Lineage (NCBI taxonomy): Eukaryota > Metazoa > Chordata > Mammalia > Primates > Cercopithecidae > Piliocolobus > Piliocolobus tephrosceles. The sequence goes on along the minus strand of NC_045449.1, from coordinate 67,644,380 downwards.
AAGAAACTGTTTCATAATTTGTCTTTTTTTCTAAACATAAAATTACAATCAAACATTTATTTCTTTCCATTTTTTTTTTTAGATGGAGTCTCACTCTGTTGCCAGGCTGGAGTGCAGTGACACGATCTTGGCTCACTGCAACCTCCACCCCCCAGGTTCAAACGATTCTCCTGCCACAGCCTCCTGAGTGGCTGGGACTATAGGCGCGTGCCACCATGCCCAGCTAATTTTTGTATTTTTAGTAGAGAGGAGGTTTCACCATGTTGGCCAGGATGGTCTCGATCTCTTGACCTCATGATCCACCCGCCTCAGCCTACCAAAGTGCTGGGATTACAGGTGTGAGCCACCGCACCTGGCCTCTTTCTATCTTTTAAAGTGGATTCACTTTGTGGTCTTTCTTTACCCCCCGTCCCAATTTTTCTTGACTAATGAGGACCTTCAATATTTTAATTTGGGTCTTCGTAACAAGGATGTGCGCTTCCGTCAGTTGCCAGTTTGAGGCACTACAGGATCTCCCGGCCCATGCCTAAAGTTCTGGTGCAGTTGTCTTCCCTCGGTTGATCCTCCTAGTGCCTGGGGTTCCCCTTAGAGTACACAGGGAACCCAGGACATGAAGCATTTCTCCTGGAAGCCAATTTGTGGTGCACAGGCTCAGAGGCCTGGCTGTGCAAGCTCCCATCGATACTATGACTGGGCCCCGCTGGACTAGGCTCTGCAACAAAAGCCAGTCACGGTTCCTACTCAAACATGGGAGAGCCATTGCCAGGCTTGTCACCCCTGGAAAGGCTTCTGTGTCAAACAGCTCCTGGATGGACAAAGGGCATCCTTGCTGTAGTTCCGGGCTGACCACATGCAAGGGTGGCTTCACGTGTCCTAAACTTGGATGAGGACTTCTTTTCCTGGTTCTCTCCTTAGGACTGTATTCCTCTCTCTCCTTGACCCTAGACCTCTAGAAAGAAGCTATTTCTTTTTCCCTGATATCATTTTAGCATTGTGTATTTCAAAACCTCTTCCCACCCCTCTGCCAAGGGAGGCTACCCTAGATCCTTATACACCTCTCCTCCATGGGTGCTAGCTTTAGTGTCTTAAGGAAATGGGACTAAAACTTTTTAAGCTTAATCTTTAGCACGTATTACGTTATGTTTTCAATTGGCTTATAATGCTTTGTGATGCAGAGTCGTTTAATAGTTCTGCAGTTAAATCTATCCGTCTCGTTTCTTCATAATATTTCATTGCTTTTTAGCTTTGAGAGTCTTTTTAAAACTTATTTACTCTTTGATTTTTTCCCTTTAGTTTTACATGCATCTGGAATGTGTTTCTGTATGCAGGGTGCGGTGCACTGTGCCAGCGAGTCGTGCCTACATAGAGTCCTGTAGAACAGCCGTATAATCTTGCTGGCGCACACCAGTGAGCCTCTGTTCTGGTGCTCATTTATTCTCGGCAGGTCGGCTAGGGCTCAGCTCATCCAGCCCAACCCCTGCTGAGCCTGACTCCAGGTTGGGGCTGAAATCAGATCTTGCTCCATGAGTCTCTCATCTTCTTTGGACCAGCAGGCTACCGGAGTACATTCTTTTTGTGGGGGCGGCTCAAATCTGAGGGGGCAAGGCCAGTCCTGGAGCTCATATTGAGCTTTTGTTTCCTTAGCATCTGCTCCTAGCCCACTAGCAGAAGCATTGTGTGCAGCCTGAAGTCAGGGGTGGGGTGGTTCTCTCTGCTCGCCTCGGAGGCCCAGCCAAGGGCCACAGGGAGTGAAGGACCGAGACCCAAATTCTGTCTCCCACACTAGCCAATTTCACCAGTATCCGCTTGAATAAGCCACCCTTTTCCCTTAAATGATGGACCTACAAAAGTGAGAGGAAGGAATAACTCTCCAGTGATCCTCAAACCCTCATATGACACGAAGAGAGGACATATATGTAAAGGACAGGACAGACAGGGGCCACTAAGGCCTGAGATGGCTCAGGTGCTGGAGCTCTGGACCCTGTGGGCAGTTCTCCATCCAAACAAGACCACAGACAGCAGATCTGAGGCACCACCCCTGGTCCTTTGGGTGGGTAACTGGCCGATCCAGGACACTAGTTAGCCAGGTGTGGATGTATGTGGATGTATGCATGTGTACACACATGTGTGTGCATGCACACATGATTATATGTATACGTGAGTGAGATTGTACCTTCTGGGTAATGATAAGAATAGTAATAAAGGCAACTGATCTTTTTGCACACTCCCTGAGTTCTAGGCACTGTTTGAGCCTGAACATCAGGAGGTGTGGTGGGAGAGGCTGAGCATTGATTACTTTCCACAAAGAGGCCATTGTCGTAACCTTTTCCTTCTCGGTGATCAGCTGCTCCTCTCCTCTCCTCTCATTTAATAAAGATGGGGCAGGCAAGAGAGGATGATGTAAAATCCAATTAACTCAGGCTTCAAAAGGCATGATCTCCATGTGGTGCCAGTTCCCACCTCCATAACAGTCAGGCCCGGCTGCCTTGCTGGCTTCCTAGAGGCTGGTGGTGGGGAGCAGGGCTGCTGTGAACATCCTTTCCCCAGACAGAGCAGCAGAGGTGAAGGTTGCTCCCTCCCCCTCAAGGCAGGGGTGGGGGTGGAAAGGATGGGGAGTGCATTGCAGTGCGTGGGCCCTCAGCTGCCTGCTACTGCCCAGTGCCCGCACTTCTCAGCCCCTCTGTTTTGACCAAACTCTCTGCTTCCTGAAAGTCACCACATGTTTCTCCTGGCCTGAGAGTGAGCCTCTTCTGAGGTTTGCAGAGACAGTCCTAGGCCCTGTGCAGGCAGCCAAAACCCATCTTGGGCAGAGGTGGGAGAAGGGGCTTTGCTGCAGGCAGATGCTTCTGTTCTCCAGCGGAGACGGGGGAATACAGAGACTCGCTGTGTGCAGATGGGCGGGAGCGGAGAGGGAGCCTGGGGGACTGTGAGCCGGATCAATGCAGATGGTGTCAGTCGAATGCAATCTTGGTGACAGACGCCGATTTTGACAAAGCACAGTGTGAGCCGTGCATGGCCCATGAGCGCTTCTGATGTTTCCTGATGGCTACCGCACCCTCGGTGCTGTCTCTCCTCCCTCTTCCACAGTGGTTACCTCTGCAACCTACCATCTCCAGTGACTTCAGCACTAGCCCCTCCTGGTCCTCCTCACACCCAGGGCTCATGATTCCCAAATCTCCCCCAACCTCCCCGAGCTTCAGCTCCACTCCTGCCAACCTCTCCAACCTCCTTCGTTGTCATCAGAAATTTTCTACCTCCACAGTCTCACCGTGAGCCCCTCCCTCACCGCAAGTTCCTTCTACTTCCTCCACCTCCAGTGGTTGTAAAACAAGCCCACAGGTTCTTTGGCACTCTTGCCGTGGAGAAGGTGCGTCTATTCACCCCTCTTCAATCTGCTGGACTTATGGCTGCTTCTCCTACCAATAGATCATGGACGAAGTAACACGATGGGGCTTCTGAGGCTAGGTCGGAAAAGCCAGATGACATGTGCCTGGGTCTGTTGGGACACTCACCTCTGCAGCCCTGAGCTACCAAGAAGTTCAACTACCCAGAGGCTGCCATGATGTAAGGAAGCTTAGGTCACACGAAGAGGCCACATGCACATGCTCCTTTAGAGAGCCCAGCCGAGGTCCCAGCCCACAGTCAGCACCAACCGCCAGACAGGTGATGACCATGCTTCCAGGTGATTCCAGCCTCCAGGAGTTATCTCCAGCAATTGAGTCTTCCCAGCTGAAGCTCCAGACATTGTGGAGCAGAGATAAGTCATTCCTACAGTGCCCTGTAGGGTAGTTTGTTATGCAGCAACAGTTACTGGGGCCACATCCTTCTTTATATCGCTCCAAGGCTGGCACAGAAATGCAGTCAAACAATTACCTTTCCTACCCCACCCCCTGTAGTTGTAAGGAACAGGAGAGGGTAGAAAGGATGTGTTGTAGAGGGAAATCATCAGAGGATTGCCGGATAAAATGCAGGACAACAAGTTTATTTTTTTTTTATTTTTTATTTTTTTTGAGACAGAGTCTCGCTCTGTCGCCCAGGCTGGGGTGCAGTGGCCGGATCTCAGCTCACTGCAAGCTCCACCTCCCGGGTTTACGCCATTCTCCTGCCTCAGCCTCCCGAGTAGCTGGGACTACAGGCACCCGCCACCTCGCCCGGCTAGTGTTTTGTATTTTTTTTAGTAGAGACAGGGTTTCACCATGTTAGCCAGGATGGTCTCGATCTCCTGACCTCGTGATCCGCCCGCCTCGGCCTCCCAAAGTGCTGGGATTACAGGCTTGAGCCACCGCGCCCGGCCCAGGACAACAAGTTTAACTGAAAGTTCAGGTAAACAATGACTCATTTTTAGTATAGGTGTGTCCCATAGGATAGTTGGGATATATTTATATTAAATAAGCTATTTATCTGAAATGTAAATATTTTCTGGGTGTTCTCAGTTTTATTGGAAAAATCCGGAAACATTCAAAAGTAGAGGCCTAAGGTCCTAAACACCCTTCCCAATGTCATGATGTCCAGGGAGGTCATGTTGCTTTGGAGGTCCAGTCTCTGAGTGGCCACAACCAGTGCCCCTGCAGTGAGGATGACCGTAGACATTTTCTGTAGATAAGATGCATCTGTTCTCCCTGCTTCAATCTGGTGGACTTGTGTCTGCTTCTCCTACCAAAGATCATGGCAGAAGTAACATGATGGGGCTTCTGAGGCTAGGTCAGAAAAGCCAGACAACGTCTGCCTGGGTCTCTTGGGACACTCACCTTTGTAGCCCTGGGCTACCAAGTAAGAAGTACTACAGGTCAGGCTGGGTGGTGTTATGATGGAATTGATCCTGGGGTCCTCCTTCCCCAGGCAGGCCAAGCCCCCTTGGACTGAGGGAACCTTCACCTGAGGAAACAGGGCTTCTCCTTTTGCATTGGTTTCCACAGAGGGCAGTAGGGGCTCTGCCTGTCCCCAAGACCTGGATGCTCCTGATGCAGGTTCCAGAAACTGTCACTCTCTGTGGTTGGCAAGCATTCTGATACTTCAGGAAGTCATCTGCAGGGGCCAGACGATGGCTGCAACCGGAGGCAAAAGCTGGTTCTGCCCATAGGTTATTTCCCTGTTCCTAGGGTGAGGATGTCTTCATTCTCTCCAGAGAAAACAGAGAGATGCCCATTCAGATTCTTCTCCTCCTCCCAGCCAGGTGCACCCCTAACTTCCTCGGCTCTTGCCTGACAAAGGAGAATGGGAAAAGGCTCTCATCCCCTTTTTCCAGCCAGCTTGCCCCTTTCTTAGATCATTTGGGTTCATTAGCCAGGAATGAAAACCAGCTCACTCTCAACTTGCCGCTGTGTCTTCCAAATAGTAGCGGGCAGAAAACAGTCTAGTCTGCCTTTCAATCCCATAGTTCTCTGATTTAACTTCTCAGTCCCAGCTCATTAGGCCAAGTGATAATAATGAGTCGTTCTGTCTCTTCCTTCTGCCTCCCACCCTTCGCTGAGCCCTGATTGCAAGAGAGAGGTCTAGTGAGGAGAGCTTGGCTATGCACCCCCTGAGCAGCATCAGTGGAGGCCTGGGTTGTTGATTCATTCATTCAACAAATATTTATGAAGTTCCTAGTACAGGCCAGGTGCAGTTCCAGAAGCTAGGGCCAAGCAGTACCTTGGAAAGTCAAATGACAAAGAAAGACAAAAGAAAAGTCACCACCAAAGAAGTGAAGGCTCCTCTCCTCAAACAAAGGGGAGGCACCAGAAGGGAGTTGGGATTGGGTGCAAAGAGCAGCTACTACAAATTAAGGGGTACAGTATCCTTATTACAATACAGGTATTACCAGACACACCACCCATTTTTTTCCCCAACAAATGTTTGAAACACAGAATCAGGGTTTGGGGTAAAATGCAGCCTTGTGGATGAGGGCAAAGATACATAATCTAGCACATGCCTTTTTTCCCCATCTTCTTACTGTATTAGTTATCTCACACTGCATAACAAATTATCCCAAAATGTAGTGGCTTAAAATAATAAATGTTTATTGTCTCCCAGTTTATTCTGTGAGTCAGGAATCTGGATCAACTCAGCTGGATAGTTGTGGTTCAGGGTCTTTCCAGAGGTTGCAGCCAAAATGCTGGCTGGGGCTGCAGTCATCCGAAGGCTCAACTGGGGCTGGAGCAACCACATCCAAAATGGTGGTTGGTGCACTTAAATGGTGGTTGGTAGGAGGCTTTGGTTTCTTTCTTCTCTCCATGTGGTCCTCTCCATAGGGCTGCTCATGACCTAGCAGCTGGCTTCCCCACATCTGCTGTATCTTGTGTAACCTAATCTAAGAAGTAACATGCTATCACTTTTGCTATATTCTCTTGGTCACAGAGACCAACCCTGGCACAGCATGGGAGGGCACTACACAGAGAGGTGAATACCAGGAGGTAGGGTCACTGGGATCATTCTAGAGGCTGGCCACCACACTCACCTATTCCTACTTCAAATCTCCTCTGATACTGTGTCTTTGGTCTATTCATTTAATAAATATTCATGGAGCACTTGCTATGTTCTGAGCACTATTCCTCCCTCTGAGGATTCATAAGTGACTGAAAAAGAGCCAAACTGCTGCCTTCACACAGATGATATCCTCCTTGGGCTTGGGCCCATGCTAATCTACAAGGCTGAATAAATGACTGGTTTAATGGAGGCAGATGACTGGGGCCAATCTCTAAAGCTGTGCCCTAACTTTACGTGTGTGTGTGTGTGCTCTTTCAAGAGAATATGATCTCTTTCCTCTTTTGTAGTGACCACTCTATAATGCCACTGTCATGCTCAGATGTCCTGCTATAGCTGAAATCATTTCTGCAGCAACCTCTTGGAATTACCTTGAAGAAGAGGCCCAGTCAGATCCTCTGAACATTCTCAAAGGTAAGAAAGCTGTTTTCTTTGGGGTCAGATTAGTTTTGGGGTGGTGGTGGTCAGTCAATCACCATTTGGAAACTGCTCCAGCCCAAACAATTTCAGAGTTCCAGCACCAGAACCACCCTCACCCCCACCTTCGCCTTCACCCCCTCCCCCTACACACACAGCCAAGGTTACAGCTTTGTGCTATAAAATATTTCTCACGAAGTCACTCTAAAGGGAGTTTCAAAAGGAAAATTTCAAAATAAGGTGTTTTGAGTAATGGCTACATTCCAGAAATAAAGCTACAGCCTCCCAGAGGGACAATTTGGATTTGAACTCCTCCTCTGATGGAGGAGTTCTTGAATGTTCTTTCCAAAAGTTTGTTACTTTCTACTTAGACCATATGATTCCCACAACTGGAGATGACAAGAGCCTATCTCTGGTCTCCTTTTCTTTTCTTTTCTTTTTTCTATTTCTCTCTCACTTTCTTTCTTTCTTCCTTCTCTTCCTTTCTTTCTTATCTTCCTCCTCCCCCTTCTTCCTTCCTCCTGCTCCTCCTGCTGCTGCCCCTGCTTCTTCTTCGTCCTCTCTCTTTCTCTCTCTCTCTCTCTCTCTGTCTCTCTCTCTTTCTCTCTGTGTGTCTCACCCGCTCTCTCTCTCTTTCTTTTTTGTGTTATATCTGGTTATCCTAGATTTGGTTGGGAGGGCACCTTTTCCTGGTGAAGTTGCAGTGGGTAAGGATTGGCCATTCCTCTTGTCATCACTACCTTTTAGCCCCCTCCTGCTCTTTCTTCCTGGCCTGCCAGCCGGACGCTCAGGCCTGGGGCTCCTTGGGGGCCGGCAGTCCCGTCCTTCTGGCTCTGCAGTGCAGCTGTCCTCAAGGGCTCCCTTGCCACTTTCTTTTGGGGAGGAAGCAGATGGAAACACACAGACTTGCTCAACTCTGTCTCTGGCACTTTGCCGACATCCTCCCCCACCCCTTTTCTCTGTCATGTCACCTAAGGATGTCCTCATCGCTTGGTAAATAATCACTGCATTTGATCTGTATTCAGTCTGCCCTCTTTTCCTGCCAGGACGAATAATTTGGCGACATAAACACGGTCATCGGTGACCGTTTGAAAGCTCCTTTCCATCAAGTATGCCTTATTTATTTACTTATTTTTAATTTTTTTTTTTAAAAGGGAAAGAAGCTGGAAAAGATCAGAGGAGGTTGTGTTTCTTCTGTCTGTAGAATTTCAGGATATTTGATAAAAAAAAAAAGTTCTGACAGCTGGTAAGCTGAGGCTACTTTTAAGTGAGGGCTAATAAATATCCCCTGGGATTTGGGGTTGGTGTCTAAGAAAGGGGATTGCCCCTTCCCTGGGTTGTGGTTCTTGTGTCACATGCAAAGCCCAGCTCAGCTGAGCAGGCTGGAGTGGCATTGAAACGAATCCAATACTACACCATCTGGCCCTGATTGTAAACATGTGTATACAAAGTGAGTGTCACTTCAGCTAATTCACCGGAGCCAGGCTGCTTTTGTGGTGGCTGCAGCTGTCCCTGGGTGGAGGGCAGAACGGTGGCCCCAGAAGACAGCGGGTACAGGTGGCCAGCCTGTCTTCCAGCAGGGCCTGTGGCCGGCAGAGGGAGGTGGCAAAGCTTCGGTCCGCTGGGCCTGGGCATCACGCGTCCACATTTTCTTAGAGCTGATGGCGGCCTCATACCCAGCTGCCTGGTGATTATCACTTTGAGAGCTAATAATTTTCCTTCCGCACTGTAAATATCTCAAAGGCAGGTGGTATTACTCACCTGTTTCACCATATCCGGAGACTTGCACTTGAGAAGTTATCACTGAGCTAGCAGCTACTTCTTCAAGTCGACCTAACAGCTTTTCTGTTCTGTCTTTATTATTATTTTTTATGTTATTTTCTTTTTTCTTGAGACAGTGTCTTGCTCTGTCACCCATGCTGGAGTGCAATGGCATGATCTCGGCTCACTGCAACTGCTGCCTCCCAGGTTCAAGTGATTCTCCTGCCTCCTCAGCAGAAGCTGGGACTACAGTTGTGCGCCACCGCACCTGGCTAATTTTTGTATTTTTAGTAGAGACAGGGTTTTGCCATGTTGGTCAGGCAGGTCTCAAACTCCCTGACCTCAGGTGATCCACCTGCCTTGGCCTCCCAAAGTGCTGAGATTACAGGCGTGAGCCACTGTGCCCGGTCTTTGTTTTCTTTTGCATTGATTTCTTCTACTTCTGCCTCTGCTGGGCAGAGAGAGGAGTGGAGCCCTCATCCTTCTCGGGGTGGAGAGATCTATTAATTAACGAGTTCTCTTTGTCTCTTGAGCAGGAAGCAGTGAGCTCTTAGTTCTCACTCTCCCCTAGGCCTCAGTGTTATCATCTTTCCAGTGGGTCACCGGCCCCACACCTTCACATCCATCCTCACAGTCCTCCAAACCCTAGCCCTTGTGGGAGGAGAAGGAGGCTGCAGAGTGACCTCGGATGGACAAGTGCTGCAGGGGGCTGGGTCCACTTCACAGTGACAAGTCACCAACTTCCATTCGCTGCAGCCCAGCCTCATTCTTCCTGCACCCCCTGCAGCCTGTCTTGGAAAGTTTGGATGTCACCGGGTAGGCGGGTAGGCGTAGCTGTTGCTTTGTTCTAGGAAACAAAGAGTTGCTCCACAGGTTTGTTGTCTGCATAAATGTCTTCTTTTGAGAAGTGTCTGTTCATATCCTTTGCCCAGTTTTTGATGGGATTGTTTGTTTTCTTTTCTCGTAAACTTTTTCTTGTAAATTACAAGTTCCTTGTAGATTCTGGATATCAGAACTGTGTCAGATGGGTAGATTACAAAATTTTTCTCTCAGTCTGTAGGTTGCCTGTTCACTCTGATGATAGTTTCTTTTGCTGGGCAGAGCTCTTTAGTTTAATTTGATCCTATTGGTCAATTCTGGCTTTTGTTGCAATTGCTTTTGGTGTTTGGTGAAATCTTTGCCCATGTCTATGTTCTGAATGGTATTGCCTAGGTTTTCTTCCAGAGTTTTTATGGTTTTGGGTTTTACATTTAAGTCTTTAGTCCCTCTTAAATTAATTTTTGTATAAGGTGTAAGGAAGGGGTCCAGTTTTAGTTTTCTGTATGTGGCTAGCCAGTTTTCCCAGCACCATTTATTAAATAGGGAATCCTTTCCCCATTGCTTGCTTTTGTCGGGATTGTTGAAGATCAGATGGTTGTAGATGTGTGGTATTATTTCTGAGGTCTCTGCACTGTTCCATTTGTCTATATATCTGTTTTGGTACCAGTACCGTGCTGTTTTGGTTACTGTAGCACACGTATCCCAGAGCTTAAAGTGAAAAAAAAAAAAAAAAAAAAAAGAGTTGCTTCAAGGAAGAGGCTGCTTCCAGGCAGGACCAAGAGGCCAAGTCTGCAGCCTGGGTCAGCTGGCACCTCCCAGCCTGACCCCCACAAGGTATTCAGAAGACTGGAGCTTCCGCCCTCCTACTCTCCACCCCGACCCGACCCCTAGTCTGCTCAAAAGAGTGAGTGACATTTCCCCCAACTCGCCCCTCCCATGCTCCTCAAAAACACAACAGATTTAATTCTCTACACACGTGAAGAAAATGTACTTTTCCAAACAGCACCAGGGATCCGCGAAGAGGGAGAAAGTGAATCATCTTTCATATTTTCTTCTATGGGGGAGCACAGCAGTAGGGATGGGAGAGAAGACATTGTCAGGACTGAGAGCAGCCCCCAAGACAGCCTCCTGGGCACCAGGGCTGGGGACCTGCACTGCTGGCACTCAGGAATGGGGGGTGAGGGGGCCACAGGGAACCTGTGCTTTCTGTCCCCAGAGCCTGGCATCTGGAGGGTGTGGACAGGACGCCACTGCCACCAGGCAGTCCCACAGTGGGGCTCTGCCAGGGTCAAGTCCCCTGGTGAGCTGGTGCTGTAGGGAGGCCACCAAAATGGGACTGCTTGGGGACAAGCCCCTCCTCCTTCCTCCGGGCGCCAAACAGCAGGCAGGAGGTGAGGGTGGTGGGGAGAGGAGCCCAGGGGAGACGGAGCTGTGATTCTCAGGAAAAAGGGTAGGTGTGGGGATCTGGCAACCCAACATCCCAAGCCTAAAGAATCAAAATGAGACAATTCCACTGCGTGACACCCTCCTCGTGACAGACGCCTAATTAAAACTGGACGGAAACAGGCAAGAAAACCACTTAATCTAGACTCTATTTGCCTTGCTAATTTAGGTGCCTGTGAATGTGTGTGCGTGTGTGTTTTCCTGTTGGGTGTTTATAAAATCTTAATTAGGTTGTGCGTATTGAAACAGAGATGGAAATGCGTCTCCCCCCACCCCCGCCCCGTAATGGTCTCTTCCCCAGGGGACATTAAAGCTCCATACACAACATTCTCTGAGTAGGGAAAGTAGTAATGGCCTTTGACGATGGGTTTCAGGGAGGAGGGAGAAGAGGCTCTCTGATTCAAACACAGATGGATGGCTGATAGCTTACATTAAAAAAAAATCAAAACCTCAAATTGGACTCAAAGAAGCTATTTATAACCTGTCAGGAGAAGCTCATATTTGAATATCAAACTCATTGAATACATTTTTTAACAACCTCTAATGTGGGAGTTCAGCAGGGGCAGAAGGGACTCACTGTGCTGAGTGATTAGTAGGCGTTCAAGTGTTCCTTGAAGTGAACGGAAGGGAGCCTGTGAGGAAGGAGTCAGGGAAATCCCACAACATCCTCTCCTCTCCCTTCTCTGTCTCTGTCGCCTGGCCTGAGTCCCACTCCCGGAACTGAGGTCCAACGCCACTATTCTCGGCGCATTTGAGGGGAGCGTGCTCAGGGAAGGCTGAAAGGGGCAAGATTGCAGGAGAGAGGACGAGGGAGCAGGAGGCTTGGCTTAGATGACAACCTTGGGGCAATTCAGACTGTCACTCCTCAGGGTGGCCCTTATAGAAGAAGCCGAGCTCCCTGGGCAGTTGCAATGGGTGCTGTTCAGCACTGGCCCATGTTCACGGATGGTGCTAGAATGTGGTCAGCTGGGATGCAATCCCCTCAGAGACACATCTGCAACTTGATCTTAGGCAGGGATAAGGGGCTATGCCGTTTGTTTCTCGGATGACCTTTATGGAATCTCTCTGTAGGCTCCCAGCACCTGCAGCTTGTGATCAAGGCTGAGATCTCCTAGAACAGAGTGGGGGATGGGGACATGGCTCTGGCGATGGGGGGTGATGATGCCTGCCAGCCCTTCTCTTTTCAGGGAGTCCATCGTGGCATTCCCTGAAGAGGGCAGCACTTCTCACACCTTCCCCAGCAGGCACACCCCTGTACATCCTGTTAAAATGCAGATTCTGGCTGTTGCGGTGGCTCGTACCTGTAATCCCAGCACTTTGGGAGGCCGAGGCGGGCACATCACTTGAGGCCAGGAGTTCAAGACCAGCCTGGCCGACACGGCAAAACCCTGTTTCTACTAAAACTACAAACATTATCAGGCGTGGTAGTACATGCCTGTAGTCCTAGCTATTCAGGAGGCTGAGGCAGGAGAATTGCTTGAACCCGGGAGGTGGGGGTTGTAGTAAGCCGACACTGTGCCACTGCACTCCAACCTGGGTGACAGAGCAAGACTTCGCCCCCCCCAAAAAAAATAAATAAAAAATAAATGAATAAATAAAGGTTCTGATTTGATAGGTCTGGGATGGGACGTGAGATTCTGCACATCTAACCAGTTCCCAGGTGAGGCTGAAGCCACTGGTCCAGGGACCACTCTTTGAGAAGCTCGGTCTAGAGACCAGCACAGTGACTCTGGAACGGGAACTCTCAGCAGCCTCACCCAGGGGGCTAGTGAAGACCCAGATGGTTGGGCTCCACCCCCAGGGTTTCCAACTTAGTAAGTGTCCGGTAGAGACTGCAAATTTGTCTCTCTAACATTTTTGAGAATGGTTGGCCTCTAGGAGTGCAGGGCCTGTCAGGGGAATGAGATAGTAAGAGGAAACAGGAGACAACGGACAGGGCACACCCTGTCCTGGGATCAGAGGAAGATGAACTGAAATCGGGCTTTGAAGAGTCAGTCAAATGCAGGTAAGCGAAGAGGAAGGGTGCATTCCGGATGGGCGACCATTTTGTGTAAAGCTGCAGAAATAATAATAATAAAAAAACCCAGAAATTTTCAGCATTGAACTACCTTCTGCCTCCCAGCCCTTCTTTCCTTTTCAGGATCACAAAGGGGAAGGGCCATCCTCCCTCTGCTGGGACCAGAAGCAGCTCCACTGTGACCACACGTTCCAACATTCCCAGAGTACCTGGAGATTTTTTTTTTTTTTTCTCTTGTTGTCCAGGCTGGAGTGCAATGGCGCGATCTCAGCTCACTGCAACCTCTGCCTCCCAGGTTTAAGTGATTCTCTTGCCTAAGCCTCCCTAGTAGCTGGGATTACAGGCATGTGCCACCACGCCCAGCTAATTTTTTATGTGTTTGGTAAAGATGGGGTTTCTCCATCTTGGTCAGGCTGGTCTTGAACTCCCAACCTCAGGTGACCTGCCTGCCTTGGCCTCCCAAAGTGCTGGGATTACAGGCATAAGCCACTGCGCCTGACCCCTGGAGAGCTTTTAAATATCGTTGATGCTTCAGTCTCTTCCTTCCAAGAGATTTTGAATTAACTGGTTTTAGGTGGGGCTCAGACATTTGTGTTTTAGGATTTTTTTTTTTTTTTTTTTTTTTTTCCCCCTCAAATGAAGCTCCTTCCAAAATCAGGGCTGAGAACCGCTGGCCTAGACCCAAGTATACTGACTGCCATGCGCCAGCTGCTGGTTAGTTGGGGAATCAGGCAGAGTATTGCCCCTTCCTTATTCTCTGCATCCTTACCACGCCCCCTGCCCCCAAAACAGTTAGCTGAGTATCTGGGAAACACCTGCCCTGTTCCACCCAGCATGGGGTGACCTACTCTTTTGCCTGTGGCTTCTCTTGCACATGGGGACTCTGGGGACCGAGGGGCAGATGGAAATGTCAGCATGTCTGTTGATGCTGCATTTGGGTGTCACCCAAGCGCTTGTTTCCCTGTCAGATTCCAGATGCGGTGTTTAGAAAGTAAACCACTGCTGCCAGGCACTTGCTAGGGAGATCAGAGCACCCAGCAGCATCCTGAGATATCCTGGGTTCTGGCTGCCAAGCGCTGGCAGCTTGGGGTTCAGGCAGAGGGAGGCCCATGCCTGGACTGCTGCTTGAATGTGGACTCTGGGTGGACAGCAGCACGCCTGGGGCAATCTTCACTCCCTGCAGGGCCTCTGTCACCTCCACACTGGCTTTCCCAGCTACCAGAGAGCACATGGGGGCACACCTGTCCACATCCAAGTTTGTCTGGGACACTGACTGGGGTCCTGTGATGCTAAGGGCTGCTTGCAGGTGTCCCCACTCAGTAGCATTCATTGTGAGGGGATGCAGGGCCATGCAGGGCAAGACAGCCAGCCCTGGAGGGTCCATCTCGAATGGCTCCAGCGTGGGACCAGACCCCTGGAAGTTGGCCCAGAGGCTCAGAACATGACACTCTTCTCCTTCTGCCTCTTCCTTTTAAGGAAAGATAAAGAGAGGCTGGATTCCATCCTTTTGTGGACCCAGTGAGGGGGTGTGGGCAGGACATTGCACAGCCTTCTGATTTAGAAAGTCTTGCATGTCCGTCTCTGCCCTTGGGTGCCTCAGAGGTGTCTTCTGGGGCTAGCAGACCAAAGGCAGGAGTGGGAGGAGCTGAGCTCGTGAGATGCACCAGACCTGGGCATAGACTCGGGCACGAGCTTCCTTCGGGGAAGTGTTTCTGCTCGCCGTGAGTCCCCAGCCACTGCCCTGTGTCACACATGTTTATTCACCTTTCTATATGCAGCAAAGAATATCGTGCTTCTCCACACAGCTCTCAAGAATTTCAATTATTTAGTGATTGCCTCCCCATTCCCCACTTTTCAGTAGGATCTGCTGTGAACATCTCCTGGGCTGGGTTTCTGGAAGAATTGTTTGTCTCATTTTGACAAGAGAGTTTGAGAGAAGTGTGTGGACATGGATGTCCTGGCTCAGGGCGGCTTCGGCCTCTCCTCTCCCACTTTCCATTTCTCCCTCTGATGAGGAGAAAGTGAGGTTCCCCGCCATCCTGCTCCCCTAAATGCTGCTGCCAGTTCCAGAGCCACCAGCTCTGGCCTCCCATTGGAATCACCACTCCCCAGAAGTTTGATCCTGGAAGGTTTGGGACATTTTTCTAGCCCACAGCCACTTCTCTCCCTGCTTAGAGAGGCAGGATGGGAGAGGAGGTGAACAGGAAAGGGGCTGTTCTGGGCTCATTGGAGGATACACTGATAGGAGGCGGGGCGAGGAGGGTTCCCCTCCCAGCAAAAGGTGCTGCTCGGGTTCAGCATCTTCTCCCTCCCTCCAATTGGTCCCCAGAGAGCGTGCAGGTATGTGTGTGAACTGGCAGTCATCGCTTGCGCTGGGCTTGAGAGGGTGGGTGGGTTTGTGGCCATGGAAGGGATGCCCCACCTGCCCCTGCAGGACTGTGCTGCTGGGCTGCAGGGGAGGAAACCATAGGTGCTGGAGCAGGAGGGGCTCCAGCCTTAGGTGGAGGCAACTGTCTTGAACATCCCTTCCAGCCACAAAAGCTAGGGCTTCTCAGGCTTTCAGAATAAGAAACAATGGAGAGGACCTCCCAGTCCTCACCTTTGAATACTTAAACATCTATTGTTTTCCCTTCAGTACAGAATGAGGGAACAGCAGTGGTGGTGTAAACCTGTGGAACCGGATCAGGCTCCAGCCTAACTCAGTCCCCACACCTGCCTTCATCTCTGCCACACCCAGCACCCTCCTCCTCCCCAGCCTGCTCACACAGGCATGCCACCAGGATGCCTCCAACCTTGATCTCTTTCAAGGTTCAGCTCAAACACCTTCATTCGGTGCTGCCTTGATGTCTTCGGCCTCCTCTGCTGCCCCTCCCACCCTCCCAAGCAGGAAGCACTCCTCCTTGAAATTCTCGGAACGCTTTCTCTACACTTTGTCAGGGTGCACATCAATTTCTCCTTTTTATCCTAGTTTCCTACCCGCATATCTTATATCATCTCCGAGTTGGCAAGCTTCTTAACGACAGGAGTCATAGCTCATCCACCTTTATGGCCACACTGCACCCAGCCCTGCAAATGTTGATTGAATGAACAGAAACTCAACCTCATGACATTCTGGTACGTGTGTCATCGTGAGGTCGTTCATCTCTGCTTTGCTGTTGAAGTCGGGGGCATCTCCTGGTCTAGGGAAGGTGGAGGAGAGAGACTTATTCTTCTGAGTTGTCAATTTACAACTGTTTCCTGGGCGCTTACAGTGTGGTGTTGTTAGGGCTGAGGGGCTACAGGCATAGACAGGACTCAGCTGGATGTCACTCTCTACCTCCCAGCCTCCCCCTCATGGATTAACAACTCCCCAGTCTAAGCTGATCCCCCATCTAGTCCAGCCACAGCCAGTGATAGGGATCCTACTGTGAAGGCTTCTTGGTTCTCCTGGTACCTCCGCTAACCTTACCTCTTGACCCTCTTAGATCTGCCCTTCTTCTTTGTTTTGCATGTCTTTAATAAGAATCATTTATTTTCACTCTTAGTCACTCAGTTTGTCCGTCCTCTGCACATTGTTTCACACATGAGTGTCTGTTGTACTTGTGAACTTTAGAGGTTAAGGCCATACACCCCTCGCAAGCAACCTTTTGAGATTTACCTGATAAAACATGCTGCTGCTTCCCCCAAGGTGTCCCACATCCATTGGTTTATTTGCCTTGTAGTATAGTTATTGTATTAGATATTGTGTTAGTATTAATAAAAGACTAAGCTACTATAATACAATTGTTTAAGCAATAACATAGTGGTTTAAATAACGAAGTGCCTTTCTCTCTTACCCAATGCTTGAGGGGTGAGTGGTTTGGATTGCTGGGGCCTTTTTACTCTTCATGGACATGGGAGAACAGTTTGCTCTGCTCTGTTGTTCTGTCTTCCCCTAGGTACTGTTGTCATAGATGTGGCTCAAGCTGGGTTGAAGTAGGATCGATCCAGTAGGAAGGAAAAAGAAAGCTTGGAGAAGCCTCTTGCTGAGGCATTACTTCTCAGTGAGGCCTATCTTGGCCATTGTGAGAGCCAGGTTTCTGTAGTGATAGCACCATGTGAAAAACAGTTCCAGGAACCCCACATTGTAGATTGTGGCAGATAGAATCCTAAAAACATCTCCAAGATTCCCATCCCTTTGTTATTCAGTCAAACACTAATGTCTGAGTAAAAGCCTTCTCCAAGCTTCCTTTTTTCTTCCTACTGGTTTGAAGCTACTTCAACCCCACTTGAGCCATGTCTATGACAACAGTGCCTGGGGAAGGCAAAGCAATAGAGCAGAGGAAGCTGTTCTCCCACAGCCAAGAAGAGCAGACAGGCTCCACCAATCCAAACCACTCATCCCTCAATATGGGTAAGAGAGAAAGACTCTTATTTAAACCACTGCACTATTACTTAAACAATTGCTTGAAGTCCCTGCTGTGAAGGGACTTTGCAGATGTAATTAAGGTCACTAATCAGCTGACCTTAAGATAGATTATCTTGGTGATATGGTTTGGCTGTGTCCCCACCCAAATCTTATCTTGAATTATAGCTCCCCTAGTCCCCATGTGTTGTGGGAGGGACCTGGTGGGAGGTAATTGAATCCTGGGGGTGGATTTTTCACATGCTGTTCTCATTATAGTGAATAAGCCTCATGAGATATGATGGTTTTATAAAGGGCCGTTCCTCTGCACATGCTCTGTTGCCTGCTGCCATGTAAGACATGCCTTTACTCCTCCTTCACCTTCTCCCATGATTATGAGACCTCCCTAGCCATGTGGAACTGTGTGTCCATTAAACCTTTTCCCTTCATAAATTACCCAGTCTTGAGTGTGTCCTTATAGCAGCAGGAGAATGGACTTATATAGTAAATTGGCACCGGTAGAGTGGGGTGCTGCTGTAAAGATATCTGAAAATGTGGAAGTAACTTTAAAACTGGGTAATGGGTAGAAGTTGGAACAGTTTGGAGGGCTCAGAAGATAGGAAAATGAGACTTGGAAGACTCAGAAGACAGGAAGATGTGGGGAAGTTTGGAACTTCCTAAAGACTTACTGAATGGCTTTACCAAAATGCTAATAGTGATATGAACAGTAAAGTCCAGGCTGAGTTGGTCTCAGATGGACATGAGGAACTTCTTGGAAACTGGAACAAAGGTGACTCTTGTGCTTTAGCAAAAAGACTGGCAGGATTTTGCCCCTGCCCTAGAGATCTGTGGAACTTTGAACCTGAGAGAGATGATTTAGGGAATCTAGTGGAAGAAATTTCTAAGCAGCAAAGCATTTGAGAAGTGACACAGCATAAAAGTTTGGAAAATTTGCAACCTGACAACGTGGTGGAAAAGAAATATCCATTTTCTAAGGAGAAATTCAAGCCAGCTGCAGAAATTTGCATAACTAATGAGAAGCCAAATGTTAATTGACAAGACAATGGGGAAAATGTCTCCAGGGCATGTCAGAGACCTTTGAGGCAGCCCCCTCCCATCACAGGCCTGGGGGTCTAAGAGGGAAAAATGCTTTGTGGACTGGGCCCAGGGACCTCTACTCTGTGCAGCCTTGGGACATGGTGCCCTGCATTCCAGCTGCCTTCAGCTCCAGCCATGACTAAAAGGGGCCAAGGTACAACTCAGGCCATTGCTTCAGAAGGTACAAGCCCCAAGCCTTGGCAGCTTCCACGTGGTGTTGGCACTGCAGGTGCACAGAAGTCAAGAATTGAGGTTTGGGAATCTCCACCTAGATTTCAGAGGATGTATGGAAACACCTGGATGTCGAGGCAGAGGTGTGCTACAGGGATGGAGCCCTCATGGAGAACCTCTGCTAGGACAGTGGGGAAGGTAAATGTGGGGCTGGAGCCCCCACACAGAGTCCCCACTGGGGTACTGCCTAGTGGAGCTGTGAGAAGAGGCCACCGTCCTTCAGACCCCAGAATGGTAGATCCACTAACGGTTTGTACTGTGACCTGGAAAAGCCACAGACACTCAATGCCAGCCTGTGAAAGCAGCCAGGAGGGGTCTGTACCCTGCAAAGTCACAGGGATGGAGCTGCCAAAGGCCATGGGAGCCTACCTCTTGCATCAGCGTAATCTGGATGTGAGACATGCAGTCAAAGGAGATCATTTGTGAACTTTAAGGTTTAATGACTCCTCTATTGGATTTTGGACTTGATCAGGCCTCTAACCCCTTTGTTTTGGCCAATTTCTCCCATTTGGAATGAGTGTATTTACCCAATGCCTGTACTACCATTGTATCTAAGGAGTAACTAACTTGCTTTTGATTTTACAGGCTCATAGATGGAAGGGATTTGCCTTGTCTGAGATGAGACTTCGGACTGTGGACTTTTGAGTTAATGCTGAAATTAGCTAAGACTTTGAGGGACCATTGGGAAGGCATGATTGGTTTTGAAATGTAAGGACACGAAATTTGGGAGGGGGCAGGAGCAGAATTAGATGGTTTGGCTGTGTCCCCACCCAAATCTCTTCTTTAATTGTAGCTTCCATAACCCCCACATGTCATGGGAGGGACCTGGTGGCAGGTAATTGAATCATGGGGATGGATTTTTCCCATGCTGTTCTTGTGATACTGAATAAGTCTCATGAGATCTGTTGGTTTTATAAAGGACAGTTCCCCTGCACATGCTCTCTTGCCTGCCACCATGTAAGACAAACCTTTGCTCCTCCTTCACCTTCTGCCATGATTGTGAGGCCTCCCTAGCCATGTGGAACTGTGAGTCCATTAAACCTCTTTCCTTTATAAATTGCTCAGTCTCAGGTATGTTCTAACAGCAGCATGAGAATGGACTAATACACTTGGGTTATCTAGGTGGACCCTGTGTAATCAAATAAGCCCTTGATAGCAGATGGAAAAGCAGAAGAAACGAGAGACTCCAAGTATGAGAAGGCTTCAGCGTGCCATTGCTGCCTCTGAGATGTCAGAACCAGAGAGAGGCCTCTGGATGCTGAGAGCAGCTCCCAGCCAACAGCAAGTAAAAAAGAAAAATGGGAATCTTAGCTTTGCATCCACAAGGAACTGAATTTAACCAATGACCTGAATGAGCTTGGAAGAAAATTCTTCCCACAGCCTCCCAATAAAAGCTCAACCAGCAGACACCTTGATTTTGTCCTTCTGAAGCCTGGAACCAAACTGGACTTCTGATTCACAGAGCTGTTGGAATCATAGATTTGTGTTGCTTTAAGTGGCTAGGTTTGTGGTAATTTATTATGGTATCAATAGAAAACCAGTACAGAAGTCTTAAGCCATATTTTATTTCATGTGAGTGATTGACAAGTTGGCTGCGATTGGGCTGAGCGGGCTGGGTGTGGCTGAGCCAGGCTGACTGCAGGCTTTGTGCACCTGGGTGTGCTCTTCATATAGCAATGACAGAGGCACAGGAGGCCAAACTGAGGCTCACAAGCGCACGTGAAGCCTCTGATGCATCACAGCAGCTGACATCCCATTGGCCCAAGCAAGTCACATGGCAAAGCCCAGCATCATGGGGTGGGAAAGGTATTACACCTGCTCTGGGTGGGAAGGGCACTGCTAAGTCACCCACCAAGAGCCAGGATATCAGATTCTGTTACCAGGAGGGTGTGGAAAACTGGGAACAACAATCCACTCTATCCACACTCCCTCCTGAAAATTCAAGCCAGGTTTGATTCCTCATGCCTGTGCCTGTGGTCCCAGCTACCCAGGAGGCTGAGGTGGGAGGGCTGCTTGAGCCCAGGAGAACAAGGCTGCAGTGAGCTGTGATCATGCCACTGCATGCCAGCCTGGGCAACAGAGAGAGATCCCATTTCTTAAAAATAACAAAAAAGAAAGAGAATATTCAGTGTTCTCCCTCTTTCTGCTCTATTTTATCCTAGTACTCCCACCTTCCAACATGCAATTCACCTACTTCTTGTGCTTGTGCTTGTGTGTGTGTGTGTCTCCACACTAGACCATAGTAAGCCCCATGAAGGTGGGAAGTATTGTCTGTTTTGTTTTCTGATGTATCCTAAGCACTTAGATCAGGCTTGGAACATAAACAGAAGTCAATACATATTTGCTGAACGAATGAATGATCCTAGTTGTGGTACCACGACCAAAGTCCTCATCATGGTCTGTGGTTCATTTTGTGTAGAAAAAGCAGCTCCTACCCCCTATACCCTAGTGAGGTGGACAGAAGCCTCATCACGCTGCAGAAACAAACTCAATTCCCGGCCCTGGTTTGGAACTTCTGATGGTCTCAAGGGGTTGTAGGAAATTCTAAAAACAACCCTCCAAAAAATCCACTGTGAGAGCAAACCTTTTCCTCCCTCCGACTGGCGGCTGGAGGGGCCCCTGTCTATAAATTCAAACAATAGGGCATGCCAAGTCCCCAAAGCCTTCACTCCTGGAGCTAAAATAATAATCTCTTGTTTTTGGCAGGATTTTCTGGATACCACTTAGCTTCTCTTGGGCACGAAAGGATGGGCAGTCTCTGCCAAATGTAACCACCACACCGAGAAGTTGGCCAAGGTTGTTAGCGCCTTTCTTTCCGAGTCAGCTAATTGGTGGATTTAACTGGTGTTGTGTGCCAGGCGTGGGCTTCTGTTAACCCTTTCAGTCCTCAGAAGCGCAGATGTTGTTACTCCTTGTATAGATAGGAAATGGACTCATTTTCCAAAGCTGAGCAGACAGAAGTGATGGCGCAGAGCTTCAAGGTCAAGCCTGTGACTCCAAGGCCAGTGCTCTTTCTACCACTTCCTTTGGCTGGAAGATTCTATAATTTCTAAAACTGGACTTGCATAGGGGATGAGCAGAATAGTTCTGGGCCCTGCGGGCTGGTGGTGATGTGTACACATCTGTGTGATCTTCCATAACCCATGACTTGACTTTTTGTGTACCCTTAACCTTGTGTGCTCTGAACTTTCCAGGACTCCCAGGCTCTGAATATAAAGGCAGTGCTAAGGCCCTGAAGGTGGTGGTGGGGGTGTGTGCAAAAGCACAGGTGAGGGAGAGGCTGGCTTGATAACACAGCCTTGACTGGGAGCCACTGCCCTATGGACCTGGACCCATCATCGTCATCACCACCTGTGATACTAGAGCATCATCTATGCTATGTTGACTTTTGTCCGTGGTTCCTGGCTTATGACTCCTATAGTCCTTATTATACTGTTGGGGGGCTTTAGGCCTCAAAAGCAGGCCTCAAAAAACAATCTCTCTCTCTGAACTTCTGCCCTCCTTTTACCTGGCCAAGGCAGGACTCCAATCTTCCCCAGCTTTCTGTCTTGGAGCTGGCCATAAAGAAATTCTCTGACCTTCCTTGTCTGATTATAAGTCAATAGAGGCCCCCATTTCAGAAGAGGTCCTGCCCTATACCCTGGAGGAAGGAAGGCTACACAGAGAGGCCAAGAAGAATCTGAACAGACAGGCCTGGCTGGGTTTCCCCGCTCAGCCTATTGGTATTGAGATCAAACCCTTTTTGTTTAGTCACATTTCTACATGGTTGTCAATCATGTCTATCCAATGAAGTCTCCATAGAGAGCCCAGGAGGACAGAGTTTGGGGAGCTTCTGGATAGCTGAGCATATGGAGATTTCAGGACGGTGTCTACCCACAGAAGGCATGGAAGCTCCACGCTCCTTCCCCCATACCTCGACCCGTGCATCTCTTCATCTCTATCCTTTAGAATATAGCAGTGAATGTAGGAAGTGATTTCCTGAGTTCTGTGAGCTGCTCTAGCAGATAATTGAACCCTAGAAGAGAGGTACGGGAACCCAAGTTTACACCCAGCAGGTCAGAAGCCCAGGTGAAGCAAACTGGGGCTTGTGATGGGCATTGGAAATGTGGGGGTCACTCTTGTAGAACCGAGCCCCCCAACCTGTGATCTGACACTATTTCCAGGTAGATGGTGTTGGGATTGAATTGGGGTGGGAGGATACCCAGCTGATGTTCCCTGCAGAATTGATGACTTGCTTGGCATGTGAAGAAAAAACCCACATGTTTGGGCACGGAAGTCTTCTGTGTTGATTGTGATAGGAGGAGAGAGGAAAAGCAGCTTGAATTTTTTCCACACAGACCATCACGACACGATGACTAATAATATTTATTGAGCATTTGCTGCACACCAGGCATCCAAAGAAAAACCCATAGTGTAGAGAGTAGAATGATCCTCGTTTTGCAGAAAAGGAAACTGAGGCACAGTTCAGGATCCTGACTAACAACAGCCACTCAGTCAGTGCCAGAGCTGGGGTAGGGCTCAGCTGGCAGATTCCTAATCTCTATGCTACATAATATCTGGAGAAAACAGATATTATGCTTTCATTGAAAATGCTACATTTATTGAGTGCTCCAGACTCACTCGCTCAGAGTTAGAGAAGGGAACAGGAGGGCAGGGTGCCATATGACCCAGGATCAGAGAGGCCCTGATCTCCCTGGGATGGGGGGTGGGGGGAGCGATACCAGCAGTTGTATTAAAATGCAAATTTCTGCCTTGCTTGCTGGTTTATCATCTGACTCGTTATACAATTTGCCAGTTATAGAAGAAAAATTACCATAATATGGCCCTAGGGAATGGTTGTAAAAAGGAGACCAAACGTTACTTATGGGCCGTTCCACTACCATTATCTTCTGCGTTTGTTCTTTTTCTCCCTAGAAAAATGAAACCATCAATGCCAGCGACAGGGTGCTGACCAGGCGGAGGGAGCACGTGGGAGCACAGAGGCTGCGTGTGTACTTAGCTTCCTCCCTCTGTACTCTCTCCACTCGGCCCCTAGGCCCACCGCTGTTCTCTTCCTGGGGCAGCTCCCTCTGCTGAGCAGCCTGGATGGAGATTTTCCAAACAGGAAGAGGAGTGGAGCCTCGGTAGATTAAGTTTAGCTGTCTCCTTCATTGTACTGGCTCAGGGCTGGCCGGGATCCTCTCTGCTGGGAGCTTGAGGTGGAGGTAGGACGACTCAGGAGGACCCTGGGAGGATCATTCCGCAGTCTCTGCAGGTGCTGGTCAGGCTGTGAGTGCTCAGGCTGCAGGTAGCTGGGCTTCCACAAGACGGCAAATGCTCTGTGGGGTGTACTCCTGGATCACCCCTGCCCTGGCAATAATTCATGCTCCCGAGATACCTTTCCAATCGGTATCTTCCAGCATTCCCCTATTCCCAGGCTCCGTGTGGGTAGGGGCTGAGTCTTCAACTTGATTCTCTCTGCATGTAGTCCAGTGCTTGGAACAACATAAGCAGGAAATAAATATTGGATGAATGAATGAAAGTGTCTGCAAGCACGTGTCTGTGTATTTTCACGTTATTCTAAAGTTGTCCTCCCCATGGGCTGCCTTCTTTTAGCTCCAGCCAAATCTTCTCCAAGCCCTACAGCCTCCGGTGATTTCTCAGGCTTCTCTACCCAGCATATTAAAACAGGGGATCAGATAATGATGCTCTCCAGGCTGCCCTTGCATACCATTGAGATATTTACGGTTTTCACAAACCTTGGGCTTCCCTATCATTCTTGTGCACTCCACCACGGACTGAGAACTTCCTCTGTCTTCATTGCTGGGGTACCTGCTCCCCAATTATTTATGCCATAATATGAAAGGCAAACTTTCTGTGCTCCTCCGAGATAAATTTACAAAGGACAAATTCTAAGCAGTGCACCAGGTGCTCTGTGACTATGTCTAGCAGTGAGGCCTCCAACATCCAGTGTCCTGGACTCTCTGCAAAGAGAGTCGAGGCTTGGATTATTTGTTTTCACACTTTTTTTTTTTCTTTTGAGACCGAGTCTTGCTCTGTCACCCAGGCTGGAGTTCAGTGGCTTGATCTCAGCTCACTGCAACCTTTGCTTCCCAGGTTCAAGTGATTCCTCTGTCTCAATCTCCTGAGTAACTGGGATTACAGGCGCCTACCACCTCGCCCGGCTAGTTTTTTGTATTTTTTAGTAGAGATAGGGTTTCACCGTGTTAGCCAGGATGGTCTCGATCTCCTGATCTTGTGATCCACCTGCCTCAGCCTCCCAAAGTGCTGGGATTACAGGCATGAGCCACCATGCCTGGCTGCTTTCATGCAACTTCTTAGCTCAAGCTGGAGGAGCCAAGTGCTGGCATCTGGGGGTTAGATGGCTTAGAACACACATTTCTAGTTTGATTTCTGGCTGTCCACCCCCATTAGGAGCTAAAAATGTTGATATTCACATTCTCGGGTGGCAAGCTGATCTAGAAGCCTCGTAGAGAAAGCAGTGCCTTGTTTGTACCTCTAAGTCTTTTTGTCTGAGGGAACAGGCATCTCCCCATGGCCAGAAGTTTCTTTTTCCAAGAGGAAGATGAGAATATGGAATAAGAGGATGCATGCCATCTGGTGATCATCTCACAAGAGCTTGGAGCCAGGGTCAGCAAACACAGCCCACCAGCCAAAGCCAGCCTGCCATCTTGTTTTTATAGCCTGCGTGATAAGAATAATTTTTTTTTTTTTTACTTTTTCAAATGGTTGAGAAGCCATCAAAAGAATATTATTCTATGACATGTGAAAATGATATCAAATTCATATTTCAATGTCCATAAATAAAGTTTTATTGGAACACTGCCACGCTCATTCATGTACATATTGTTGAGGGCTGCTTTGGCACTACCACAGCACAGCTGAGAAGCTGTGACAAAGATGGTGGGCCTGCAGAGCCTGTACAATTTACCATCTGGTCCTTTACAGAAAACATTTGCTGACCCCTGCTTTGGAGACAAAAATCGCCCCTCTGCCCTCACCCCATCTCCCGATGTGTCACCTGAATAAGCTGAGCATCACGGGAAATTTTCTTGCCTCTTGGGTGGATTTTTCAAAATAAAGAGAAAGCGATATTGAAGGATGAAACTGGGAACTAGTAATTCTTGGAATATCATATTTCTTGTGACCTGGCTGAAGTCATCTTAATTTCTCTCTGGGCCTCATCCTTCTCCCCCTGAAAAATAGGGCTGCCGGGAGTGAGGGGGGAGCCAGACGCACAGCCTTGTCAGTGTTCATCTTGGAGCCAGACCTCTGAGGACTGGCCTTACTTAAAGTGCTTAATCTGTGCCCGCTTTGGGTGTCCTTGTCCCAGTCAGACATGTCTCGATTTTTGTTTCTGAAGCTATATATCATAACATCATGTGCTTTTAAATATCCCATTAAAAGACATTTATGTCTGGGTGTGGTGGCTCATGCCTGAAATCTCAGCACTTTGGGAGGCGGAGGTGGGTGGATCACGAGGTCAGGAGTTCAAGACCAGCCTGGCCAACATGGTGAAACCTCATCTCTACTAAAAATACAAAAATTAGCCGGGTGTGGTGGTGGGTGCCTGTAATCCCAGCTACTTGGGAGGCTGAGGTGGTTGGATCACGAGGTCAGGGGTTCAAAACCAGCCTGGCCAACATGGTGAAACCTCATCTCTACTAAAAATACCAAAAATTAGGTGAGCATGGTGGTGGGTGCCTGTAGTCCCAGCTACTTGGGAGGCTGATGCAGGAGAATTGCTTGAATCCGAGAGGCGGAGGTTGCAGTAAACCGAGATCGCACCACTGCACTCCAGCCTGGGCGACAGAGCGAGACTCCGTCTCAAAAACAACAACAAAAACCTACCATGGGCAAACACTGTACTATACATTAAGGCGATGCAGGGAAATCAGTAATACAAGGGCCCTGTGCTCGGAAAGCTTTAACACGCATGATGCTATTATGTGCACACTCGTCACAGGACGAAGACTCAGACGGCTGAACACCCATTGCCGTGTGCCCACCACTTTGCGTTCACGATTCTCACACCCACCCCCTGCAGGAAGACAAAATTAGCTCCCTTTACAGAAGAGGTAACCAAGGCTCAGTACCCAAGCTTCCCTCATCTAGTGGGTGGTCTCTAGATCTGTTGGGTCCAAAGCCCAAGCCTGTCCCACTGCCGATAGAGCGCTCGGCTTCTGCCTCAGAGAAAGAAAGATGGCGCTGCTGTTGTTCCCGAGACTCGGCTCCGCGGAAGGGAAAAAGGAAGGGTGAGCTGGTTTATTTTGGGGAAATCTCCCCATTAATTCTTAGGGTTCACTGAAGAAAGAAATTTTCTATACTCAGGTCCCCAGGGAGCCCTGCTTCACTTTCAGATGAGCAGCTGAGACCAAAGAAACACCAGGAAATGTACTTATTTCATTCTGCCTTGAATTACTCCCTGGCACGTCTGACTTCCTTGCTGGATTACAAAATCCTTGGCTGCAGGGATAGTCTCTCAGTCACCCTTAGATCTCCCAAACATGCCAGGTGTGGTGGCTCACGCCTATAATCCTAGCACTTTGGGAGGCTGAGGCAGGCGGATCATCTGAGGTCAGGAGTTCGAGACCAGCCTGGTAAACATGATGAAACCCCGTCTCCACTAAAAATACAAAAATTAGCTGGGCGTGGTGGCACATGCCTATAATCCCAGGTGCTAGGGAGGCTGAGGCAGGAGAATCGCTTGAACCCAGGAGGCAGAGGTTTCAGTGAGCTGAGATCGCGCCACTGCACTCCAGTCTGGGCTACAGAGCAAGACTCCATCTCAAAAACAAATCTCCTAAACAGACAAATACTAAATACTTACTGTATGCCAGGACTTATGCTAGCTGTGGGACACGTGCTTTGTATACGGTAAGTGTTCACAGAATGCTTATTATGTAAATGAGTCTCTGCTGATTAAGTGCACACCAATGCCAGACTTTTTGTAGGAGCTTCCAGGAGATACTGGAGTCCTTGAAAAAAGGGAGGACACGGATATTCAGGGAATCTGTATTTCTCCCTTCACCTATTCCATCCTGCATCTCTGCTCTGAAAGGGATGTTCTCTCCATTGCTGGGTGGGGCCAGCAGGTTCATTCTCAGAGTTGCTGCTTCTTCCAAAGGCCAGTTCTGAAAAGCCACAAAGGAGGTGAGGTTTCTCCTCCAGTCTCTTTCTCTTGATCTTTTAGCCTGTCCTGGAATCTCGCTTTCACTGTAACCTCATTACCATTTTCAGTCCTCATGGACTCTTCTATTATTATTATTATTATTATTATTATTATTATTATTATTATTTGAGTCAGAATCTCGCTCTGTCACCCAGGCTGGAGTGTAGTGGCGCCATGTCGGCTCACTGCAAGCTCCGCCTCCTGGGTTCATGCCATTCTCCTGCCTCAGCCTCCTGAGTAGCTGGGACTACAGGCGCCCGCCGCCACGTCTGGCTAATTTGCTGTATTTTTAGTAGAGATGGGGTTTCACCATGTTAGCCAGGATGGTTTCTATCTCCTGACCTCGTGATACACCCACCTCGGCCTCCCAAAGTGCTGGGATTACAGATATGAGCCACCGCGCCTGGCCCATGGACTCTTATTTTTAAGAGTCAAAAATCAAATGATCCCAAATAACAAAGACTTCAAGTATTACTAGGAGAGGACCCACCATTTCCCTTCATGCTTTGGCAATAGAGGCATGGTGTGTCCAGAGAGAAGTCAGGTTACCTTCCCCTCCAGCCTCTGAGAGTCTCCTTCCATGCTGGGTCTATTGTTAAAGTCTCCAGGCTGGCTGTCCCTCCTGAACCCTCTAGGTCATGCATGGACACTTGGATGCTGAATATATTGTCAAAACAGTACTCAGTGTCAGGGGAACCCAAAGGAAAGAAAAATGGCTGCCGGAGTCAGGTGACCCAGCTTGCAAGTGATGGCTTGCTCTCTGAAGCTCTTGGGCCCTCTTCCATCTTCCTCCCAGCATGATCCAGGTAGTGATATCACCTTGGCATCTGCCATCAGGAGTCCAAAACCTGCCATCAGGTGTCCAAACCAGGGAATGTCCAAGAGGTGAAGGCCAGAGGCTCATCTCCGTGTTCCAACGTCCAGTCTGAGGTCACACTGCCACTTTGGACAATTGACAATGGGTGGCCTTGGCACTCCATGCAGAGAGGTGGGCTTCATACTTGTAGGTCCACCAGGACAGCATCTCAGAACACCCTCAAGTCAACCCAACATCCATCCAAGAGGTGACCACAAGTGCAAAGTGGCCATTTTGTAACTATGACTTGTCTCAAGAGTCTGGGGTGGTGGACAGAGCCCCAAAGAGAAGACATCTCCTTAACATTCAAAGATGGTATCCTGCCACCTCTGTCCCTGGGATGTCTCTGTCTCCTCCTCTTTTCAGCTCACACAATTGTCAAAGTACAACTTACTCCCCAGACCCTGTCCTACTACTTTGCAGGCAGACCCTGCCTTGCTGAACCTGAGAAGGGGGGCAAAGTGTTTGCGGTTCCCAAGGTTACTCCCTAAAGGCTCTTAAGAACTTTAAGAGAGTGTGTGGAATCATGAGCACGAAATTTTCACAGTTGCACCCACACCCTGTGTTCCCATCCCTCCCAGTTTCCATCCACTTATTTTTCTTGACCCCAGTGGGGTAGACTGAGTCACCCCACACTAGTCTTTCAGATTCATGACAGTCTGCATCTGTGGATCTGACTGTGGATCTGCATCCCAGAGCAGCATCCCTGGCCTCTACCCACCAGATGCCAGTAGCATCCACCCCCCAGTTGTGATAACCAAAAATGTCTGCAGACGTTGCCAAATGTCGTCTTGGGGACAAGATCACCCCTGGTTGAGAACTGATGAAAAGAAGAACAAAAACGCTTAGAGGGCTTCATTTATTTAAAATTAATGACTGTGCCACAGAAGCTTCCTGCTGGCCCCTAGCCCTCGACCTTGGGCTGTTCCATTTTATATCAGTCTCTTAGCCCTGCCCACCTACACCCTATACACATACACACCCCTCCCCAGGCCGGCTTCATTTCCCCGTTTCACAAAACTCCCAAAGGAAAGCTCCCTTGGCATAAGCTCCAGAAAGTGTGGTGGGGAATGCTGATGAGGGAATCAACAGGGTGAAGGGTGAAGGGGCCTGTCATGGAGGGGCGAGCAGGCTGGCTGGGGGCCGTGACGGCCAAAACTGTAGGATGTCCTAGTTCTGAGAGAGGTGGGATGACTGAATAGGACACAGGAGGTGGCAGCACTTGTTAGAACTTAAAATTGAAGCCACGGCTTTATCTCCTTCGACCCTCTGACAAATCGACTATTTGATTAACTGTGAATCTCTTTGCCTTTTAAATGTTTGACTTTATAAATTGTTGACTCCGGGTTAATGCATGCCGTTTTCTTTCTTTCCTTCCTAGGTTGGCTGTCTCCTGGCCAGGGGTGTGGACAGCCAGAACTTTGCCCTCTGAAGGGCCAAAACGCAAGTGGAAAAGGTAAGGCGGCCCTTACAGGCTGTTCTGTTGGGTGAGAAAAGGCTCACAATCTCATGTTAATTAAAAAGAGAAGGACTCAAAAGTGTATATAGTATAACCCTAACTGTACTTTATAATGCAGACACATAGATGTTCGCGCGCATGCACACACACACACACGCGCACACGAAAAGTCTCAAGGAGAATGCACCAAAATGCTAACGGTATTTACCTCTAGCAGTGGATAAGACAATTTTAGTATTGTTCCTTATACTATTCTGCATGCTTCAGGTATTCTACAATCACTATGTATTAATTTTATAGCTTGAAAATAAAAACCATATTAAATGTTCTTTGTGTGTGTGTGTGTGTGTGAGAGAGAGGGTCTTGCTTTGTTGCCCAGGCTGGACTGGAGTGTAGTGGTTCAGTCATCACCCATTGCAGCCTTAACCTCCTGGGCTCAAGCAGTACCCCCACCTCAGCCTTCCAAAGTGCTGGGATAATAGGCATGAGCCCAGTCTAAAAGCTCTTTATTTTGTGTTATCATTATTATTATTACTATTATTATTATTTAGCGCCTGCAGAGGTTAAGAGGAATATTCATGTCTTTTCTGGAAGGGAATAATGACACTAAGACAGCTGACCCTGGGATGGGGTGAGGCAAAGGCAAGGCACATTGTTTGGGGTTCCTGTTCCTGCCACCCCCCAGAAATGAGAGGTTACATGTCTTGGGTGATGTCTGATGTGTGTCCCTAGCCTCTGCTCATCTTTGGGGGCATCTGGAAGCCCAGAGCTCAGTGCCCAGGGGCTGGAGTAAAGTTAGCCCCCTGCAAAGCTGCGGTCACTCCACGAGAGTCTCTGCCACTCCTGTGACCAGCTGCAGCGGAGAGACCCAGCGGCTGGGAGGAGGAGCCCCACACCCATTACAGACAAATAGCACAAGATCAAGGGAGGGTAATAGCCCAGTTTCACTGTGGAAAATGCAGTCCTGACGGCAGGGCGTGGCCTGGTAAACACTCCACAGTTGATTTGCAAGTCAGATTCCTAGGGCACCTCTGAATCCTTCGGGTTCTAAAGTGAGTCCCCTACTTCCTGCCAGGAGTGTTGGAAGAAGGTCACTGCCAGGTGGTCTCGGAGGGGCCAGCGAAGAGACTTGGGCACTTGTCCACCCAAGGCCCTTGTGGTTGGCACTCGGCCCACCTGTGGGGGAAATAAGGTCAGAACGTTGTTCCCTGATCACTATGCAACATCTCAATGAGTCAGATGTGAGATGGGGTGGGCTCCCACCTCCCACCCATTTCCCCCCTGGTCCCAGGGCCCCCACTGGAAACTATTACTATTAAGAGATGCCAGAATAGGGTCTGTATCTTCATACCCTGCTTAGGCCACTAACTTTAAATCTGTGTAATTTGGGGTCCTTCCCAGGCCTTGGGCAGCCTCTTCTGGGGTCTCTGAGAACCTTCCAGAGCAGCAGGTTGACCTCCCTCAAGGGATGGTTCCTGGGGCCTTGCCATCCTGCTGGTGGCTAATTCTGAAGCACGTGTGGTGGTGGTGACCAGGCTATAGGAGGTGCCCAGGGGGCAGGTGGGGAGGTCAGGAGGAGGCCCAACCAGGGGCTCTGTGCCCTCCATGCTGTATCCCCTAACAAGCATTCTTGCTGCTCATGTATTTTCTAATTCTACTTAGATTGTTTATATATATATATATATATATTTTTTTTTTTTTCTTAAAATAACTGAAAAAATACCTATCCAGAATATGTCTCAGTTCAAATCAACAAACATTTCTGGAGAAGCCACCGCATACTATGAACATGCTGAGCACTGGGTGGGAATATGGGGAAGGTCTGAGATAGCAGAAGACAAAGGTCTCTGGCCTCTAGGAGCTTCCAGTTTTCAGGCTTAAGGAGCTACACAAGTGTCCAGATGAAGAGGGAGCAACTCAACTGGGAAAATCCAGGAGGGCTTCCTGATGGAAGTGTCATCTCAAAGCACAAGTAAGGTTTTCATAGTCCTGGAAGCAAGTGAAGGGAGGGGTGGTTGCATTCCATGCACAATCCCAGCAGCCTGGAAGCTCAGCCTGTTCACCCACGGCGCTGGAAGGGGAGCGCTCAGAGGATTCTCTTGGGTTGGTCCCAACTCCTCCCGGCGGGCTTGGGGCCCCACAGCCAGTGTCCCTCCCACCCAGATACCCCAGCTCTATCAGCAGCATTCCCATTTCACTCCCCTCCTGGGAAACGGTTCCTGATACTGAGCTCACCAGCCTTCCCCAGTCAGGTGTTTCATATATAGTCAACTCCATTAATTTGGAAATTGTGATGATTTCATCTGAGTGAGGACGATGTTTGGCTTTGCATTAAAAATCTGGCTTCTAAGCAAATTATTTCAGTAAACAAAATTTCAAGGCTAACTGCTTGTCCTGCTCCAGCAAGCCCTTGATTCAGGCAAGGGCATTCCAGAGCGAGGACAGTGACTGACAAGAAGGAAGGTGCTGGGCTGGGCGTCTTCTTGCAGCTGGCCTGCCCTGGGGAAGCCGGGACCTTATGGAGCAAACCTTGCCTCATCTGGAAAGTGTCAGCGGGTCCCAGAAGCATGATCCCTGCCTGGGCTTCCTAGGAGTGTGTGTGGGTTGCTGAGGTAGGTTAAGCCATACCTCACTGACCCCCTCCCATGCTTACACGTGGACATGAGAGAGGCCCCGTCTGCGTGTCTGTGTGCCTGTCCATCCCCACTTGCAGTCAAGACCTTTAGCGTCGACACCTGCTTTGGAATCCTGACTCCATTACTTACTAGCTGGTTGACCTCGGGCAGGAAATTTTCCTTTTCACCCCTAATTCTGAGCATTTACTAACTTTCAGCCACTGGGCTTCTCCAATATAAGGTATTAGTATTTCCACTTTGCAGATGAGGAAAACTGAGGTAGAAAAAGCAAGCAAGCGAGAGACAGACACACACAGAGAGAGCGAGAGACGAGAGACGAGAGACGAGAGACGAGAGAGAGAGAGAGAGAGAACGCAAGCGCTAAGTGGTTTGCCTAAGATCACGCAGCTGGTAAGGTGCCCGAGGGCCCTTTATCTTACAAGGGTGCTGCGAGAGTCAAGTGAATAGCAGAGGTAAAGCTCCCACATCTGGCACACAGTGAGTGCTAGATAAATGGTTGTTATCATTGATATTCTATCGTCTCTACTCCCTGCCCGACCCCAGCAGAGCCTCCGTGGAGGGTGGGAGCGCAGGGCCATCTGTCTGTCCTGGGAGGCTGCGCAGGTGAGGCTGGAGCCCGAGGACCGGGGTGGTGGAGAGGAAGGTTTTCTCCCTCCCAGCAATGCTCTGATTGGAGCCCATTTACAGCTTAAAACCCAACTTAGAAAACCACAATCCATCAGCCAGTGATGGTGTAAATTGCTTTGCTAAATATATTTCTGGGTACATGGTAAGTAAAAATATCATGAATTTAATAAGCCTTGGAATTCACATTTTTCCAATCCTAATTAAGTTTCTCCTCTGCTTTGGACGTACTCCTCTCTTCGGTAAGATTGGGAAGGGAAGGCGTCTGTGCACTGGGCTGGGTCCAGCTAGGTGCTTTATATCCGCTGACGCATTGCATCCTTTCAGTGGCTCCGTGCAGCTGCGGTCGCTCCACTCATTTCATGGAGGCAGGACTGAGTCTCAGGGAGGTTCGCTGCTCTCTCCACGGTCATGGCCAAGAGCCAGGATTTAAACCCCGTTCTGTCTACCTCCTTCTACAGCCCCTACCCCCAACACTGGGTCAGCGAAGTAGCCCTTCTGGCCCCAGGATCTGGGCACAGCTTGGCTCACCCACTGGGGGTATCCAGTTTCATTGGTCCCCTTTAGAGCTGTGTGCATGCCCCGTTTTCACTCATGAGTTCCCACATCCCCAGGGATGAACCATGAACACATAAACACTAGCTGTGGGTGCTGTTGGCAGTGGCAGCATCTCTGCCCAGAACGGCCGCCTCAGGGGTATGTTCACCGTTGTGATGGCTAATTTGCTGTCAACTTGGCCGGGCCACGGTGCCCAAATAGTTGGTTGAACATTACCCCGGATGTTGCTGTGCAGGTGTTTTTTGGATGAGATGACCTTGACAGTAGTGGACTCTGAGTAAAGCAGATGGGCCTCCATGGTGTGGTGGGCCTCACCCAATCAGTGGAAGGTCTGCATAGAACAAAGCCTGACCTCCCCCTGAGAAAGAGGGAGTTCTGCCAGCAAAGGCCTTTGGACTCAACTGCATCTCTTCCTCCCGTTTCCTTCCTGCCAGCCCACCCTGCAGAGTTTGGACTTGCTGCCCTTGTCAATCAAGTGAGCCAATCCCTTGAACTAAATCTCTCTCTAGACCTAGAAATGCACATCCCGTTGGCTCTGTTTCCCTGGAGAACCCCAATCGAATGCAGCCACGTTGCAGCCCTGTGCCAGACCTTCTGCCAGCACGGACTCCTCGCAAGCTCTGGAAAGTGGGAGCTGTCGTCGGTCTTTTACGAATGAGTAACGGGAGCTCAGAGAGCAAGAGTGGTTTGCTTTCTGTCCTGGCCGAGGAGCTGAGAGCTTTGAATTAATCAGAGCAGAGTTTGAATTCCCAGTCCTGATGTGTGACCACCGTGGTGGGCCTCTGTTTCCTCAATCACAGAGTGGAGAAAACACCTTCCCCACGGGGCTGTTCCAAAGGTTTAACTGGGCGAAGTTGGCAAAGCACTCGGCAAGTGGAAGCTGTTAGGAGCCGAGGAAGAGTCAGGTTTTAACACAGGTGCACCAGCTACTATAGTCATCTCGCTGGGTTTGTGGCTTCCGAGGGTCCCCATCTGAGCACCATAGGGTTTTCTGGCCTCTGTCCTTGTGTTCAGGCCAGGACAGGCTCCTCCAGGCTGCCCCAGGGCTAGTGCCTGGGCTCCTTTCTCATTTCCTGGGAGGCCCCAACACAGAGCAGCTGGGCGGCAAGGCAGGCCCCGTCTGCAGGAGGGGTGGCCTTCCATCCTCTGGTGCTGAGTCGGCCGTGGCGCTGCTGTGTAACTGTCCACAGAACATTAGTCGCACATTACAGGGTTATGATCCATAGCTCGATATATTCCCCAGATGGGTGGGATTCCAGAGAGCTGCGTGCAGGCCCCCGAGGGAAGGAGCAAGGCAGGAAGCCTCAGCAGCCCCTTCCTTTGCTGGGTCTTAGGCTGCTGCACAGATGTTCTGAGTCACCTGAGGAAGGGTCCCCAAAGCACTGGGTAAGACCCACCCACCTCAGTCCTCCCCTAAGTCTCCCCCCTTCTATTAGGTCAGATGGTGTGCAGGAAACCAGGCCAGGGCTCAAAGACTGTTTGCTTTCCAGCAGCCGAGGGCCCTGTGCTAACCACTTTTCCTCTTGGGTCCAGTCTTTGGGATCTGACCTAGCTCTGTTTAAATCCCTCCAGCTTTCCATTGCTTCTAGAACAAACCTCACGTCTTCAGCACAGCCTCCAAGCTATGCACAAGCTGTCACCTGCCCAGGCCTCCACCCCTCTCTCCTCCCGCTCCAGGTTCCATCCCTTCCTCCCTTCCTCCAGCAACCCAAGTGCCTCCTGCGACAGGCCCTGCCTGGTCTTTTCCATGAGGTGCCGTCAGCACCATTTCTGGAAGAGGTGAGTGTCCCTGTCACATGCTTCTGCTGCCCCGCTCTGCATTCCGGCCCTGACAGCAAGGCTGCAGATACCTGTCCCAGAAGGAGAGGGAAAGGGCTTAGCACACCCATCTTACATTTGGAGAACTGCCACCTACTTCCACCCCACAGGGCTCAGGGACCTGCTTCAGAGCCAGGCAAGGGCGTGAGCTGCGGAGCCAGCTCCTGGCACTTCCTGTGTGATCTTGAACAAGCCGCATCGCCTCCCTTTGCCGCAGTTTACTCATCTCTAAAATGAAGACATTGGGACGGGTACGGTGGCTCACATCTGTAATCCTAGCACTTTGGGAGGCCTAGGTGGATAGGGGTGGCCATGGCTGTTCAGGGTTTTGGGGTGGGGGTCCTGTTCTTTGTACCTTGAGCTCAGGAGTTGGAGACCAGCCTGGACAACATGGTAAAACCCCGTCTCTATCTTAAAAAAAAAAAATTATCTGGGTGTGGTGGCAGACACCTGTAGTCCCAGCTATTTGGGAGGCTGAGGCAGGAGAATCACTTGAACCTGGGAGGCAGAGGTTGCAGTGAGCTGAGATCACGTCCACTACACTCTAGTCTGGGTGACAGTGAGACCCTGTCTCAAAATAAAATAAATTGAAGAAATCAATAGTACTGGGATCAGAGGTTGTGGTGAGGATAAATGTGTCAGTGAGCGAGCCTGGAAAATGGGTATGGAACCCATTATTATTATTATTACCTCCCTTACCCCAAGTCAACCAACGGCTGGAGGAAGCTGGCCTCGCTGAAGTGTGGTTTCTGAAGGAAGGCTGTTCTCTCCTTTCCTGTGGAAGAAGGAAAGGGGGACTTTCTCTCCCACATTATGGCAGCCCCCTGCTAGGCCAACAGTGTAGCCAACAGACTGCCTAGTCATGCAGGCTGAGGATGGGGATAACTAGGTCTGCTGGGTCCAGGGAAGGGTGGCGGGGATGTTGCCTGCTCTCCCACCTGGCAGGCAGAGTTGTGCGCCCCTGCCTTGCATTGAGTGAACCCCACAGGAGGGAGCTGAGATGTAGCCGTCGTGCAGGTGCCCCACCCAGGAAGGTCCCTGGCTGGGTGAGGGGCAAGGGGCTGGAAATGGTGGGGGGCGGGGATGAAGTTGGCGGGAGCTGGACCTCCCAGATCAAGGAATGGCGCTGTGGGGGCCCCTGCAGGGTCCATGTGACCCCCATCCTCACAGTGGGGCCAGGGATGGTCGTTCAGACTTAGCAAGGCCACCAGCCAGAGCCTCCTGAGGTCTCCCCAGCCCCTCATGGCTGGGGGAGCCAGACAGGCAGGGAGGCAGTGGCTGGAGAGTACAAAGAGCAAGACCCCCACCCCACCCCCAAACCCTGCACAGCCATGGCCAGGACTGGCCTGCTGAGGATGGTGATGGGAAGGGAGGAGTGGAATTGTGAACTCTGCAAAGACAAGTTTTAAAACAAACCGAACCAAATACAGGGGTGAGATGGCGCTCATAGCTGGGCACAGCTGAAATGTATATAATTTGACCAGCTGTCTTTAAGGGAGTAGGCAGGGGAGGTTTGACGGAATGTAGTTAGGGGCAGTTACAGGGACACGTAAAACCACTTCCCATTTGCTCTAACAAGCCAGAAGTACTCAGTGCATGGGTTCAATGGATTTATTTGTCTAATATCCCTGTCTTCCTATGTGAGTCAATCTGGCCTTTCCCTGGTGGGGGTCCTCGCATCCCACTGGGCACACAGTAGGCCTTTAATAAATGTCAGGTGGATGGATTGGGAGTGGGTGGGCTTTGCTTTTCTAACTGTGGAGCCGAGGGAAGAGGAATTCTTTGTAATTGCCAGTCACCTGAGAGTGGTTCTGTCTGCCTCCCGTCTGCCCATGGCTAAACCTGGCCATGTGTTTCCTTCCTGGTTCCAGGTTGGAGCAGAGGGTGAGGGCGAGAGGTGGAAGAGAATCCTGGCGTGTTTCTGACACTCATATCTGCTCCAGGTGTTCTTTATTACTTATTTATTTATTTTGAGACAGGGTTTTGCTCTGTTGCCCAGGCTGGAGTGCAGTAGTGCGATCTCAGCTGACCGCAACCTCCACCTCCTGGGTTCAAGTGATTCTCTTGCATTAGCCTTCTGAGTAGCTAGGATTATAGGTGCCCACCACCGTGCCTGGCTAATTTTTGTATTTTTAGTAGACACAAGGTTTCACCATATTGGCCAGTCTGGTCTCAAACTCCTGACCTCAAGTGATCCACCTGCCTCAGCCTCCCTACGGGCTGGGATTACAGGTGTGAGCCACAACTCCCAGCCTCCTGGTGTTCTTTAAACAGGAGAAATAAGCATGCCATTAACAATGGCAAGACAGAGTGAGATGCAGCCACCTCTTTCTGCCCGATGGGAGCTACACTGCAGGGGACATGGAGGGGGATCGCTGGCTGCACTGGAGGAAGGGCGCTGACCCCAGCCCCCTGCAGATCCAGGGCCCTGCGAGGAGCCAGCTCTGGATAGAACACGCCATATATGTCTCTGAGTGGGGGAGAGAGCACATGACACTTTTTCCCTACTTCTACTTTCTTCATTTTCCTGCAAAGCCTGGACTGTAAAGAAGGGAATCTCTGCATCTCATAAGCCCAGAGGCCAACAGACAGCTTGTTTGGGAGTCCAGGGTCTGAGGCCATAGCCGGGAGAGAGCCCTGTCCGTGGCAGCTTCAAACCCACGTCCATCAGCCTGGTTCCTGGCAACTGGAGATCCTGGAGGAGACGGCTCACCGGTGGCTTATGTCGCTGACCTCCTCAGGTCATTTTTTCAGACACGTAGAAACTTCCTCTCTCCTCCTTAATAGCTCCCACAGCTGCCAGCCCTGAGGGCTTTTCTTTTAAATCAAATTCCTCTCTGGGTTTAATACACACGTGCGTGCATGTGCTCAGGAGCCCACGAGGCTGAAGCGGACCAGGCCTTCTCAATTTCCCCAATTCATCCCTTCCTTGCCGTGATGTCTTCTGGTCACTTGGTGAGCCGCTGCAATCACCTGGGGCGGGGTGGAGGTGGGGGTTACTGTCCAATTTGCTACCCCTGGAGGAAAACTCTCTCCTCCGCCACACCGAGCACCCCGCTCGCTGACTGTCCCACGGCTGCCCTTGTGGGCAGGGCTGGACGAGGGAGCATGTGTGGCTCAGGGAAAACCCATCCCCATGCCTGGTTGCACTTGAGATTTTACTCAAAGTAAAATCTTTATGTCCCCATAATGGAGGGATGTAAAGAGCAGTGGACTGGCCTTACTTTCTCTGCCTCCTGTTTTCTTCTCTCAATCTGGCAGCCTCAGGACAGGTGTGCCCCTGTAACCACCTGGGGATGTAGGCGCCGGTTCTCTGAGTCCAGAGCTGTTTCTCCCTCCCGAAGCCGGCTTCGTGTTCCAGAGAGCCTGGAGACACCGAAGCTGGGACTCAGGCATGTGATCATACTAGAGGTATTTTTAGCTTTCTCATTAACCGAGTGCTTTCAAATTAGCCTTGTATTAACCTCAAAGGAAAATGAAAGTGTTTTTTTTTTTTTCCACTTCCCAGAGTAAGTCTCTCTCCTGCAGAATATCAAGGTTTCCATGATTAACGTTTCATGCGCCTTGAAGCTCTAATAAAGTTGGATTCACTAATATCTAACTTAATGGAATAATTGGCTTATGATCTTTGCAATGGTGAGAGAGAAGCTGCCATGCGTGGGAAGTGGTCTTTCCCTTCTCATCTCACACATCTTTTGTTTCTGCCTCCCCGTCCCCTCCACACCCTCATTTCAGAAGAGTCTAAGGGACCAATGCTCGGTGCCTGGTCTTCTCTGGAAAGCATCGCCTGTTCTGAGTGGGTGATTCCAGACTGATACTCAGCCACCTCCCCTCTTGGAAGCCAGGAGACCAGGGTCACAGAGGAGGCCTCTTGACTTTGGCGATGTCCCTTAAAGTGGGCTTATTTCTCTGCATCAAGGGTTCAGGCTGGAGAGGGGAGTAAATAGCCTTGCAATTTCCGAGCAGTCCCAGGTATCAAGTCTGACGAGGCGAATCCAATTTCCACTCGCCACTGGAGAGGCAGGCGTGATCTGTCCAGTCAGGATTACCTGTGAGCAGTGTCTTTGTCTCAGGAACAGCAAAGATGGGCTTTTTTGAGAGGTAGTGGTGGACCAGACCCTCAGAGGAGATTGTATCTGGGAGTAGGTACCTGTCCCAGACAGAGTGAGCTGCTGACACCATCTGTTCCCCAGGTCACTGGAGGAAATCGGAGGGTTGCTTTCGAAGGACTCAAGTCACGGTTTTGATCCTTTGCTGACTGGTCTCACCTGTCTCTGGGCCCCAGGGTGACTCCTCTAGGGTGACTCCTCTCTGACCTCCCCTTTCTCCCTCTCTTCTCCTTAATCCTCACCATTGCTTGCCTCTCTGTCCCTACTTTGTCTCCTCCGTCTCACCTTTCATTTGTGCGTCCGTGCTTCTAGAGTTATAGCAAAGAAGGGCTCTAGGCTTCTCAACTGGAGGCCTCCTAGGGAGACAATTTGCTTCTGATCAGCATTTTGCTCCCTATGTGAGCAGCTCTGATGAAGTTTTTGTCTTGTGCTTGGGTGTGCTGCTTGGTCCCAGAGCTCCATCTCACAAGTGGGACAGCAGGGGCTGCCAGGAGGGAGGTTTCCTCCCCGGGGATTTCTGCTCCACCTCCCTTGCCATCCCAGCAGCCTGTGCCCTCCCCAAGTGGCTCACTTATTCTGCTCTAGATGTGACCAGGTTCCTGGAGGCCTAAGAAAAGACAGCAGGCCTGAGATTTAAATGACTAAAGCAAAGATCCCAGAGCCAGACATGCATGGATGACCTACATAAGCCTACACTCCTATACCATGTATCCAGTGGCCTCCTACCTGTTTCCACCTGAAGGCCCCTGCCACTCTAAAATCGACATGTTGAAAAACAAACTCAGGTTGAGCTCAGTGGCTCACACCTGTAATTCCAGCACTTTGGGAGGCTGAGGCAGGTGGATCACCTGAGGTTAGGAGTTCAAGACCAGCCTGGCCAAGAGGGCAAAACCCTGTCTCTACTAGAAGTACAAAAAATTAGCAGGGCGTGGTGGTTCATGCCCATAGTCTCAGCTACTTGGCAGGCTGAGACGGGAGAATCTCTTCAACCCAAAAGGCAGAGGTTGCAGTAAGCCAAGATTGTGCCACTACACTCCAACCTGGGTGACAGAGTGAGACTCCATCTCAAAAAAAAAAAAAAAAAAAGCAAACCCATCACTCCCTGTTCAATTCCTTCCCCCTTCTGTGTTTCTTACCCAGCTCAGCTCATAGTGTCACCCTCGACCCTGTCCCCAAGTCAAATCTGGGAGTCATCCTAGGTCCCTCTACATGCCTCCAAGTCATGTCAGCACCCCTGGGATAGGCCCTGTTGTCCTCTCTCCCCCTATTCCTGCAGTAACTCCAGACCTTGCTACCTCTTCTCAGTGCATTGCAATAGTCCCTCAGTTTGTCTTTCCCCTGAAAATCCCTTTTCTGCAGTAGAGTGCTTGTTCTAAATTGTGCTTCCCCCTTGCTAATACCTCTCAGTGGCTTCCAGTTAACTTTGGCCAAAGCCCACACCCTTTGGGCCACTTGGGAGAGGGACCCACTGGTTTCTCCTACCTTCTCCCCAGTTGCTCTCCCTCCCTATAAACTTGAATTCATCCAGACCCAATCAGCTGCGCATCCCTTGACGTTTCACACTCTTGTGCTTTGTACACAATGCTGCCTCTGACTGGAAGGCTCTTTCCTCCTGGTCCATTCAGTGAACTCCTATTCATCCTGCAAAACTTCCTCCAATGTATCCCTCTCTGAGACGCTATTGCAGCTGAGAGGTTCTCCTTGATGCCTAATGGAATCCCTGCATGTCACCATCTCATTTCCCCTAGATCTCACACATGTCTACACTACAGCTCTATAGAAATGTGAGCTCAGGAGAAATGTTCCCTGGGTCTTTTGCATTCTGAGGGGCAGTTACTAGGGTACATCATTCTTCCAGGCTTTGCAGACATAGCCAGAGTTGTAGCTGCCCAAAGTCAGATCAGTGTCTTCATTCTCCTTCTTTCTCCTCATTGTCCTTCCCTCCTGTCTTTTGAGATGGAGTCTTGCTCCGTTGCCCAGAGCTGGAGTGTAGTGGTGCGATCTTGGCTCACTGCAGCCTCTGTTTGCCGGGTTCCAGTGATTCTCCTGCCTCAGTCTCCTGGGAAGCTGGGATTACAGGTGCATGCCACCACACCTGGCTCATTTTTGTACTTTTAGTAGAGACGTGGTTTCACCATGTTTGCCAGGCTGATTCCCCCCTGTCTTCTATTCTGTGTATTCCAACTTTCCTTTGAGGAGAATGAAGCCCTCACTAGGGTGCTGCTCTTGGAGGCTGGGTTTGCTTTTCTAAACCAGAGCCTCCTACGGTCCTTTCCCCTCTGCTGCCTCGTATTCCTTGACCTCATCCTCTTCCTCCTTCTCCCCAGGGGCAGAAGCATTGCCTTCTCATCTCCATGGCCTGCAGACTCTCGCGTCTGGGAGAAGGAACATCAACCTGTAACTACAGAACTGCCATCACGGTCCACATCGGTACTGCGTGGCTGCTTCCAGCCCTGGGTCCCTCCAGCACTCATTAGTAGCTGCACCAGAGCTGGATGGGGAAGGAAGAGGGATGGGATTCACTGGAGTCCTCGTTAGGAGGAATTCAGGCCAAAGGTTTGGAGAAGAGGAAGCTGGTCCTACTGGGCACGGCAAGGTGGGTGGATTTTCTGTTTCTCATCTGCCCATTGTCCCCTGTCTCCGCCCCCCTTCCTGCCAGCTGTTCTCTATCATTAGCCTGCTTGGGAAAGGCAGCAGCACAGGTGAGGCTCATTTTGAAAAAGCCTCAGACATTAAATTAGTCTTAAAGTCAGGTGGGGGGTAATTAGTCATATTTCAAAAGAATGCTTATGTTTCAAAGGGCTTCATGGCAGGGAGCCTGTAATCGCCCACACCCTGGAGTATGGACATCCATGGGGACAGCCAGGCCACATTGCACCCGCTGCGTTTGCCTGCTCTTACCAGCTTATTTTCCTTCCTGTGAGTTAAAGAATTGTCTTTTTGTTTTAATTAACTTTTTTGTTATCATGCCTTTTCTTTGACGGAGGGGAGGAGCCTGGGTTGATTTTCCTCATTTCACTGATGTAGAAAACTGAGGTGAGAGTTGCGCAGCCAGAAGCACAGAGAAACAGAATCCAAGGAGGGGCAGACATGCTCATTCCACCCGAGAGCTCTCAACCTTTTCCTCCTTAGTGAGAGAATCCCTGTTATATTTGGGGAGGTAATGGAACCAGACCATATTTTCTGGCTTTCTAAGCAATGAAGCATGGCTGTGGGAATAAATTCCAGTCTTGGGATGAGAAAGGTCATGCTCCATGGGGCTTTGGGGCAGGCGGCTCAGCTAGGAGGCAACACCCCTCAGATGCTCTTCCCACTCCCTC
This sequence comes from Piliocolobus tephrosceles, assembly GCF_002776525.5. NCBI lineage: Eukaryota > Metazoa > Chordata > Mammalia > Primates > Cercopithecidae > Piliocolobus > Piliocolobus tephrosceles. The sequence goes on along the minus strand of NC_045449.1, from coordinate 67,601,217 downwards.
CCTCCCTGCTGCCTGGAAGGTGATGGTTGGAGCTCCCGCAGCCATTTTGGACCAAGTCAGGGCCTTGGAAATGGAAGCTCAGTCCCAGGATGGCAGAAACAGAAAGACAGAGGGGAGACTGAGTTCTGATAACCCCAGAATTGCCTTACTAGCCTGAGACCACTTACCTCTGCACTTGTTTTATATAAGAGAAGAAAGAAGTTGCCATCTTGGTTAAGCCACTGTTAGTTTGGATTTTGTGTTGCATGTGGCTGACCCTAATTCTTGCTAATAAATTAAGTTTCCTGACTCTTATCTTCAAGACTACATCATGCCCACAGCCTGGAGGCAGATGGGACAGAGCTGGTTTTCCCAGTCTGTGTTTACAACCCGGTTATAACTTTCCCTAAATCTAGTGTTTTTCGCCCTCTACTCCAGCTTTTCCTGTGGGCCTGTGGATGTAAGTGATCTGGTAGCATCAAGGGGGTGTTACAGGAATGGAGTCCAGATCCAGACCCCAAGAGAGGATTCTTGATCTCATGCAAGAAAGAATTCACGGGGAGTCCCATAAAGTAAAGGCAAGTTTATTAAGAAAGTAGAGGAATAGAAGATTGGCTACTCCATAGAGCAGCCCCAAGGGCTGCTGGTTTCCCATTTTTATGGTTATTTCTTGAGGATATGCTAAAAAAAAAAAAAAAGGGTGGATTATTTATGCCTCCCATGTTTAGACCATATAGGGTAACTTCTTGATGTTGCCAGGGCATTTGTAAAGTGTCATGGTGCTGGAGGGAGCGTAGCACAGAGGATGACCAGAGGTCACTCTCGTCGCCGTTTTGGTGGATTTTGACTGGCTTCTTTACTGTAACCTGTTTTATCAGCAAGGTCTTTATGACCTGTATCTTGTGCCAACCTCCTGTCTCATCCTGTGTCTTAGAATGCCTTAACCTCCTGGGAATGCAGCCCAGTAGCTCTCAGCCTCATTTTACCCAGCTCCCATTCAAGATGGAGTTGCTCTGGTTCAAACACCTCTGGCAGGAGGACTCCTGAAAAGGGAGATAAAAGACTCTCCTGGGGCCACACCACTTAGCTGGAAGCACTGAGGGACCTCAACCCTCATGTCAGCATATGCAATGCCACAGAGATGAAGCCCACTGCCCTTTTGTAATCAGCTCTCTCTTTGTGGCTATGTCCACTCATTCAGGCTCCTTCCTCCTCTCCCCCTTGGCTGGGATGCCCCTTTCCTCCCACTACTTTTCAGCTAGCGCCCTTCCCTTAGCAGGTGAATACCTAGAGGTTGGGCACAAGAATTCCCACTGTGTCTTCTGTCTTACATAGGCATGTCTGACATGCATCACGTTGGCGCTCATGAGGTCCACTTAGTCTATGTAGCTTGGTGTGGGTTTTAGCCTATGCCAGATCTCCACTTCTCTTTCCTGTTCTCATCCCCACAATGTACCTTTAGGCAACTCTCTTTGCATTATTGGACCTCGCTATTTGCCCACCGTAAAATAAATGAGTTGGATTGATCTCTAAGACCTTTCCCAGCTTTTCATCCCCAAGATGGCCAAGGTGGAATGAGCTCAGACGGAGAAAGTCACCAGCACCTAGTCTCCAGCCAGGACTCTGACCAGCCAAGCTGCTTCCTGGCTCCCATATCAGTGCTGGCAGGAGGCAGGCAGGTGGGGGTTTCTTTCCCACTCTAAAGCCTTCCTTGGGTCCCTGCCAGGTGACCCCTCTCACAGGAGCTCAAGTGGAGAGGAGAAGGGGGTGTGCCGGCTGGTTTTCCTCCTCACCTCCCATTACCCAGGTCCTCCAGGGCAGGAAAGGCATGGAAGGGGTGCTTTTAAAACTGAAGGATCTTCCTGAGCTCTTTAACTGGCAAATGGTGTTAACAGTCCTCCCAGGGCCCTGGAGAGAGAGATTTGAAGGCCGCATTCATTAGCAGAAGCTGCATCAACGGAGGTGGCCGCTGCGGCTGTGGCTCTGAGCAGGTCTTTGCGAGCGTCCTGATTTCCTGGCCTTCCTGGACAGACTTCTCAACACATTTCAGCGTCGATATTTGCGGGCTTAACTTGCCATGTGGGTCCTGATGAAGTAGCTTGCGGTTTTTAATCTATTCATTCTTTTCATATTAGCCAGGAGTTCCATCTCTTGTTCCGCCGCCTCTTCCCTTCAGCCCGTGGTTATCTCAGCTTCCAGGGATGGGTGGATGGGACTCCTCCCACTCCGAGGGCAGCCAAGCATCCATTGGGAAGCTGTCCTGGTGTCCGCATCATGGGACATTAGTAAAAGTAGCGACCCGGTTTCTCAGAGTCCTGGATGCTGGCCAGGGGCCTGTTTGGAGAAAATGACTGATCTTAGTTCAAAGATTCAGTGGGTAGTATCTGAGTGAGATACAAGTTCCACCCCCAGCCCCAGGTCCTGTTGTTTCCACCCCATCTCCCTAGGATACTGTCTATAGGCTCGTTTCGATACTGGCTGATGCTTTCCCTAATCCTGAACAATTCCTAGAGAAGACTCCGCTGTATTTCTTAGAAATGCTTTTTTTGTCAGGTCTCAGGACTCTTCAAAGAGAAGAACTTTTTTTTTTCTTTATAAAATCGTACAGCTAGAAGAGCCCCCGGGGATTATCTGGTGTAACCCCCTCCTTTTACAGGATGAAAAAACTGAGGCTCAGAGAGGTGGTGAGTCAGAGGCCCAAATCTGCACAGTTTTCTCAGAGGCTAAGGCTTCTGACTCCCAGGTCACCACCACTCTTTGACTCCTGATTAGCTCCAGGCAGCTCAACGCCTGGCCGGAGGCGCCAGGAGGGGTGGGCAGCACCCTCCCTCCCTGTTGCATGCTCTAGGCCTCTGATAAGACCAATTCTTTTGAAATTGTTAGTACTGTCGGGGCTCTAAGAATTCTCGGAGATTTCAACTAAGAATTTTCCTTTCCAGACTTGACCTTTAAGGATTCATCCTGCTAAGAAATTCTTCCATGGGGGTCCTGGACGGGGCTTGGGTACGTGCAAGCAAAGGGCCTGGGCCTCTGTGAATGCCTGGTGATCTGTGCTTGTGCTTTGTGAGCCAGCTGACCTCAGGGTGGGAGTGAAACCATCACTTCGTTGGGTCGGTTCACAGAACACCTCTTGGGAAGGACAGGGACAGAGGAGAGTTTGGCGGGGGATTGGGAGGCTGCTCTCCCAGGCTGCTGCCCGCTGGTATCATACCTCAGTCCTGGGCAGAGGTGTTCCCGGACCAAACTGAGGGTCGGACTGCTATTTCTCATGGCCCAATAACGAGATGCAGATGAACTGGGGAGGAAGAGAGTTTTATTTCTGCAACGGGTGATGGGGAAAAGGCCTGGAAATTATTGCCAGGCCAACTCAAAATTACAAAGTTTTCCAGAGCTTACATACCTTCTAAGCTATATATCTAAATATAAGTGTACATTCATCTAAAGACATAAGTTGGGTGGGTGCGGTGGCTCACGCCTGCAATCGCAGCATTTTGGGAGGTCGAGGCAGGCAGATCACCTGAGGCCATGAGTTCAAGACCAGCCTGGCCAACCTGGTGAAACCCGGTCTCTACTAAAAATACAAAAATTAGCCAGGCACGATAGTGGGCACTTGTAATCTCAGCTACTTGGGAGGCTGAGGCAGGAGAATCGCTTGAACCTGGGAAGCGGAGGTTGCAGTGAGCCAAGATCACGCCATTGCACTCCAGCCTGGGTGACAAGAGCAAAACTTCGTCTCAGAAAAAAAAAAAAGAGACATAAGCGATTAACTTATTTTAATCTATAACTAAGGCTTGAGTCCTGAAGACCTTCTTCTGAAGTCTCAGTAAATTAATCTAAATGGGTCCAGGTGCTGGTGTGATTACCCTTATCTTGTTTCGGGCTAAATCACAGAGGTTTGGCGAGTTTCTTCAGACCCCCAATAAAACTTGTTTAATCCTAAATGTGTCGTGTTAAGAATTCCTTTGTTCTTTTGTCATGCTTTAAGGCCCAGGAAAAACTCCTAAGGCCTAGGCAAAACTTCTGGTGGGCCTTTGTTACATTCCAGCCTTTGTATAAGGGTGCTGGCTTTTAATATTTAGCTTAGCCACTCAGTCAGTACTGAGACAGTTGTTATGGAAGCCTGCATCCGTGAGACCTGCCTGCAACAGGGGGACTAGAGCGGAAAGGAAGAGTGTTTGTCATACAAGACCTCCTGCGTGGTGCTGGGGATGCAATGGGATGCTTCCTGCACTCACCAGAACCGTCAGACGTGTGGGCCAAAGGGACGTGGGATGGATGGGAAAGGGGATTGCCCCCTTGTCCCACCTGACCCCATTAGCAAAGGGGCTTCAGCCAGGTGGCATCGGCACTGTGAGACAGGGGTACGGGTGGCCCTAGGTGGCAGTGGCAGTGGCAGCTGGTTTGTCTCAGCCAGGTGGCCCCAGAAGCAGTTGTCCGGGGAGGTGATCCCAGGAAGCACTGGGAAAGGAGCATGGAATGGGATCAGCTGGTTCTGGACGTGTTCCAGGCCCACACCCTGCATCTGGATCCCTTCACCGGCCTCAGGGCCAGGTGCACCACATCATTCCAAATCGTCCCTCCTGAGGGTTGAGGAGCTGGGATGTTTTAACATCCGTGGGGGTTAATTCTCTGGCAGATCCAACTTCCCCAGAAGTGGGCTGTAAACATGCTCCTGGCTCCCGTGAAAGCTCCCAGACTGAGTCGTGTGTGTTTGCAGTCAGAAGCCATGGGCGTTGGAGCCGTCAGCGCCAAGACAGAGTGGCCAGGGCACTGGCAGTGTCTACTACAGGGGTGGTCCCCTGCCCAGAACTCCATAAGAGATGAAGGCGGCCCAAGTCGAGAGGAGAGGAAGAGCAAATAGCGCAGGGCAGCTCCAGAGGCCTCGGGGGCAGGGCCCAGGCCAGGGTGGGGAGAGCAAGGCACTTGCCTGCAGCCACATTTAAGAGGAGCAGCCAAGTACTCAGGAGTCAAGACCATCACACGTAGTCAAAGCAGACAAAATCTGTGATGAACAAACTGTCAGCTGTCCGCATGTGAAATAAAGACAGGATCTGGGCGGGCTGGGACTAGGGTGTGGGTTGTACGAGTACAGGGACAAGGCCTGTCTTTATTCCACATTTGGATATTTTGTTCATTGTGGATAGTTTTTATTTCATGTTGGTTTCCTAAGAATGCCACAATAAATGTTGTTTAGTGAGTTTCTGGGATCCCCCTAAATTTTCTGCCTGGGCTGAGTGCCTGACTTGCTTCACCCTAGTCCGGGCCCAGTCTCACCCCGAGGACTTCCCCCAAAGCCGGGGAGGCTGTGTCGGACACAGAGCTGGGGCAATTGGAGCCAGGGCGCTGGGTGTGTGCACTCATCTCTCTGTGCTCCAAACCCTACTGGCTCCCAAGGGGGAAGCAAGTACAGTCAGTCCCTGCTGGGAGGAACATGGCTGAATCTCAGGGCTGGAAGTTGGCCCAACTTTTCTCCCAATGCAGGAGGCCCCTCTGCAGCACTCCGGAGGGGAGAAGTGTCTGTTTCAGCCCACTGTGCACAGAAAGGCTCTACTGTGTGGGGAATGTGTCTTCTCCAGTGATAGCAGCAGTGAGCAACGTCTTCCTTGTCATTGCAGCGGACAGCTTGTAGCTTCTCTGACATTGCTCATGGGCATGCTAGGGGCTGTTTAAGACCCTAACCTCTGTCTGCCCTGGGATTCAGGAGAGGTCCAGCCAGGAGGAGACTTGCAGGAGGAACACAGGAGCCTCATGGGCAAAATGAACAGACCGACCCATCCTGAGAAAAGGAGTCAGAGTGTAGAGTTGGTTCTTGGGCACAGGTGCAGGGCCCAAGGGAAGGGGGTCACTTAGTATGGTGGGGAGTGTTTTTTACATTGTTGCCATCTCTCCTGGGGTGTGGAGAAGGTAGTGGCAGACACAGGAATATACCAGCTGTTCTGGGAACTTCTGTCAGGCAAGGATATAAATACGAAAGCTCATATTGCTCTGTGGCCCATGTACCAGCATGTAATGCAAGGGTGATGAGGTACAGCTGATGTCTGAGGACCACAGGGCAAAGTTCCAGAGCAGGCAGAGCACCTGGATGGCAATGTAGAGCAGCTGCAGCCAGAGCAGGAGCCACAGGCGCGTGATGGGAGACTAGTGTACAGTGGACACCTCCCTTGTACCTGCATGAGCTTGAGGTCTCCCCTCTCCTCTCCTCCCCTGTCCTGCCCTTCCTTCCCCTCCTCTTCCCTTCTCAACAGATGAAACTCCATTTTCACCCCTATGTTGGTGTGACCTGGAGAAATATATGAGAAGTTTTCCGAACTGCTGTTGGGGGATGAAATGGAACCCATGAACCCAAAGAGCAGAAAGGGTGTGGTCAGGGGCTATGCCGACTGTCACAGATGCAGGAGCAGCCCCAGAGCTTCAGAAGAGTGCAAGATGCAGTGATCATCAGCGCAGTGGCCCACACTGTGGGCACATGGCAGGGCACACTCCCCAGCCCTGGAAGTAGGTGCGGCTGTGTCTACTCTGTGAGCCAATGTGAGTCACTGCATCGCCTTACCCTGGCTGAGACAGCGTCTCTCATAGCCATTGAAGTCACTACAATGAGTAGAGCATCCGTGAGCAAGATAATCATGGCATTTACTTAGCTTTTGGAGTTTCTTGTGGTCTGTTTTCACAGCACAGGGTGGCCTGTCCTGAGGAGCACAGAAGGTTGGGATCCACTTCTACTCGACACTCATCGGTGCATCATTGTCCAGACGGGGACCCCATGCTATAGATTAGGGCCTTGGTTGCCACTCAGGCATCCATGCTGGGGGTGATGCTCACAGTTTTCCAAAAACAAATGCAAAGGCGCAGTGGGTTCAGCTACCACCTCCAGGCTGACACATAAAACTACCACCCAGATGTAGATCGCCCAGGTTTACCCCTTGTATCCAGCTTTAGGTTTAGCTAAAAATGAAAGTAATTAGTCTTTCTTGATTTCTTTTAACTCGATGGCCAAAAAAAATTCTAATAAATAAATTTCTGGAAATGGAGAGGCAAAAGAACAAGCTGCATGGTTTACCCCTTCCTTGCACTACAACTAATGATAACAAAGAACTCCACTGGCTTGTAAATTCTTTGTGTTCCTTTAATACCACAGAAAAATAAGCCTGCGACAAGGATGGGGAGGTCACAGGCACCCACGTGTGCAGGAACGTGGCTGAATGCCTATGGTGTACTCTCGAGAGCTCTGTGGTGTCTTCGCAATAGCAAAGACGATATGCAGACTCACTTGAAGCCACCTTGATGGACATTGCAGGAGGAGTGGGGAATGACAGACCACTGTCTGGTCACCCAGGCTGCACCTGCTGTTTCTTGCAAAGTGGAAATGTGATACTAATTGAAAGCAGAAGCACAATTTGAAACTTCTTTTTCATTTGCAAGACCCTAGATTCATGGTGGAGTTGATACCTGTCTGTAAATACCCATGAATCTGGGGTTCAAAGGCCACCTGTCTGAGAGTCTGGGGCTGCCATGGAAGGAAATGTGGAGTTGGGTGTGAAAATACTTGTTCTTAGAATTGTTTGGTAGACTTCTGGATGGGCAGTGGCGAGGAGGGTAGCAAGATACACGAATGGACAGACGGCTGAGAACTGAGTGTTCAAGACAGAAGGAAAGCCGGGCGCAGTGGCTCATACCTGTAGTCCCAGCACTGTGGGAGGCTGAAGCAGGCACATCACTTGAGGTCAGGAGTTTGAGACCAGCCTGGCCAACATGGTGAAACCCCATCTCTACTAAAAATACAAAAAGTAGCCGGGACTGGTGGCATGCCTGTAGTCCTAGTTACTCAGTAGGCTGAGGCAGAAGAATCACTTGAAGCTGGGAGGTGGAAGTTGCAGTGAGCTGAGATTACGCCACTGTACTCCAACCTAGGCACCGGAGTGAGACTCCATCTCCAAAAAAAAAAAAAAAAAAAAAAGGAAACTCGGAGTTATACCCAACAGATAGGGTGGGAGTGGTGACAGGGAATGCTTAAGGAACAAAAGGAGATTATGAAGCAGGACATGTTGATGGTGGCTGAAGGGCATCAGGGACATGAAGACCTGAGAGGGTGATGGCTGGAGGCAGATCAGCTAAAGTAGGCATGAGATGAGGGAGCAGACCTCTTTGGGGGTGATCTCCAGGCTGAGCGCATGAGCGCAGACTGCTGGAGAGACAGCAGAGGCTGCATCAGGAGGGAGAGGACGTCTCCCACCCAGGCAAAAGAGACACCCTACAGGAGCTAGAGCCAGAGAGGAGCCCAAGCAGGTGACGTGGGATGAGAGGACAGAACAGAGGGGTACCAGGAGAGGACTATCTCATACTCGGGCAAAACATCTCATACCCTCTCTGAAGAGATGGCTCCCACTCAGGGATGACAATGAAGCGAGTCTGCAGTGATGCTGGGGGTGCATGGTAGAGGCAGACTGCTCAGTAGGCATCTATATGACCCACACAGTAGGCACTAAATAAATGCCTGTGGAAATTGATGAATACATTGCAGTAGACACAGTCGTACCAGTTTTACGCTAGGAGCTGTAGTGTAACGGCAGCTATTCAAGAGAGTTATGGCTGTGATGAAATCAGCTGGGCTGCTGAACGGCTCGGGAGAGCAAGGGCTCTTAGGTTTGAGATTTGGAGTTTGCAGTGAAGAGGAAGTGAATTAAACTAGCAGTGACCGCTGTCACCATCTCTGAACATGAAAATAAGCGGCAGGAAAGGAGTGGGGCAGGGATAAGCCTTTTCACAAAGACACACTTTAGGGTTGCACTTTAGGGTTGCACGAAGTGGTGGGCTGACTCCCCAGAAAACACCTCTTCAGGCCAATGCAGAATAAAGGCAAATTCTGGTAAATATTGACCCCGTGCGCTCTGAAATTCGGGCTACTTCTCGCCATCACTGTGCTAGTGATCTCGGACCAGCAAGGTGGACTGGAAGAGGACTTTTGTGTGATTTGGCCATGTCTTGCTAGTGTAGCTAATATTAATTGAGCACTTAACATGCACCAGACACTGTGTAAGTTTTCTACAGGAATTAACTCTTCTAATCCTCTGTGCCTGTAATAATTGCCTCTTTTTTACAGGTGAGTCAACTGAGGCATAGAGAGGCCATGAGCTAACCCATGTAGACCCAGGAAACGAGCACAGGCAGGTGGTACCAAGGCTTGTTCTCAGTCCTTTCCCTGTAGCTGCCTCTTCAAGTGCAGGCATGTGTGTGGGTGGCTCCAATTCCATGGAGGGAACGGCCACTGGACCCTTCAGTCTTTTATGCTGCAGTCACCTCCTTACCTGGCTCTGGAAGGCATGAGAGTATGCACTGTGGAATCTCATTTGCTGGGATTTGGGTCCCAGCTCCGCTTCTTAGGATTTGGGCAACCTTAGTTATCTCATCTGTGTAATTTGTGTTGTGAGGATTAGAGAAAATACATACATAGAGTGTTTTGTATGTCTTGTGATGTGTAATGGGTCTTCTATGAGAAACCTTCACTCAGTCAACACTTGTTGTTCCTGTCCTGAGAAATGTCACCTTATGGAATTAACCAGTTCCTTCAGTGTGAGCATCTGCCTCTTCTTACCTTGGTTTTGGATCCTGACAGCATCCTCAGAGCTGATTCTTGGTTATGTCTATTATAGTGCATGGGATAGATTTCTCCTTGTTCACCCAGTAACTGACCTTGATTGGCCACTATGGTCCTGACTTTTTTTTTTTTTCTTTTTTTTGAGATGGAGTCTTGCTCTGTCTCCCAGGCTGAAGTGCAGTGGTGCGATCTCGGCTCACTGCAAGTTCCGCCTCCCAGGTTCACGCCATTCTCCTGCCTCAGCCTCCCGAGTAGCTGGGACTATAGGCGCCCGCCACCATGCCTGGCTAATTTTTTTTGTATTTTTAGTAGAGACAGGGTTTCACCGTGTTAGCTAGGATGGTCTCACTCTCTTGACCTCGCGATCTGCCTGCCTCAGCCTCCCAAAGTGCTGGGATTACAGGCGTGAGCCACTGTGCCCAGCTGGTCCTGACTCTTGAGTCACTGGCCGAATCAATTTGGTGTGTGCCTTCCAGACAGAGGAGGCCCCTGAGTGATGGCTGGAAAAGGAAGGAGCTCCATGCAGCAGGGCAAGTTCAAGCAGCTTGGATGTGCTGGGGCATAAATTACAAAGAAGGGAGGCTAGAGAGGGGCGCCAGTTTCAAGGAAGCTCTTGTGGTGTACGTTAAGGAGCTTGAGCTTGATCCTGCACTCAGTGGAATGAAGCCTTTGAGGGTGTTACATAGGAAGGCAACCTGGTGACATCAGGGAGCTCATTCCAGTACCTGTGTGGAGAATGGGTTGGAGGCAAGCAAGACTGAAAGCCAGGATGTCTGTTAGGAAGTTGCTGCTATTGCCTCAGCATCAGCCATAGGAGGGGCCCTACAGGATCTGGCCTCATTCAACTTCTTGGGCTCACTTCCTGCCTCCCTACCTCCTGCTCTCTCTGCTCCTGCCTCATATTCCCCTTGTCATTCCTCAATTTCAACAAGGATGCTCCTGCTACAGACATTTGCCTTTACCGTGGCCTCTACAAGACACACTTCCCTAAGGTGTGTGCATGACCTTCAGGTCTCTGCTCAAACGCTATTTTACTGGGAAGGGTTTCTTAAGCACTCTGCAATAAATAACTCCTTGACTTCCTCACTTTCTAGCCTCTCATCCTACTCTATTATTTTCTTTACTTTCTCTTTTTATTTTTAGAGGCAGGGTCTCACTCTGTTGCCCAGGCTGGAGTGCAGTGGTGCAATCCTAGCTCACCTGCAGCCTTGAGCTCCTGGGCTCAAGGGATTACTTCCTGCCTCAGCCTCCGGAGTAGCTAGGACTATAGGCCTGAGGCACTGCACCTGTCTTCGGCTTCTCTGTTATTTTCTTCCTTAGCACTTATCACTACATGATATTATATTTATCCATTTGTTTATTATCTGTCTCATTGCACTGTAATATAAGCTACTCCAGGCATGGCCAGTGGCTATTTTGTTCACTGCTGTCTTCCTAGAGGTAGACCCTCAATAAGCATTGAATGAGTAAATGAATCCAAGTGATAACTTAATATGAGGGTGGCTCAACCTAATCTGCAATGAGCAGGGAGGCATTTCAGGGCAAGATTCAGTACTGCCTGTCTACACTCACTGGCAAACATTTGATTTTTAGTTCAAAGCACTAAATGCAAGTCTCCTTCGTGGGTCCCAGGGACTAGTTCATCATTAGAAATAAATCCCCCATAGTCTTGTGCAGGTAGTTTGTAGGGACAGGCTTGCACAGATAGTTGTGGAACAGCTGGACTCCTGTGCAGACAGTTTGTGGGTTGTTTCTCCTGCGATGACATTGTTCTTGAGTGGTAAGTAATTAGAGCCTCAGGGTCATCTCTCGTTTTGTGGATAAGCACAGCTCCAACACTTTAGGTGAAGTGCCCATGATAAGAAACAGAACATTGCAATGTGCTCGCACAAACCAAAAAGTCAATAACTGCTTGACATTCTGAGAAGCAGATGTTCACTGGTAGATCCAACACCTTGGAAGGTCTTTTCTCAGTGGGCACTGAAGTGGTTCAACAATGGTTGCCTTTTATGGAAGACGTACTTAAAATGAACGAAAAGCCCTGGGCAGGCTGGAAGCTTTTGTCCAGTTTTGAGGGCAATGCAATCAGGTTTGCATGAATTTCATCTTAGGACAGGTGAATGCAAACAGCATTAATTCAATAGCCTAAGAAGGTGACGATGGAAGTTATGACATCACGGGTTTCCTTTCTCATCTGGATACTAGATGATTCAAAGGGACTTATTTCTTGGATGATCCTGTAAATTGGAGGACCTTGTTGAAAAGTGGTCTTACACCAGGAATCATATGCAGTATAGTTTCCATGAAACTGTAGGAAATTGAAGCAGTCCTCAGAAATTCTGAAGATGCCATGTTCAGGGTCACTCTGGATGAGTGACAAGTATCTAGACAACTATTACCCATGTGGATACACTTGGGAAATTTCTTGCTGCTGGTAAGACTTTTCCTCCAACTGGAATTTCAAGTGGTTAATGGTAGAGACCTCAAGTTAATTGTATACAGATCTTAAGGAAGCAGGGCAGGACACAGAATTCTTGAGAGTCTTCTGTTATCAACAGTATGACAGGTACTTTCTATACTTTAAAAATTTAACTTTCTTAACAACCCTACAAAATAGATACTATTATCCCAAATTTACAGATGAGAAAACTGTGGCTTAGAGTGGTTAAAAAAAGTCCGAAGGCCACACAGCTAAAAAAAATGGCAAGACTGGATTTCCCACCCCCTGCCATATGCAATATGACTTCTGAGCATCCGCATGCACATCTATCATCCAATTATTACTGAACTGTTAGGCTTCTCTATGATGTGATCTATACATATGTGGTTTAATGAGGTGGTCTAAGGAGAATTTTTTGGGGGATGGGTATGATAACAATGCTGATTAGATGCTCAAGCTCTAACATTTCTTTCCTTGGAGGAGAAGACAAAAGCTGTTTCTAGGGATTGAAGGGAATTGAAGGAAAGGTTAGGTCAAGTTAGGGCTGTGGTATTTTCCTCTTACATAGTCTATGTTCCTTACTAATCACTGATAACTGTAACCCAGAGGTACTGATGACTTTGGACTCTGACGGCTAACAGTATGAGGCCAGGCTTTGTGTTTCCTCTATGCAATCAAGAATAGAAGCTTCTACCCCTAAGGTCATATGCCCTAATGTTAACAGTCTTCAGCAACACAAACTGAGTGACTATCTCAGTTTACTATAAAAATAAAACAAAATAAAAACATAAGGTGGGAGCTACTGGCTTCCGATAGCAGTGTAGTAATTTGGTCGCAGTGAGTCTTCCACAGATGACAATTATAAACTCTGAGCAAAACACAAAAGAGCACAGAGGAACACCAAAAGCAGGCAGAAACTGGAAGTGAGTCTGCCCTTGTGAGACTGCATGAATATTTGTGAGTTTGAAGTGTTTTGCCTGGAACTCCCAAATCTGTGCATAAATTGAGGTGATAGAAAGCTACAGCTGTACTGGCTTGAGGTGTCAGAGGATAGCATTCAGGGCTGGAAGAAAGAAAGTTAGCTGGGCACAGTGGCTTACGCCTGTAATCCCAGCACTTTAGAAGACCGAGGTGGGTGGATCACCTGAGGTCAGGAGTTCAAGACCAGCCTGGCCAATGTCGTGAAACCCCATCTCTACTAAAAATACAAAAATTAGCCAGGCATGGTGGCAGGCACCTATAATCCCAGCTACTTGGGAGGATGAGACACAGAATCGCTTGAACCTGGGAGGCAGAAGGTGGCAGTGAGCCGAGATCATGCCACTGCACTCCAGCCTGGGTGACAGAGCAAGACTCTGTCTCAAACAAAAAAAAAAAAAAAGAAATACTTTTGAAGGAAGTGTGCCTCAAAGGAGGAGAGCCCCAAAATACATATGAGATTTGCCCAAACTCCAAATTCTTGGCACATCTAAGATACGTATATTGAGAAGAGACTACAGTTTTTTGGGTGAATTTGATAATGATATTGGTCTAATAATAATGATAAGGACCCAGGGAAAAAGACCAGCAACTGGAAGTGGAAGAAACTGGTAGAGATTTTAGTTGCAACTGGTCAAGGGGGAGATGACGTTTGGAGACTGAGATAGTCAATTGGCTTGCATGATTGAATAAATTGATAGAAAAATAAAACAGACTTCAGAGTTTTTGCAATGTATTTTTTAAAAAATGTTTAATATCCAATCAGAAATCACTAGACACGTAAAGAAATAGGAAAATGTTGCTTCTACCAAGAAAAAAAAATCCCATCAGCAGAAATCAACCCCAGATGATCCAGATATTGCATTTAGTAGATAAGGAATTTAAAGCAGCTATTATAAATATGCTCAAAGACTTAAAATATATACATATGGAAAATACATACAAAATGAGAAATCACAGTAAAGAAATAGAAATTATTATAGAGAGCCAAATGGAAATTCTAGAGTAATGCTGTTCAAAGAACTTTTCCAGCAATGGAAATGTTCTATATCAGCACTGTCTAACACAGTAGTCACTAGCCACATGTGACTGTTGAGCACCTGAAATGTAGCTGCTGTAAATGAACCACAAATTCATTAGAATTTTAAAAGGCACACAGTGATTACATTATTGGGCAGTGCAGTTCTACACTTAAAATGTATATATAACTGAAATAAAAAAATCCCTTTAATCATTCAGTAGTAGATTGGAAATGGAAGAACAAAGAGTCAGTGACCTTAAATACAGATCAATAGAAAGTATCCAGTGGAAAAAATACAGAAAAAGAAAGTAATAGAAATGAAGAGAACCTCATAAATATGAGGAAAATATCAAGCTAAAATATGTGTAATTGGAGTACTAGAAGGAGGACAGAAAATCAGGCAGAAAAATATTTGTAGAAATAATGACTGAAAATCCCCAAAATCTAGTAATGAATTTATAGATCCAAAAAGCTCAATGAATCCCAAGTAGAATAAATACAAAGTGGACCACACCTAGACCCCTCATAGTCAAATAGCTAAAATCCAAAGACAAAGGAACAGCTCTTGAAGATAGTCAGAGATAAACACCACCACATTCTGTTACAAGATACTAGTGTTGCCTGACATCTTATCAGAGACAAAGGAGGTTGAAGATAGGGGAACAATAACTTTAAAGTGCTGAAAGGAAAAGAAAAGAACCTTCTACCCAGAATTCTATACCCAGCTAAATTATCTCTCAAAAAATTAAAAACAAAATAATCTGCTCAGGCTGCCATAACAAAATGCTACAGACTGGGTAACTTAAACAACAGAAATTTATTTTCTCACAGTTCTGGAGGGTAGAAGTCTGAGGTTAGGGTGCCAGCATGGTGGGGTTCTGGTGAGGGCTCTCCTCCTGGCTTTCAGGTGGCCATCTTCTCATTGTGTCCTCATGTGGCCTTGTCTAGGTTGGTGCTCATGGAGAGAGAGAATGAACTCTCTTCCTCTTCTTATAAGCCACAAATCCTATCAGATTAGGACCCTACTCTTATGACCTCATTTAACCTTAATTACCTCCTATATCTCAGCCCTATGTCAAAATACAATCACATTGGGAGTTAAGGTTTCAGCATGAGAAGCTTGAGGGAACACAATTCAGTCCATAGCAGAAATACATTTTATTTTTTTAACTGGAGTCTCACTCTGTTGCTCAGATTGAAGTGCAGTGGCATAATCTTTGCTCACTGGAACCTCTGCCTCCCAGGATAAAGTGATCCTCCCACCTCAGCCTCCCAAGTAGCTGGGACTACAGGTGTACATCACCATGCCTGGCTAACTTTTGTATTTTTAGTAGAGATGCAGTTTCATCATGTTGACCAGACTGGTCTCAAACTCTTGACCTCAGCTGATCTGCCTGCCTCAATCTCCCAAAGTGCTGGGATTACAGGCATGAGCCACTGCTCCTAGCCTCATAGCAGGAATAAATGTATCAAAAGATCTGCAAGGTCCATACATAAAACTACAAAATACTATTGAGCGAAATGACAGGATCTGTAATAATTTCCATAATGTATTTTTGTATTTCTATAATAATTTCTGTAATGACAGACATACCATGTTCAAAAATTAGATGACTCAATATTGTTAAGATGTAAATTCTCCCCTAATCGTATTTCAATTCAATCCCAATAAAATCTCCTCCAGACTTTTATAAAATATAAATTGGTAATATGCTTCTAAAATTCATAAGGAAAAACAGAAGACCTAGAATAACCAACCAGTCTTGAAAAAGAAGATCAAAGCTAGAAAACTTATACTTTCTAAACTTAAGACTCACTATAAAGTAATTAAAACAGTATAATAATAGACAAACTGGTCAATAAAAAAGAATAGTGAGGCCAGAAAGAGATTTACATGATCAATTGATTTTTGACAGTGGGACGAAAACATTTACGTGGATAAAGAAAAACCTTTTTAACAAGCGCTGTTAGAACAACTTAGTGTCTACATGGGAGAATGAAAGAGAATTTCAACTTTTATCTCACACAACATACAATAATTAATATGAGATGAATGATAGACCCAAACATAAAAGCTAACATTTATAAGCTTTTAGGAAAAAAATAATATCTCTGTAATCTAGGGTAAGAAAAGTTTTTTTTTTTTTTAAACAGGACACAGAAAATAATAACTGTAAGAGAAACAGATTGATCAATTCTTAAAAACTTCTCATCAAAAAACGCAATTAAGAAAATAAAATAGCAAGCCACAAACTGGAAGAAAACATTCACAAAATATGTATCTGATAAAGGATTTGTATTTAGAATACATAATCACATCTAAAAGTCTATAATGAAAAGAAAATCAACTTGCTAGAAAATGGTCAAAGGATTTTAAGAGATACCTTACCAAAGAAGATTTATGAATGGACAATAAGCACATATAAAAGAGCTCAACATTGTATTCATTATCAAGTATATGCAAATTAAAGCCATAAAAAGATATGCTGGATAGCCACACCTACTAGAAAGGCTAAAGTGAAAAGACTTTCAACAAGAAATGTTGACAAAGATGTGAAGCAACTAGAAGTCTTATGTGGTCTGTGGGAGTGCAAAATGTTTTAGCCACTTTCAAGAAAGTTTTGGCAATTTTTCATAAAGTTAATCATGTACCTATCTTTTGACCCAGTAAATCAACTTCTAGGTGTTTATCCAAGAGCAATGAAAACATACATCCAAAAAGTCCTACATATGATTATTCATTATAATCCTATTAACCTGAATTGGGAAGAATGCAAATGTCCTTCAACATAGGAGTAGATACACAAGTGTGGAATAAACCTACAAGGGAAAACCACTGAGCAACAAAAAAGGGACTAGTGGTGCATGCAACAACATGGAATAATCTCGCTGTAGTTATGTAGACATAATTAATCCAGACATAAAGCCGTATATACCATGTGGTTTTATTTATATAAATTTCTGGAACCAGTACAACAAATCTATGGTGAAAAAAAATTAGAGTAGTGGTTGCCTGACAAAGGTGGGGGGTATTGACAGGGAAGAGACACTATGGAGTATTCTAATAAGATGAAAATGTATATATTAGGCCATTTTTGCATTGCCATAAAGAAATACCTGAGACTGGGTAATTTATAAAGAAAAGAGGTTTAATTGGCTCACAGTTCTGCAGGCTGTACATGAAGAATGGCCCCAGCTTCTGCTTCTGGTGAGGGCTTCAGGAAGTTTACAATCATGGTAGAAGGTAAAGGTGGAGCTGGCATATCATATGGTGTGAGAAAGAGTAACAGGGAGCAAGAGGGAAGGTACTATATGCTTTTAAACAACCAGATCTCTTGCAAACTCAGAGTGAGAACTCACTTATCACCAAAGGGATGGTGCTAAGCCATTCATGAGGGATCTACCACCATGATCCCATCACCTCCCAATAGGCCCCACCTCCAATATTGGGAATCACGTTTCAACATGAGATTTGGAGGGGACAAACACCCAAACCGTATTATTCTACCTCTGACCCCCCAAATCTCATGTTCTTCTCACATTTCAAAATAGAGTCATGCCTTTGCAATAATTCTTCAAAATCTTAACTCATTCCAGCATTAACTCAATAGTCCCAAGTCAAAAGTCTAAAGTCCAAAGTCTCATCTTTCTGCCTATGAAATATGAGATCAAAAACAAGTTATTTACTCCCAAGACACAATGGTGATATAGGCATTGGGTATACATTCCCATTCCAAAAGGGATAAATCTGTCAAAAGAAAAGGGCAGCAGGCCCCATATAAGTCTGAAACCCAGCAGGGCAGTCATTACATCTCAAAGCTCTAAAATAATTCTTGACTTGATGTTCCACATTTAGGGCACAGTGGTGCAAAGGGTGGGCTTCCAAGATCTTGGGCATCTCTGGCCCTGGGGCTTTCCAGGGTGCAGTCCCCATGGCTGCTGTCATGGATTGGAGTTGAGCTGTGGCTTTTCTAAGCTGAGGGTGCAAGCTTCTAGTGGCTCTACCATTCTGGGATCTAGAGGGTGGTGGCCCCCTTCCCACAGCTTCATTAGGTAGTGAACTGTGTGGGAGTTCTAACACATTTCCCCTTTGCATTTCCCTAGTAGAATTTCTCTGTGGGGGCTTTGCTCCTGTGGCAGGCTTCTGCTAGGCACCCAGGCTTTTCCATACACGCTCTGAAATCTAAGTAGAAGCCACCAAGCCTTCTTTATGCTTGCTTTCTGAGCACCTGCAGGCTCAACACCATGTGGAACCTACCAAAGCTTATGGCTTGAACCCTCTAGAGTGGTGGCCAGAGCTGTACCTGGGCCCCTTTGAGCTGAGGCTGGAGCAGCTGTGATGCAGGGAGCAGTGTTCTGAGGCTGAGCAGTGCAATGGGGCCCCAGGCCTTGCTCCTGCAAACATTTTTTCCTCTTAGGCCTCTGGGCCTGTGATGGCAGGGGCTGCCTAGAGGATCTCTGGAATGCCTTCAAGGCCTTTTCCTCATTGTCTTGGATATTAGCACTTGGTTCCCTTTTACTCATGAGAATCTCTCTAGCAAGTGGTTGCTCTGCAGCCTGCTTGTTTTATCTCCTGAAAAACCTTCCCCTCTCCCCCATCACATGGCCAGGCCACAAATTTTCCAATCTTTTACACTCTGCTTCCCTTTTAAGTTGGAACTTAAAGTTCCAACTTTAAGTCATTCCTTTGTCCTGAATCTGATAAGCTTTGCTGCTTAGAAATTTCTTCCACCAGATACCCTAAATCATCACTCTTAAGTTCAACCTTTCACAGATCCCCATGACCTGGATCCTGGATACCATGCAGCCAAGCTCTTTGCTAGGACTTAACACAGGTGACCCTCACTCCAGTTCCCAACGTGTTCCTCATTTCCACCTACGACTTCGTCAGCCTGGCCTTCATTGTCCATATTCCCATCAGTATTTTGGTCATAGTCACTAAACCAGTCTCTTAAGAAGTTCCAAGCTTTCCCTTGTCTTTCTGTCTTCTGGGCCCTCCAAACTCTTCCAGCCTTGCCTGTTACCCAGTTCCAAAGCTGTGTCCACATTTTCCGGTATCTGGACAGCAACACTCCACTCCTAGGCACCAATTTTCTGTATTAGGCTGCTTTTGCATTGCTATAAAGAAATATATGAGACTGAGTAATTTATAAAGAAAGAAGTTTCATTGGCTCATGGTTCTGCAGGCTGCATACAAAGCATTGCACCAGCATCTGCTTCTTGCAAGACTTCAGGAAGATTTCAATTATGGTAGAAGGTGAAGGTAGAGCCAGTGTACCACATGGTGAGAACGGGAACAAGAGAGAGCAATGGGGGGAGGTACCACACACTTTTAAACAACCAGATCGCTTGTGAACTCAAAGTAAAAGCTCACTTATCACCAAGGGGGTGGTGCTAAGCCATTCGTGAGGGATCTACCCTATGATCCAATACCTACCCCAAGGCCCCACCTCCAACACTGGAAATCACATTTCAACATGAGATTTGGAGGGGACAAACACCCAAACCCCATCAATGTCCCATATTGTAGTGGGGGGTTGGGTTACATGGCCGTGTCCATTTGTCAAGATTGTAGAAGGAAGATTTTTGTGCATTTCAATGTATATAAATCTTATCTTAAAAACTGCAAAACAAAACCCAATAATCTAGTGGAGAGTTGGCGAGTAGGAGGAATAGATGAAACCAGAGTGACTAAACAATGTTGGTAATGGTTGAAGCTTCGTGATGACTTCGTGGGGATTCATCACACTCTTCTGTTTATTTGTACATATTTGTCCTTTCTTATAATAAAAAAGTGAAAGAGAAAATGTGGGGTATTTCACATACTTTGGCTCAGGGCCTTGTTGGAAATGATCAGAGAAATGTCCTTTGAGTGAAGCCCGAAGCCGCTAGCATTGGTGTCTTCTGACCCTCCTGGCGTTTGTATACACCTGCAAGGACTGTAATATCTGGAGGCATCTTGCCAAGAATTGTCTGAAAATGCCTCACTCCTGGGCTTTGCTGTCATGTGAGGAGTCAAGATTCACTGGTGTTAGGGATGTGAGATTCTTTGACAGTTTTGCAGGCTTCTTCTGACAAAGTTTTGAACCGACACTTCCTCAAGGTGAGCTATCTTCAGCAGAGCCGGATCTTTTCTTCCTCATCTCTGTCAGGAGCAGGGGTGGGAGCTGGTCGCCTGGACCAGGCTGCAGAGCTGAGACACCCAGCACTTTTTCTGCTCTGTGGTTCTCACTCTCAAGAGCCGAGAGGAGTCAGTTATGTTAGAAGCAGCTTTCTCCAATTCTGGGGTTATGCCTTTTCCTTGCTCAGGACGGAGTCTTGCATCATTTGTTATCCATGGCAATTTTGGTTCACTCAAGAGCCACTGTCAGAAAGTTTTCTTTCCTCACCCCCAGCAGCAAAGCAGCCCCCAACCAAGTCATCTTAGGAATTCCTCAATTCCTGCAGAAGGGAAGGAGACAGCCACAGCGCAGCTCGCAATGCAAGCAGCACTGCCTTCCCCAGGCTACGGCCTCCATTTGTGAAATTCAAAGCCATGCACAGAAACTGGGGTTGTGGAGGCTGTAAACCCTTTCAAGAAAAAAAAAAAGAAAACAAGCATCATAAGTAAACATGAAAACTAAGAGAGATTTAGGATGCTGGTAAGAAATGTTTTCTATTTAATCCCACCAAGTTATCTAATATCAAGTCTTAAGTGATGCTGGGAGCTGCGAGTGGTCATCTCACTCTTCCAGGGGTTTGTCCTTCCTCTCCAACCCCCACTTCTGCCCCCAGCAAACCCCACGCCTGTCAGGGGCTCAGCTGCACCCTTGCTTACCCACCTTCACCTGAGCTTGCATCGAAATGCAATGCAGGCATTTCAACACATGCATTTACCATCTCCCGGGGAAGGTACGTGGTTTTGTTCATTTGGAAAATACAAAAACTTTAAAAATTATTCAAAACTTTATACGTACAACTTAATAATTGAAAACTCACATCCCTAACCCCACTCAACTCTTCTGCCATGCCCCCTCCCACAAATAACCACTGAAAAAAAAAACTAGCACATCATTAGCACCCCGGTTTTTTTCTTCTTGTGTACGTTTTGGATCAGAGTGGGGCAAATAGATAAACCCTAGGAAAGAAGTTGGTCGACATAAACTCTTCAGTACAGCTCCCTTCCTGCACCCCCAGCTGTGCTTTTCATCCTGAGGTGTGTCCCCAGGGAGGTGGCGGAGGCAGCTGTACTCAACGGCTTCTCTGTAGTGCTGGAGAGTGAATTAATCCTGCCTGCTGTTGCAAGCGGATTCTTATCCACATTATCAGAAAAGATAGCAGGAGGAAGCCGACAAGGGTGAGCAGGCCACCGAGCAGATGGTCCTTTATTGTGGCAAACTGCTCCTTTAATTTCTGTGACAGAGTAATACAGAGTCCCAGGCTACGACCTTTTCTCAGGCCATTATGGAAGTCAGATTTGGCTCCATCAGGAGGCATCATTGGAAGGCTTCATCACACACTCCACACATAAGGTGACCCTGCGAAGTGCTGGATAAAAATGGATGGGTGGATCCCACTCTTCCCCCAAGCAGCACACACAGCAGGAGAGCCCAGACAGGCGGCAGTGTGTGCTGGTACGTGGGCCTGCGGCTACCCTGGACCACACCACCCTAGACAGGTCGTGGAGGGAAAGCCGAGGTGGAGGGCCCAGCACTGAGCTGGGCCGGCAGGAACGAGAGAGCAGGAAATGAACTTGATGTTGGACCCTCTGAATAAGCTGCCGGGGTGCCCAAATCACCCCACACTGCAGCAAGGTATTTCCTGAACTCCTGCTGGCTAGAGCTTAGAGGCGCTCAGGGCATCCTTGGACTTGGCAGTTGTCTGGGACATTGGAAGGCCTCTAAGAAAGAGACCTAGGGCTCTCAGGGGAATTGTCTGAAGCCACAGAGGCAGCCAGTGGCTGAACCGCCCTGGAACCCGGGTCTTGTGCCCCCTACTCCCATGTTTGTGCTTAATCCTGGGTGCTAAGAAGATTGGCAAGAGGAGAGAGGTGGGAAAAAGGCAACTGTTCATTCCAGGGGAACCATCTTTGGAGGCAAAACCCTAGCGTCCCAGCAGTACTCTGTGGAACCTGTTTTGTAGGCAAACATTCCCACTGCTCCCAGAGGCCGTCAGTCCTGAATTGAACAGTCCCAGGAGGCCAAGGCCTGCAGGGGGCACTGTTGGTTCTGATGAGGCCCTGATGGTGCTCAGCTGGGCCTGGGTGGAGGCATGAAGATACAAAAGCACCAGGAACTGGCAGCAAGGCAATCCAGCCTGGCCTAACTTGGAGAGACCCCTGTTCTAACTGCAGCTGTGTCACTAAGTCGCCCAGGTGACCTTGGACAAGGAGTAGTTTCTTCTTTGCCTTCATCATCGGTCTCATTACCATCAGCCATTATGCAGCACTTGCTAGGTGGAAGGCACCATGTCAAGCATTTTATATGGTCTGAGTCTTTGAGTCCTCACAGCAATCTATGATGTGGGTGCTATTACCACCCCATTGTACAGATGGGAAAATCACAAAATGAAAGCGTTGCACTCTGGGGTTTTTCAGCTCCAGCACTGGAGGACTCTGTGCTGCTTCTTTGTTGATTCAGTCTAATCTAGCCAGAATCAAGGGCACACCCAGGTAGTTAGAGCAAATTACTACACTGCGCCACTGCGTTAATATACAAGCCTGGAGACTTCTGGCAATTTGGGGGAGTTTCTGGATCTTTCTGGAAAATTCTACATTTTCCTCCCTTCCTTTTCTTCTAGAAGCAGCAGTAAGGGGAGTTGGGGCATGGCAGCCAAGGTTGTAGCATGGGAAAAGGTGTGTCTGTCTGGCAGTTCCAATTCGGTACCTGCTGAGGGCCCTCCCGGGGCCTGCCTTTCCTCCTCTTTTGGGAAATGTGGCATTGGATTCTCTGACAGCCTTGTTTTCTTCTCTATAAGTGGGGGCTCTCCAGGAGGGCAATTAGACACTTCCCTAGGGTCTGAAAATGGCCAGCACTCAGACATTTTCCCATAAAGGGGAAGACACGCGTGGCAGTGACTAAGGAAGTCCCTCTCCCTTTCCATCTCCATGGACATCAGCCAGAACATCTACTTTAGGAAGCATCCGAAGTGGAGCTGCCCATGCCAGAGCTTCCCCCAGCACCCTCCAACTAGGGGGTGACCCAGGTGTCTGGCTGGACACTTGCTGCTGGCAGAGTTGGGTCATCGTTGCCAAAGAAATCTTGATGGAAACAGCCTGATCTGCTCAGGTGGAATTACAGACTAATGGGAGAAGAGGTGATGGCAATAGGTTCACACATACTCACACATCCAGGAGAGTGAAATGGTTAACCCCACACAGGAATGGGGCTCAGAGTGAATTCATTACTTACCAAAATGATGCCCAATAAAGAGGCAGATCAGAGTGGAGTGGAACGATTCCAGAAAGTGCCTTAGAAGTGAGGTTTTTGGTTTTTGCTTTTGGGATTTTACTTTCTTCCTTCCTTTCTTTCTTTCTTTTTTTTCTTTTTCTTTTTTTGACAACATCTCGTACTATCATGGCTCACTGCAACCTCCACCCGAGGGTCTCAATGATCCTCCCACCTCAGCCTCCCAAAGTGCTCGGATTACAGGCATGAGCCACTGTGCCCGGCCAAGCAGTGAGCTGAGGCAGAACTCTCATCTTTTAAAGGCCACTCCCACCCACCACCCTCCCATCTTGACTGATGCCTTCATTGTACCCAGACCTGTGCTAAGGTGCAGGGAAAACTGCTTGCTGATTTAGTCATTTATTTATTCATGCCACAACCCAAAGTCGAAAGTCTACTTGCCAAATACACAGTGCCTACAGTGATACAGGGAGATTTTCTTGGAACAGGGATTTGTCAATCAAGGCTCTGAGTCAGGAAGTACATAGAATACGGGCAGACAATTAAGGATGTTGACATTCCCATTCTCCTTTTTTGGAGAATGGCCCAGTGGTTTTATCCAAGGCTGCTTTGAAGCTCCAAGTTCAACATGTAAAATGGCGGCCACTATGCATTCTTACCTACATTGAAGCTTGGGTAGCTCCTGTCTGCTCATTGAAGAAACGCTTATGACAAACCTGTGTGCCCTGCACTGTGCTGCATGACTTGGGGTAGGGGGGAAGATGCAGAGAAACAGTAGGTGATGTCCTTGCCACCAAGGCACCCTTGGACTCATGCCTCTGCTCAGATCCCTCCTGCCTGACCTGAACACACCTGTGCCTCTCATCACTCCACTGTCCACAGTGTCTGTGTAGGTGGTAGACACTGCCTGGGCTTCAGGAGGAGATGTGTGTGTGTGCCTGTGTGTGTGAATGTGTGTAAGCATGTCTGTTGTGAGAATGTGCATAATAGGGTGTGCGTGCCTGTGTGAGTTTGTCTCTGTGTCATGTATATGAATGTGAGTCTGTGTGTATTGCTGAGTGGTATGCAAATGAGTATGTCTGAGTGTGGGTGGGTCTGTGTGTTTATAGGTCTGTGTATGAGTGTGCCAGCATGTATACTGGTGTGTAAGTGGGTCTGTGTGGTGTGCAAATGAGTGTACCTGTGTGCATTGGTGTGTGTGTATCTGTGAGTGGTCTGTATGTGTGTTTGTGTGTCTGCGTGTGTCTCTCTGTATTTGCATGTATCTTGCATGAGTGTGTGAATGTGTGTGCATATATGTGTCTGTTTTTGTGATATGTCTATGTGTGTGTGGTGTGTGAGTCTGTGAATGAGTTTCTGTGTGTGTTGGTGTCTGTTATGTGTGAATGAGTGTGCATGTGATATGATCCTGTGTGAGACGGTGTGTCTGTGTGTGGATGAGTCTGTGTGAATGTGTGCAGAATATATGCCTGTGTCTCTGTGTGTATGTGTATATGTGATTCTGTGTGTCTGTGTGTGTTTAGGTGATTGTGTCTCTATGTGATTGTGTGTCTGTGTGTGTATGTGATTGTGTCTCTGTATATGTGATTGTGTGTGTCTCTGTGTGTGTGTCTGTGTGAGTGTGTGTGCCTGTGTTTATAAGTGTGTGTGCCTATGTTTGTGTCATGTATGTGAATGTGAGTCTGTGTGTGTATATGTGATTGTGTGTCTCTGTGTGTGTATATATGTGATTGTGTGTGTCTCTGTGTGTGTATATGTGATTCTGTGTGTATGTGATTCTGTGTGTGTGTGTCTGTGTGTGCGTATATGTGATTCTGTGTGTGTGTCTGTGTTTGTATACGTGATTGTGTGTGTCTCTGTGTGTATATGTGATTCTGTGTGTTTGTGTGTCTCTGTGTATGTTT
>NC_045449.1:67536094-67575907 GCF_002776525.5 Piliocolobus tephrosceles | reverse complement strand
TGTGTGTTTGTGTGTCTCTGTGTATGTTTATGTGATTCTGTGTGTGTCTCTGTGTGTTTGTGACTGTGTGTTAGGGTGTGTGAATGTGAGTGTGTAGGCATGGGCGTGTGGGAATGTGTGTGTGAGGCTGTATGTAAATGTGTGAGGATGTGTGAGGGGTGTGTGTGTGAATGTGTGTAATAGTGTATATGAATGTGTCTTTGTGTGACTGTAAATGTGTGAGCGCGTGTGAGTACGTGTGAGTGTGGGGGTGTCTGCATTTGTGCGTGTGTGAGGGCGTGTGTGTGTAAATGTGTGCGTGAGTGTAGGGTGTGTGCGTGGAGGGGGACTTCCTTGGGGAAGTACAGGCTGGGATTTACCTGAGCCAGGACCGTCGGGCCGGGGTAGGCCGATGGACCGGAGGGTGTGAACGCCCGTGGTGGGTGACAGGAACCTGGGTGGAGAGGGCGGCGGCAGCAGGAACGGGAACGGTGGGGAGTTGTGGAGGTCGTGGGGCGGGGAAGCGCTGACCGCGCGGCGCGAGAGGAGCCCCGGCGGGACGCGGGAGCCTGCCGGAGGGAGCCAGCAGGGGGCGCGGCAGCGGCAGCGGCGTCCGGGGGCTTTGGGGGACTAGAGGGGAGGGAGGGCCGTGTTCTCCCCGCCCGCCCTGAGTGGCCCCGCGCACCCGCTAGTGTCTGAACCGGGGACTGCATCCACGCGGGCAGAGCAAGGAGGCTGGAGGCTGGAGGGCGAGGAGCGCCCGGTCAGGCACATCCCCGAGGGGACGTCCTCAGGGGCCAGGGCGCGTGGGACCCTCCCAGGCGGCGGAGGGAGCGGCCTCCTGATGAGGTTGGGTGTCTTTGGGAACACGCGAGGGCAATGGCCTCATCTTTGTCCCCGCGCAAGGGCCATAGCGCGGGCCGGACGCAGGAGCCTCCCGGCCTGGCCACGTCTTGCGGCGGTTTTGCGTTGGCGCCTGCAGATTATCCCCCTCCACCCCGCCCGATTCGTCCAGCGCTGTCTCCTGAAGAGCCGCTCCCGTAAGCCCCAGGGGATTTGCCGCGCGCTGCCGCCCCTCTGCCCTCCTGGGCCCCTCCAGCGCGTCTCTCGCTGATCCGGTGTCGTAATCCTGGGTTCTGGCATCGGAGCCGTTGCTATGGGGATCTCACCCACCGATTCAGCATTTTGTCGGTGGGTTCAGTGGGGGATGAATGTGAGGAGCGGGGAGATGAATGGAGTGGGGGAGCAGCTCACTGCTGGAGGGCTGGGCGTAATTCTCTGATCCTCTCCTGGGGGAGGGGTTTGGAAGCTGGCGCGGAGGAAGTAGGAAAGGAGATGTGTGAGTTTCCTGGGACTGCTTTTAAAAACTACCATAAGCTGGTGGCTTAAAACAACAGAAATGTATTTCTCCACAATTCGGGAGGCCAGAGTCGAAATTCAAGTTGTCAGCAGAGTTGCTTTGTAAGGGAGGCTCTGTGGGAGGATCCCTTCCAAGGCTCTCTCCCAGCTTGGGGGCTGCACAGTCCTTGGGGCTCCCAGACTCGCATCCCTCCAGTCCCTGCCTCTGTCCTTTTGTGGCTTTCTCCTCTATGTCTCTGTGTCTGTTCCTTTTCTGTCTGGTATAAGAACACCCTTCTGTGGATTTAGGGGCTACCCTGAGTTAACGATGATCTTGTCTCAATATTTCTTTCTTTCTTTCTTTTTTTTTTCTGGAGACAGGGTCTGGCTCTGTTGCCCAGGCTGGAGTGCAGTGGTGTGATCTCAGCTCACTGCAGCCTCTGCCTCCCTGGTTCAAGTGATCCTCCCACTTCAGCCTCCCGAGTAGCCGGGAGCACAGGCACACACCACCACAGCTCGTTGTTGTATTCTTTGTCGAGATAGGATTTCACCATGTTTCCCAGGCTAGTCTTGGACTTGTAGACTCAAGTAATCCGCCAGCCTTGGCCTCCCAACGTGCTGGGATTACAGGCCTGAGCCATTGCACCCATCCGTCATCTCAAGATCTTTAATTACCTCTGCAACAGCCCTTTCCCCAAATAAGGTCAATAAAGCCCCCTTTACAGATTCCAGGGATTTGGGACTTGGACACACCTTTATGGAGGTCACTGTTCAACCCATTACAGTGGGAAACTCATACAGAAAAGTAGCTTTGCTGCCTTGGACCCAACATGCCAGCCTGTGAGCATCAGGATCAGGCTGATGCTGCTAGAAATCTGCCTCTGCTAGAAATCTGCCTCTTTGCATCAGCAGAGCAGCCTGTTCCTCGCTCTGGAGGTCATGCTTTGGAGTGAGTGGTGAAATACACTTTCTCTGCAACCAGGCTGGCTGAATTAGGGCCCCAGCTCTGTCACTGACTAGCTGTGAGATTTGGGGAAGCAACGGAAACCTCTGTGTGTCTCAGTTTCCCAAGCTGCAAAACGAATAATAGTTCCTTCCTATAACTTTCAAGAAGCCTTTCGCACAGTGCTCAGCGCTCAGGATTGACCGCATGGACGTTGTGTTCCTGCTAACCAGGTCCTGACTCCCAGCTCACTCCTCCTGTTGACCCTCCACAGAGAACCCTACAGAAAGCTTCCCACCTGCAGTTCCTTTGTGCACCAGCACGCTTCAAATGGGTGTCAGGTGGGTGGAGACTTTGACCCGGTCAGCCCCTGAGAGCCTGAAGCTCTGGGTCTCCGCCTCCATGGTCGGCAGCTTCTCTTGTTTGCCTGGGTGCGCCATCCCAGCGCTCTCATTTCATCATTTCACAATGTTCCCAGAGAAAAACTTCCCTTGTCTTTGGCAACATGAGAAAATCAAGGACAAATCAGTGAGTTTTTCCTTTAAGTTCACTTTTTTTTTTTTTTTCAAGCTGCAAAGACTATCTTTTGTTCAGATTTTTGGCCTTCTTCCATTTTTAGCGTAAAGTGTGTTCCACCTTTGAGGGCAGAATAGTGACGATGGGCAAGCCACCGCTTCGTTGCTTGCTTGTGTTTCAGTGTCCTTAGGTGGCAAAATAGAAAACTGGAATCCTTATGTGAGCTCCAGATTACTGGAAACTTCCCTTGTCTATGAAATCTCAAAGTCTGGGAACCACTGCCCTGGAATTTACAAAACATTTTCAGGCACATAATCTCACTCATTTCCCATTTGACAGTTAGTGACAGCTAATGAGGTTCCAGGATATTTTTTTGACTTGGCCAAGGTCACATGGCTGGGAAACAGCGAAGGCAGGACTTCCCATTGAAAGCCAAGCCCGCTTACCTCGAGGAATAACTGAGTCTCTTTTCTCTAGTACAGGAATCTCACAATAAGTCCCCCATTTCAGAGCAGCTGACAGTCTAAAATGGGTCTGTCTTCTTCTCCTGTAGGAGTTCAGTGTGTGCAGTTCTCAAAGAACCTCCCTCCCAGCACCACTGAGGTGCTGAGGATGCCCCTGAAACGGCCTCAGACTCGGCTTGAACTATGGGTTCCATCTGTACAGTTGGCCTCACTGACAGCATTTACAGGAAGGCTTCGAGGTGGCTCCCTGTGACCATGTGGCGATCAGACCATCCCTGGCATCCCACTTTGTGGGTGAGGAGACTGCCTCCTAACCGTGGTAAGTCCCAGCACCCCATGCTGCCTCTGTGGGTCTGGAAGTCTGGTTCATTCTCTTCACGTGGAATGGTGGGATTCAGCAAAAACAGAGAGTTGGCCTGCAAACTCTTGAAGGTCAGCCCATCTGGGAACTCATTTTGTACATGTACACTGGCACCTGCTATGCAGTAGGCACTGTTCTAGGCACTTGGGATACATCAGTGGACAAAACGGATGAATATCCCTGCCCTCCTAGAGCTGACATTGTGGGAAAGAAGGAAGATGGATAATAAACAGTAGATAAATAAATAAGGAAATTAAATCGCAGGTTGGCAGGTGGTAAGTGCTATAGAAAAGAGGAAAAGTAGTGGGAAAGGTGGGAGTGTCAGGAGGGGGTGAAGTGGGTCACAACTTACAATGGACTGGTTAGAAAGTCTGCGAGTTTCCTGTTTCTCACCGAAGCATCCAAAACATTCTTTAAGATAAGATGTAGCAAGTAGCACCCCATCCCCCCAGCCCATGCAGTCAGCGGTTCTTTACTCTGATGGAGGAATCTACCTGACTCTGTAGCTACAACGGAGGCTTCAGCTGGTCCCACTAGGAGCTTGTAAGCCAGATGGGCCACTTGAGATGTCCCAAATGTGGCAGGGAGGCTGTGTCAACTGTCTCTGGGTATAGGCTGTCCCCAGGGAGAGGGCGTGACCTTTAGCATCAGCAGCCAACACTCCCAGCAACTGGGGAATGGCTCTGTTGGCCCTGACAGGGCATCCGGGCAGCATAGCACACCACCCACAACAGGGGAGAAGAACCGTGGAGTGTGGTGTTGCACAGAGTCCTTAGCAAATTGCCTGGCCTGTGAGGATGCTCGCTAGTGTGATGGGCGATTTTCTGAAAGGTAGTGCTGCCTCCTCCATGAAGCATTTTCTTGACTTGACTTCCGGGACCTCACAGACTCCTGGTTTCCCTCCTACCTCCCTGGCCACTGTTGCTGACTCTTCTAAATGCAAACGTGCCTCAGGACTCAGTCCTTGGAGCATTTGTCCCTGCCAGCTGTGCACGCAGTCATCCATTCTCATGCCTTTAAATACCGTTTATAAGCTGAAGACACTTAAATTATTATCTCTTCCTTGAACCTTGCGTTGAACTCCAGACTCGTATATCTAAACTGCCTACTACATATCTCCACTTACGTGTCTAATAGCCTGTGGCGGCTGTAAAATTGCTCCACTCACACCTTCTGTTGAGGGGACCACAGTGACCGACACCCCACTGCTGCCCCAATGGGCCCACCCCTATGTCGTGCTGAAGCCACACATGATGTGGGCTTCTCCCAGCCAATAGCTGAGCAGGTGGGATGGGGTTAGAGGGGCTGGTGCCAGGGCAGGTCCGCACATGTGGGATGTTGGATACCCCATAGGAGGTTTTGGCTCAAGGACCTTCCATCGGCCTGAGTGAACGCTCTTGGAGCTGTGCTGTGGTTGGAAGCTCTTCCTCCTAGGCCTCCTTCCATCCCCCTCTCCTTTCATGGGTGCCAGGCCTGCATGGCAGTCTGCCAGCGCCTGCTGCCTCCCCTTTGTCCTTCACAGCCTTTGCTCCCAGTAAGTCTTTCCCATGTCCAATCCTGTCTTGGCATCTGCCCCTTGGGACATCCAAAGCAACACAATAGCATCTCAAATTTCACATGCCCAACACTGAATTAACCAGCAACTCCTTCCCCTAGAAACGCTGGCTTCTCCCCTAGCCTTCCCCGGCGTCATAAGTCGCAGTGCTGTCTTTTCATCACTCAGGTCATCCTCAAGCCTCCTCTCTCATCCCTTTTCTGGCCCAGCAGCAGATCCCGCCGACGCTCAGTTCAGAGGCCATCCAGCATCTAACTGTATCCCACCCTCCGCTGCTCCAGCCCAGGCTCCCATCTGCTCCCACCTGGTTCATATCAGGTTCTCCTGGCAGCTCCCTTCTCTCCTTCTTGCCCTGCCCCTCTCACCAGCTGTTCTCAGCAAGCAGCCCAGTGGCCCTTTCAGAATGTCAGAATACCCATTGCCCTGCCCATGGGCTCCTGTGTCACTCTGTGTAAAAGCCAAAATCCTGAGTGAGGCTCTTCCCCACTTCTCCCTGTCCTCACCTCCTCCTCCCACTAAGCCCTGCATCCTTTCTTGCTCTTGCTCAGCACCTCAGTGCTTGCTGTTCCCGCCTCCCATCCCTACCCACCTGCCCATGAGCCTCCCATCCCTACCCACCTGCTCATCCCCCTCCACGCTGCTGTCTCCTCTCTCCAAGGCTGTGCCCAGCTGCCACCTTCTCAGGCTTTCCCTGACCAGCCCCACCTGCGATGCCTCACTCCCCATATATTTTGCTCTTGGACTTTGTTGGTCTGACTCCTGCCATGAGCACAGATGCTCCGTGGAGGCAGAATGTTGGTCTCCGTTTCTATCCCCAATGCCTGCACAATGCCCAGGGCACAGCAGGGGCTCACAAAATATTTGTTGAATGAATGAAGAGAGAAATCTCAAAAAAAAAAAAAACAAACTGACATGTAATATTTGATAAATATTGACTTTATAAAATTTTGTTTGCTTTTATTTCATAAAATTCAAGAACTTGTGGAGCAGAAACAAAAATAATTGATAATCCCACTGTTTTGATGCCACTTATTGGTATTTGAAAAGAGGTAAAAATAAAATATGAAGACAGAAAATCCCATCATGTATCAAAAGGCATGGAATGAAAAGAAAGAGCCTTCTACCAGGACCTCCTGCACCACCCAAGAGTGCCATTTTCTCAGGCACTGAGAAGGGCCCCTCCAACAGGGCAGGTAAGGCCAGGGAAGTACCAGGAGCAGCTGAGAGCCAGCTGTGGGCAGTGATAGGACTCTATGACATCGACACCCTGTGGCTTCATTTCTCTGCTTAGAACTCCTTAGGGCAGTGGTCCCCAACCTTTTTGGAACCGGGGACTGGTTTCGTGGAAGACAGTTTTTCCATAGGTGGGGTGGGGATGGTCTCAGGATGAAACTGTTCCATCTCAGATCATCAGGCATTAGATTCTTATAAAAGAGTGCACAACCTAGATCCCTTGCATGCACAGTTCATAATAGGGTTTGTGTTCCTATGAGAATTTTTGTTGTTGGTGATGGGTTTTTTTTTTTTTTTTTTTTTGAGACAGAGTCTTGCTCTGTCACCCAGGCTGGAGTGCAGTGGTGCAGTCTTGGCTTATTGCAACCTCCACCTCCCAGGTTCAAGCGATTCTTGTGCCTTAGCCTCCCAAGTAGCTGGGATTACAGGCACTCGCCACTATGCCTGGCTAATTTTTGTATTTTTAGTAGAGACAGGGTTTCTCCATGTTGACCTGGCTGGTCTCGAACTCCTAACCTCAAGTGATCCACCTGCCTTGGCCTCCCAAAGTGCTGGGATTACAGGCGTGAGCCACCACACCCAGCCTCCTATGAGAATCTGATGCCATTGCTGAGCTAACAGGAGACAGAGCTCAGGCAGTAACACTCACTCACCCACCACTCAACTCAGCTGTACGGCCCGGTTTCTAACAGGCCACAGACTGGGACCCCTGCCTTAGGGGATCCTGGTGGACTTAGGAGAAAATTCACACCCTTTCCAGTTGTTCTAAGACACTGAAAGGTCTGATTCTCACACTCCCTCCCTACACCCTAGCCCTGGTGGTCTTTCCTGCCTTAGGGCCCCAGTCCATGCTATCTTTTCCACCTAAAAAGCCTTCTTTCTCCCCACCACTTGGCCAACTCCAACTCTTCCTTCCGGTCTCAGCTTACATAAGCAGTTGTCACGCTTGTGAGAATATTGGAGTTACCTAGAAAGGCTGGTGCCCAAAGTTTCTGATTCAGTAGTTCTGGGGCAGCCTGAAAATGTAGATTTCTAGTAAGTTCCTGATGCTGCTGCTTCTATGGCTGAGAGAACCCCACTTTGAGAGCCACTGGGTTATGTGATGCTTCTTTTTTTATATATATACTTTAAGTTCTAGGGTACACATGCACAACGTGCAGGTTTGTTGCATATGTATACGTGAGCCATGTTGGTGTGCTGCACCCATTAACTCCTCATTTACATTAGGTATATCTCCTAATGCTATCCCTCCCTCCTCCCCCCTCCCCCCACCCCACAACAGGTATGTGATGTGCCCCTTCCTGTGTCCAGGTGTTCTCATTGTTCAGTTCTCACCTATGAGTGAGAACATGCAGTGTTTGGTTTTCTGTTCTTGCGATGCTTCTTTAAGATGCAGGCTCCAGATTCCTCCCCCACCCTTTTCTAAATGAAATCCTCCCGTATCACCCTGTGCTTTTTCTTTATCCCAGTTATCACAATTTTTAATTACACGTCTTTTTGTATCTAATGACTTATCTTCTAATCCAGACTAGGCCAGAGTGAACATTTTAATTTCACCCCTCTATTCTTTTTGTATTAAAACAATAACAAAGACCAATAAACAGATATCGTACCAAGATAGTGTCTCTAGAAGGGAGGAAACTAACGTTTGTTGAACATGAGTAAATATCTTGCACTATCATAGATACTTCCAGAAGAATGATAATCAACAGTGGCCACCGCTTATTGAGTACCTACCGTGCACCAGGCAATGTACTTGGGCAGGATCAATGATGGCTTTGTTCACTTTTGTACCCTCAGTGCCTGGCCAATAGTGATACTTAATAAGTGAATGAGTGGATGAAAATAAACAATTCTGCTGCACAGAACATTTTCTCCTCTCCTGGATGATGGAGAGCTGTTCCACTCCGGGATTTGTTTTATAGACCCATCTCTTATCTGGGGCAGGAGTTTGGGATCCTTCAAGATGTTGATTGTGGTCCCACCTCCCCCGGAAGATTGACAAGGCCCCTGGGAATACGGTGCTCTCCCAGCATGGTGCAGAGATAGAGAGCCGAGCAAGGCAGACACCTTCCCCTCTGCTGTCTGTTATATAAAATAAGAAGAAAGAAAGAACTGGGGGAAAATTCATAGGCTGGTCTAATTCCATTAAATACAAAGCAGAAAATAACAAGAAGATCAAAGCAAGGCCAAAAGGAAGGAGACAGAAAAATAAAAGGAGGGGGACAGAGAGCCCGGAGGGGAGGAAGTAGAGGAAGAAAAAGAAGCGGGAGAGGATGTCCACTGAAAATTGGTTGTCCTCTTCCTAGGTGTCCGTGGGCTACCTGCCAAATCAATTGATTACATCTGTAGGCAGAGTTGCCTTTTTATTTCACACCAATTTTCACGGGCAGCGTAAGATAAAAATGGAAGAGACGAAGTGAATGGGAAAAGATGATTGAATGTTGATGTAAAAAGGGAAGGCGCGAGGAAGGGGGGCCGCTGGACATGCAGTTACAAGAGCTTGCTGCAGAGGGGATTTTGGATCATGTGCCCCTCCCACCCCTTTATTCTTTTCTTTCCTTTATATACTCTTTGAAAACCCGTGTCTCCTATTCCCAGTGACCTGCTTGCCACAACCCACCTTGGCAAAATCAATGGATATGCCCCAGGACTCTAGGAAGCAGTGTGGCCTCAGAGAGCTTGGTGAGGAAGCAAAGGGCAGCTGATGACTCACTGCATGCATGCCCTTAACTCAGGCTCTCCTACTCCTGAAGCTTCAGTTTCCCCACTTGGGGTGTGGTGATAATCATCCACTCAGCCATGATGCTGGGGAGTGCTAACAGGTGAGAAGTTTGAGATGTGCTTTGCAAAAATCAGGAACTATATGCAGGCTCCATAATCTCAGCAGACAAAAATCAGATCCTGCAAATGCAAAGCAATGGCCCCTTGTGGGAGGGTGTGTCCCATAGTGGGCTGTCCTGGTCCGTGCTGGTGGGCTCTCAGGGGCCTGCTGTCTCCCTGGAAGAGTACTCCACTTACTTGGACATCTGTGCCCTGTCTTCATAGGCCAGTGGCCAGCTATGAGGGTCTGTTTCCTAGAAACCCTTTGGTTTAGGCCTATCATCTGGGAACTATGGGAAACAGAGCCCTGCTAAAAATCCTTTCTGCAAAGAACTTGCCTCCCAGGTCCTGAGACTGTTCCGCACAGTATCGTAGGCAGAGGGGGAGCTGGGGAACTGCCCCTCCCAGCTTCCCAGGCACCATCCCAAAGCCAGTGGCGACACGACCCTCTCTGCTGATATAAGCAGAATTGAAGGTGGGAGAAAGGGCTGGCTTGCTGGCTTGTGTGTCACTTCAGTGAGGGGGTGTTTGACATTCTTCCCATGCTGGACCAGATCAACCTAATCTAAGGTCTTGATATCTGCTACAAAAAGGGCAAAGCAGGATGCCACCGACCACCCATACACCTGCTTCTTTCTCTTGGCAGGCCTGGGCTACCACCATGGCAGGTGGTGCCCAAGGGTAGACTATGCCTCCTTGGAGGAGAGGGCCAACAGATGCTTCTGCTGTCCATCCATGGGGCTGTAACTTCTCTGGACAGGGAGCTGAGCATCCCTGGGGGTTCTTTAGAATCATCATGACACGGAGAAAAATAAGGCCCAGTGAGGGACATGATGCATCCCAGGGCTCGGAGCTAGGTTCAGGCAGAAGGGTGGCTGGAATTTGGGCTGGCTGTCTTTTATTCAGGTGCTTTCCATGTGTGCCTCCATATGTGCGTATGTGTGTGCACACATACATTTGTGCATGCTCATGCGTGCGTGTGTGTGCAGAGAGGGGCAGGGGCTATGGACAGGGCGCCTTTTGGGGAAGCAGGCCACATGGGGAGGCCCAGATTTCCAGACTGAGGGGTAAGCTTGGCTCCTGGGACAGGAGGCAGAAGTGATAAAAGTGCATTTGCCTTGTAAACTCAGGGCATGCCCTGCCTGGGGAAAACGTGTCAGGAATTGTGTCAAACATCAGATAACTCCTGCTCATATTTCCTCTTTATGGACACCTGCTCTGGGCACTCCTAGGTCCCCTAGTAGATTCCCATGCACAGACCCATCATACCTGCTGGGCTGGCCAGCTCCTGGGCCCCATCTGCCCTCCATGAGGAACGTTGGGGGCTGGGAGAGGTCTGCTTCATCCTCCTGTCTGTCCTGGCACCCACATGGTCCCTCACTAGGAGCTCTGCAAACAGGAGGTGCCCAGCAGGAAGGGGCCCACAGGAGAAGCCAGGCTACTATGTCAGGAGGCCTTTTCTCGCACATGTGGGAGGGATGGCTGGAATGTGCGGCGCCCCAGATATCACCTGCCACATGTCCTCAGGCAGTGCGCTTTTCCTGATGCGCCAACAGAGTCCCCATGACAATATATATCCCTGGGGTGGGGAGAGGGCGGGGAGCACCAGTCTTTCATCTGACACCTTAGAGCAGGGATTTGTTCCTACCAAAAAGAGAACTGGACACAGATGTGAAAGAAAGTTGGGGCACCCAGGTCTACTCCCATGGATTGACAAGTGTTTCCCAAATGTGGCATACCCTGTTGGTGGCCTGCCCTTCCTTCGTTGACCCACCCAGACGACACCCCAGCTGCAGTGGACGGTTCATGCACATGCAAAGGCTGTGTACCCCAATCACCACTGTTCTTTGCTTTTCGGGGTTCTTTGGCCGTGGAAGGAGGCTCAGCCCTGCAGGGCAGGCTAGAAGTGCTGGGAGTTAACTCCCTAAGTGAGGCTCTCAGCCCTGAGGGACAGGGGCTCCTGGAGAAATGCCCTGGTTTCCTGGTGAGTTCTACAGCCTCTTGGAGGCCCGAAGGGGTTGGGCCCCCATGTCGCAGAAGAGAAACTTGCTCCTTGGTACCTCTTTAATTGGCTTCCCTCTTTCCTCTTCTTACTTCTCCCCTCCCTCACAGTGCTTCCTGCAACCGCCTCCCAGATAAACCACCAGTACTCCCATCCTTGTTGGAGGGCCTGTTTTTAGGAAGACTTCAACTAAGGCAGGAAGCTCCCCACACTGTAGTGGAGGGAGCCAGGATGCTGAGCTCTGGATGCCCCAGCTCTCTGGCTCACCAGCCATGAGATGCCAGGTATGTCCCTTGACTTCTCAGAGCCTGTTTCCACATTTGCAACATGAGGGTTAATGCTCCACAGTTCTGTGAGTCTGCTTCTTAAACGCTGGAAGAATTAAATTCATTCAGGGTTGCCACCGGGCAGAAGCACAGGCTATATGCTATAGATCTGGATTACAAGATTAAAGATCAATACAGCATTTTACAGAAGCAAGTGTTAAATTGGGTGACAAATGCTAAACAGAGCTGGGAGTGAGAAAGGAAGGATGTAGTTGAAGAAGGCTTCTTGGAAGAGGTGAGGATTGAGTTGGCCTTAAAGGAGGTAGGTTGGGGCCCAAGGCTTGAGGATAGAGCTTGGGAAGAGGCCTCTGGAGTCAGCCTGCAAGGGTGTGGGAGCTCCTATACCTATCATGGAATCTTTTCAATCCTGGCCAATGGCAGTGGGTCACCAGCTGCCATGTATTGTGCCACACGGGAGGTGCTGGGGCTGCAGGGATGTTTCTGTTTTAATGACTGTATGTAATTTTCTAGGAAAAAGGGGTGATGGGAGCGTATGGATAGTTAAAAAGAGAGTGTTGGCCAGGTGCGGTGGCTCACGCCTGTAATCCCAGCACTTTGGGAGGCCAAGGCAGGTGGATCGCCTGGGGTTAGGAGTTCGAGACCAATCTGACCAACATAATGAAACCCCATCTCTACTAAAAATACAAAAATTAGCTGGGTGTTGTGGCGGGCACCTGTAATCCCAGCTACCTGGGAGGCTGAGGCAGGAGAATGGCTTGAACCCAGGAGGTGGAGGTTGCAGTGAGCTGAGATCGTGCCATTGCACACTCCAGCCTGGGCAACAAGAGCGAAACCCTGTCAAAAAAAAAAAAAAGTCCACCTTTTTCCCTTCTCAACTCATCACATATCATTCCCTTTCTGTCCCTTTCTGCCTCTTCCCATTGTGCCTTCCTATCTCATTCCATTGCGTGCCTTTCCTTCCCTTTCCTGTCATCCCTCCCTGTCCCATGTCACTCTATCCCCTCTCTTCTATCTCCTCCCCTAGCTCCCATTACATCTCGTTCTGCTGCATCCCATCCCATCCCATCCCATCCCATCCCATCCCATCCCATCCCATCCCATCCCTCCTGCGTGAGAAGGGGATATTGGCACATGAGAAGACTTTGGAAACCTGTCCCCTTTATTTGGCCAGGGTGTGGGGAGCTGCAGCTGAGGCTGTGGCCACTAAGAACCACCTCTGAGGTTGTGGACCTGAAGTGACAAATGGTCTGAGGGGCTCTGACTGAGGAAGCTGCTTAGACACTGTTATTTCTAGAAGGAATAGACAATTTTTGTCCCTGTGGCCCAAACAGGGAATCTCTGGGAAAGCTGTTCTCCTCTGCCTGGTGAGCTGGGGACCAGTTCTCACAGCGCAGCAACTGCCCACAGGGAACTAGGACTCTTGCCTGCTTTGAGCTGAACTCTCTCCATCTCTTTTGACTTTGACTTCCTGCCCACTGTGGGAGGCAATGCATAGAGTGGCTGAGAGCACAAATATTGGAGCCCAGCAACTGGGTTCAACCCCCAGCTTTGCCACCCACCAGTGCTGGGACCTCACAAAGTCTCTGAAGAGCTCCCTGCCTCAGTTTCCCCACCTGCAAAGTGAGTCTAATAACAGCAGATCTTTTTGGGTGGTTGTGAGGATTAGATGAGCTACCATATGCAATGCATTTAGAAGAGTACTTGAAACACAGTGAGCTTTGTCATTGTTAGCTGCTCTCTCATCATCATCATCATCATCATCATCAATCATTTATCCATACAGGAAATGGAGGACCCGGCATTCTCTCCTCTTCTCTCTCTCTCTACCTCTTCTCTACTCCGTCCTTCCCCCTTCTTCTCTGTATTTGTTCTCACAGAGGAGGCTGAATCTGGGAGGTCTGATAGCGCTGGTTAATGGCTTCTAGATCGTTGACGCGTCAGGCCTGATGGAAGTGTCTGTTAGGGTTGGCATTGGGAGCCAGAGTCAAATGGCCCGAGACAGATTCATGGCTGTCTTCCAGCCATGCCAGGAAAACACTCCCAGAAGGATACAAGGCTCTCACAAGCTCGGGAAACTTAGAGCGATAGAGGGGGCCTTCCTGGGAGGCTGCAACCCTCCAACTATGCTGCAGGGCCCCGGGGCACTATCTGCAATGTGGGGAACCCTTCAGAAGTCAGAATGGAAGTGCTGAGTAGTAACCAAACGCGAGCAAAGGACAGATGTCCAGATTCACTCAGAAACAGGTCCAGGAAGACCTAACCAATGAGCACTAATTTGGAAAGAGACCAGACTGACCTGGTAACAAATTGTGAATTATGGATTTTTTTTTTCCGAGACGAAGTTTTGCTCTTGTTGCCCAGGCTGTAGTGCAATGGTGCTATCTCGGCTCACTGCAACCTCCGCCTCCTGGGTTCAAGCAATTCTCCTGCCTCAGCCTCCCAAGTAGCTGGGATTACAGGCATGAGCCATCACGTCCGACTAATTTTGTAAATTTAGTAGAGACAGGATTTCACCATGTTGGTCATGCTGTTCTCAAACTCGTGACCTCAGGTGATCCTCCTGCTTCGGCCTCCCAAAGTGCTGGGATTACAGGTGTGAACCACCATGCCCGACTGAATTAGGGAATTTTAAAGCATAGTTTTGCCATTCTCAACTAAATAGACCCCCATAGAAAGCACCTAATGTGCCTCTGTGTGTGTGTGTGTGTGTGTGTGTGTGTGTGTGCGCGCGCGCGCGTGCGTGTGTGTGTATAGGGGACAGAGGGAGAGGAGAGAGAATCCTATCCTTGTCCTGAAGGAATTCACAAATGGGGTGATATACAACTATATTACTTGGCACTTAGCAAAATTAAATTACCGAAATGGCAAACCAAAGGTTCTTGGGGACCCACTAGAAAGAACAGATGAATGATGTATAATTACCCATTTGTGTGTTTGCATGCAAGGCGGAGCTCTGCAGGGCTGGTGTTCGGTTTGCTCTTTCCTGTAGGTTAAACACTTATCTTTCACTCTGGTTTACACCTTGTTTGTTGCATGGCCGAACCCTCCCACTTCCTAACTTGCACAGATACATTTCTGGCCCTCCAAAGTGGAAACCTCCTTGTTCTTCAGTGAACAAAGGGGCTCTTGCTGAATGCATTTGTGGCCCTGGAGTTGAAATCCATCTCCTTGATCTTGGAGGCTGGTTTTTCCCGACTCAGGGAAAATTGCTAAGAGCCCAGCAGCAGGCTCAGTGTCTTTTTGGAGTTTTCAGAGGTAGGATGCTCCTCTCGCTCAGGCTCTTTAAGAACCTTCCAGCATCCACTTCCAAGGGGGAGGTTTGGCATTTCCATCTCCTTGGCTGGCAAATTGTAAATTTGGATACGAGCAGAAAATATAGTGACATCAAGGTTATGTGGTCCGCAGCTGACAAGATGGATAGCCCTCAGCTAGGCAGCATTTCCCAGCTTCTTCTTGCTTTGCACTCTCTCCACCTCTCTTTCTTTTAACCTTTTTTTTTTTTTTTTTTTTTTGTTAAAGAAAACATTTTTAGAGACTTTAATAACTGTGGAAGGATGCTGTAAGGCGGGCAGGGAAATCGATCATTTTTATTCGGTTGTGCGCGATAAAATGTAAGTTTGAGTCATAAATCTTCTTACCTTGAGGGAAAAGGACAGTGTGCCTGGCTATTAATATGACTCCCTTTTTGTAGATTTTAATAAAGGAATCCCCCTCCCCACTGCAGAGTAATTCATAGCTGTGGACAGGGCGGGGCTGAGGCGGGAATTCACCGTTTCCTCCAATCTGGCAACTGCTGGTTCCCAGTCTCTCTCCACATCTGCGTGTATTCACCATCTATTATTTTTAATCAATGTCTCACCAAACACATATAAAGCTCCCACTGTGTGCAAGACACCATGCCTGGCACCAAGGAGCAGGGGATGCTGAGGAATATCTCAGAGTCCTGGGTAAGTTGTCCACAAGAGGGCTCCTCTCCAGGCCCTGCCTGTGAGCACCCCAGATACCTCCCCACTTGTCTTGGCCACATCTATATCCCCCTACCAGAATGTGGCAAGAGATGAGGCATGCAGCTTGTGTTGGCCACAGGACTCCATTTTGGGTACCCTAAAAGGAAAGGCAGGGCTGCAGTCTCAGTCAGCTTGGGCTTCCATAACAGAATGTCATAGACATTTATTTCTCACAGCTTTGGAAGCTGGAAGTCCAAGATCAAGGTACCAGCTGATGTGGGTCCTGGTGAGGCCTCTCTTCCTGGCTTGCATATGGCCGCCTTCTTGCTGTGTCCTCCCGTGGCAAGAAGGGAGAGAGAGAGAATGAGAGCGCATGCATGCCCTCTAGTCTTTTTCTTCCTCTTCTTATAAGGCCACTCATTCCATCATAGGGGCCTTACCCTGTGACCTCATCTAACCCTAATCACTTCCCAAAGTCCTCACATCTAAATACCATCTCACTGGGGTGTTAGGGCTTCAATATATGAATTTTGGGGGAACACACATGTTCAGTCCATAACAGACCTGTGTTGTGGAACTCGTTTCCTCTTTCTTCTTCTTGGGGGGTTGAGTGGGGTGGAGTTGGAAAGTGTGATGTATGGTGTATGGAGAGGACAGAAAGTGACCTCTGCTGCCAGTTGGAAAAATGCGCACCCACCTCTCCTGCCACATCAAGTCTGTGGCCAGAGTGTAGGTGGGTTCAGTCCACTGCTACCTCCTGCATCCTTGCCCTAGCATCCCTTCCTCAGGTTCTAATCCTAAACCTCCATCAGTTCCCTGTTTTCTGGATCCCTCCCACAGCCAGGCCCCTCTCCTGCTGTGGCTCACCAGTGATCTGGACATTGCTGGCAAAATAAGCTGCCTTAAACATCCGTGGTGCACACGCTGCTCTGCAAACAAAAACAGGGCATCCAATTATTCCAAAAACAACCTGTTTCTGTTTGCTTATCTGACTCAGACTGTTTGCCCCTGACATTGCTATCGATCAATTTGAACTTTTCTCCTTCAAGTCCAACATGATTCATAATTTGCGGTTGGGAAAAGCCACCTGGGCAGTGGGCCCCCTGAGACCAGGCCCTGTGTACCCATAATCTCATTTAATCCTCTATGTGGTTGGTATCATGATTTCTATCTGAAAGGCAAAGAAAACTGGGGCTGGGGGAAAGGGAGTATTTATCCAAATCTCCCAACTGATAAGTGATGGTACCAGAATTTGAACCCAGGTCTGCCTGTTCCAAAGACTGGCCCCTTTCTAATACACTGAGATGCCTCCTGTGTAGGCACCCAGTCTTTGGTGGTCACCCCAATTCAGAATCGCAATCAGACAACAAACATCAGAGAATACAAAAGGCTGATTGTGACTCTGTGTAGGGAACAAGGGTACCAAGCTGCGCTGACAGTTTGATGGTGGGTCAGTGTGACATCTTGGAAAAAAATAGCAGCTGATTATATTCTTCACATTGACACGTGTTTTTAAGGATTTTTGAATCAGATGTGAGTCAGGAGCATTAGGGCAAACACATTTGTATTTGGTGAATGTGGGAAATTTCTCCCTTGAAAACAAAGTGAGTAGTCACACTCGAGGTCTGGGCATAAATTATGGTACATTTATACCGTGCGATATTATGCCCTATTAAAAACAATTAGAGCAATACTGGAGAACATAGAGGTCCCCAAGGTATTGTTGAGTGAGGAAAACAAGATGCAAGAAACTGAATATCATATAATTCCGCAAAACAAATAATGACAAAAGGCTGGCTATACGTGTTTAAGTGCATTATGGGTATAAGTGAATGCACGTGGGTGTGTATAAAAAGTTACATACATACATGTATATTACATGTAGTGTGTATATGCATATATTTATACAGGATAATATGATCATGAAGAAGAATGTAGAAGGATCCCTCCAGGGATATTAGCATGAATTTCTTTTTCTTTTTCTTTTTTTTTTTTGAGACAGAGTCTCACTCTGTCGCCCAGGCTGGAGTGCAGTGGCGCGATCTCGGCTCACTGCAAGCTCCGCCTCCCGGGTTTACGCCATTCTCCTGCCTCAGCCTCCCAGAGTAGCTGGGACTACAGACGCCTGCTACCTCGCCTGGCTAGTTTTTTTGTATTTTTTTTTTTTTTAGTAGAGACGGGGTTTCACCATGTTAGCCAGGATGGTCTCAATCTCCTGACCTCGTGATCCGCCCGTCTCGGCCTCCTAAAGTGCTGGGATTACAGGCTTGAGCCACTGCGCCCGGCCATTAGCATGAATTTCTAGTGGTTATGGGTGGAGAACAGAGGAGAGGTGTCAAGGGAAGTCAAACTAATAAGAAAAAAACTAAAAGTCTATACACACACACACACACACACACAAATCATGTAATGACAACAATTTATGCATTTATATAAAGGTATAGGCATTCATATACATACATTCAAAGAAAAGTTGTAAGTTATTTTTCTACAGCAACAGAGCACTTACCCCAGAGATCTACATGAAGGCATGACAGTGAACAGGCCTCTGCAGACCCAGAAGGTACAGTCTAGAGGCTGGGGACAGCTACTAGGAAGCCACATCACAGGCTCCCCAACTCCCTGCAAGGGTTGGTTTATTCCTTGGCTTTACAGCTGGCACAAGGAAGAGGGGCACCGGTGTGATTTGGGGGTCTTCTCCAGCTGCTGCCTCGGAGCCCCCCACCTGGCTCAGGGGTAAGAGAAACAGTAGAAGGGGAAAATAAACTCTTTTCTACTTCTGCTAACATTAGGGTAACCAAAACACTGATCATTTAAACAGGGACCCCTTTGAGAGTGAAGAACAGAACTATGAATAATCCAGGTGCAAAATAGGACTGTCCCTAGCACACCTGGCTGTAGGGTCACCCTAGCTATGGCTCCTAACTTGGGGGGTCTACATTCTAAATTTCACCATCTTCTCCATGCAAATGTGAATACTAATTGATCCAGAACCCTGTAATTGTTGTAACTGGAGCCCAGCAGGACTGAAATTACTCTTAGTTACCATGCCACCCCAGGAGGGAGGGGCCTTTTCCCTCAAGGTTACAGAGACACATGGTGAAACCAAGGGGGATGGATGTGTGGCTTCCGTG
The DNA here is from genome assembly GCF_002776525.5 of Piliocolobus tephrosceles. Classification (NCBI taxonomy): domain Eukaryota; kingdom Metazoa; phylum Chordata; class Mammalia; order Primates; family Cercopithecidae; genus Piliocolobus; species Piliocolobus tephrosceles. Next base: position 67,557,325 of record NC_045449.1, on the reverse strand, counting down.
GGGCCCTGCTTAACCACAAATGTCAATGCTCCGGGCTGAGCAGGGCTGGGATTCCTGCACATGCTCTGTGTGGTTGGCTTGACCTGTAAGAGACTAAATAATGGCCAAGCTTGCTGCTAGAGCACTTTGTAGCTGATGTATCCGGCATCACCAGCTTGGATTACTAAATGGGTACATGCTGATTAACTTACAAATTAGGTTGATGAACCCCCAACCTAGCTGTCTCAAGGATTTGCATTTCTCCCCAATGCCCTTCTTCCCAAGCACCCCTTAGTTAATTCAAGGGATCTACATAGAGACTGGTATTTGGACCAGGGCGGAGAGAAAGATAGGAGAGGGGGAAAGATTATTTTTTCCCAAACTATTAATATCTATAATCTGAAATGTCATAATTGAGGGCTAGAGGCAGCATTTTTTTTTTTTTTTTGGCTAGCAAGGGGAAGGCGATTTGAAATGGCCTTGAGAATATGACTAACACGAAGGAAGCAGACTGCAGAGACAGAGATGAAAGAAAGACCCTGATGATACTGTTTGAGCCTCTAGCACCCTCTTACTTGTGCTGGATCTTCAGGAGTACCTGAAATCTGCTCCCCAAAGTTGGTAGAAAGAATAATGGCCCCAAAAGACATCCACATCCTCACCTCTAGAATCTGTGAATATGCTACCTTACATGACAAAAGGGGTATTGCACATATGATTAAGAATTTTGAGATGGGGAGGTTAACCCAGATTATCTGAGTTGGCTCAGTGTTATCACAAGGGGAAGCAGAATGATTAGAGTCAGGAAGGGAGAGGTGGCAATGGAAATAAAGGTCAAAGTTACGCCTTTGCTGGAAACGGCTGTGAGCCAAGGAATTTCAGGCATTTTCAGAAGCCAAAAGGCAAGGAATGAATTCTTCCCTACATCTTCCAGAAGGAATGCAGCCTTGCCGCCATCTTGGTTTTAGCCACATAAACTCATTTCTGGATTTCTGGCCTCCAGAGCTGTAAAATAACATATTTATGTTGTTTTAATCCACTCACTTGGTGGTAATTTGTTATAACAGCAATTAGAAAACCAATACTCTCAGCTTTCTGGTGGCTTGAAGCAAATTATCTTGAGTTAGACTTGATTTTCTATCATTTGTAACCCCAAGAATCCTGCACTAGTAACCAGCTCCAGGAGGACTGGCATCCCTTTCCAGAACAGCCCAGCTATGATACTCTCCCAACTTGTCCTTTACCTCAGAAGTCCTATAACTAGAGCTTGAGAGGCGCATGGGGGCAGATTTGTCAACTTTCTCCTGCAAATGAAAAATCCAGCCAGGCTCAGATAGATCCAATGACTTGCCTGAGCAGTTGAAGGGGTTTCTACCCAGCATGGGTTCTAGATCTGGAGGCCATGGAATGGCTGCTGTGGCCCAGTGGACCTGTGAAGTCCTAGAAAAGAGCACAGGTTTGAACAAGAATATATGTCGATACCTTTCTTTCTTCAGCCCTTTGGATGGTCCAGAACCACATCTCCCTGGGGCTGCTCTCGCAGCTGAGGAACCTGGAGGTCTAGCCCATTCTGACCTTGGCTCTGCCCTGTACTCCACACCCAGCTGACCCATCTCTTTCCATGACACCCCCTTGACGGCCTCCCCCACGGAGCACATTTCTGAGTGGAGCTGCCTGGAGCTACCACTGAGATCAATCTCTTGGGATGCCGAAACGCAGACACCATCCTGCCTCCCAGATCTGATTGTTTTGACAGCTTCACCAAATGACAAAGCAAAGGCCCCATTTGGTGATGAGAAAAGCAATATTGTGGCAGGGGCGGCACATTTATTTGAAAATCAGCAGTAAGTGAATTTGCATCCACTTAGTAGTAAATACATCTGGCTGGCCCCCTCTCCAGCAACTGCGAGGGATTTACATGCACTTGGGTCTGTTTTATTATTTTATGATGGAGAGAGCGGGGAGAGGGAAGAGGGAGGGGAGACCAAAAGAGAGGAGATTGAGAGGGATTTCTTGGGGAGGAAAAATTGAGGATGGGAAGTTTCTCTTTTTTTTTTTTTTTTTTTTGCAAAGTTTCTTAGCCTGTGGCTGGGGTGGGTGAATCACTGAATCAGAGTGGGTAAATCATTCTTAGGAAAAGAAATAGCCCTCTTTCGGTTCTGTGCGTTATGATTTAGAAGACTGAAGAACCCTTGTCATGACGCGCTCTCTAAAATCCTCTTTAAAATTCGCTGGAAAGGCCCAGGGAAAAGATATACAGGCCTTTGTAGAGAGCAGGAGAGCCAGAGACATTCGCCAGGACGGTGCCAGAGGGAATGTTCCATGCAAATGTGTTTAAAGTCCCAGGTCGGTAGCTGCGGGGAAGAACGCTTTATCCTTTTTAAGAATAAAGTGAACACCATCTCTTTCTGATTGGAGAGAAGCAAACGCCGAATGTTTTACGTTCTCTGCATTTGAGCACCCTCGGTGACCCTCTTCTCTTGTTGGCTTCTGTAGCCAGGAGGAAAGAGGAACCTGGGTGAGCAGAAGAGGGAGCAAGTTGCCCGGGCAGTGGGTGTTCAAGGGAGTCGTTCTGCATGTGATTTCCCAAGTAAGAACCACATCAGAAATGGAGTAGCCAGCAAGAGCCAAGACCAAACATCCTTAGCATGGCCTGCAAGACCTCCTGGATGTGATTCCTAGCTTGCTTTCTGGTGCTTTCTATTACTGCTTAGAGAGTGTTTTAGTTTGCAAGGTACAGAAACCCACTCGCAAACTCTAGGAAAATGCAGTTGATTGGAAATGGGCAAGGGCACTCTGAGAAAGACATTTGGGTCACCCCTGTTTCTCCATCGCTAGATGCCCTTAACTGCTTACTCCCACTGTGTTTGCTCATGGGCTCAGCTTTATTATACAACAGCCAAACAGACGGCTACAGACAGTTGTTCTAGGGAAACTCATTTTGTCCATAGAAGAAGCTAACATTCATTTATCACTTACGATGTAGCATAGAGAGGCAAAGGGCTTGTTCAATAGGGACAGGATGAGAGGGCAGCAGGTGAGGAGCCACCTTAAATTTTACATCCTAGGTGCCTCACTTGCCTCACCCTATTCTAGCTCAGTTATCCAAGTCAGTCTAGGCCACACAGCTGGAAAGGGGCTGAACTAGGAATTTAACCCAGGGAGTCTGGCTCTTTTGAACTCTCCTTACTGCCTCTCTAATAATCACAGATAATAATGTGCTTATTAAAATAATAACAATGATAGCAATATGCTTATTAAGCACTTATATGTGCCTGGCACCATGCTACTTTCGCTGACATTTATCCCTTCCAGTAATCCTTACAACAACCCTATAAAGCAAAGATGATTGTTATTTCCGCTTTACAGATGAGGAAAGCAAGACACAGAACGGTTGAGTAATGTATTAGTCTGCTCTCTGCTAATAAAGACATTCCCGAGACTGGATAATTTATAAAGAAAGAGGTTTAGTTGACTTACAGTTCTGCATGGCTGGGGAGGCCTCAGGAAACTTACAATCATGGCAGAAGGGGAAACAAACATGTCCTTCTTCACATGATGACAAGGAGAAATGCAGAGTAAAGCAGGGGGAAAGCCTCTTATAAAACAATCAGATCTCATGAGAACTCACTCACTATCACAAGAACAGCATGGAGGTAACTGCCCCCATGATTCAATTACTTCCCACTGGATTCCCTCCCATGACACGTGGGGATTATGGGAACTACAAGATGAGATTTTGGGTGGACACATAGCCAAACCATATGAAGTAACTTACCCAAAGTTGGACAGTCAATAAATGGAAGAAAAGGCCTTTAATTCCATGCCCAGCTGACTCCAGGCCTGTATTCTTAGCCTTTAAACTACCTGACTTCCCAAACAACCAGGAGAGAGCCTCCCAGATTTCACAACTCAACATTTGCTGAGCCTCGTTCTGCACTGCACACTGTCCTGGGCAGTAGGGATTCCTGGTCCCTGTCCTCAGAGAATTCAGAATCAAGTGGGATGATAGACACGTAAATGGATAATTACAAAGCAGGGAGAAGTGCTAGAGGGAATGCCAGCATTCCAAGGACTTCAGGAAGGCGAGTCTGCAAAGCTGGACTCTACTGTCTTGGCTCTGGGTTTGCAGACATCTCACCTGTGAGTAGCATATAGTGCTCAAGCTCTCTCCCTCTTTCACATATGGCACAGTTGTTGCTACGAATGGAGATGGCTGCCTTGCTCAGTTACTTAAAGGCATCAGGACCTGGGGGTGCGGGAGCAGGTGCTGGCAGAGTTGCAGCCAAACACCACGGCTTCCCATGCTCAAGAGACAGCCAGGAAGGCAAAGCGTCATCCTCAGCAGCCAGCCAGCTGTGCGGCCCCCACAGCACTCACCTGGTGGCTGCCCCAGGCTTGTTTACTGTTACTTTTATTGAATCTGACTAGTCTAGAAATAATTGCACTAATATTATTGACATTAATAGTATACCAGGATGTATTTATAACTTGCTTCTCTCTCAGTTAAAATCCAATCTCATCATCACTCTTGCGTGGGGTGGAAGTTGCAAGCAGAACTCCTGCAAAAAAGGAGCTCCCAGCATGGAATGGGGAGAAGTCTGGCCAACGTACCACACCTGTCTGGGAGGGACAGGCTTTGGAATCAGGGGATCTGTGCCCCAGACTGCAGAATTGTGAGTGTCTCAAGAGTTAAAGCTGCCTGGCTGTGGCTCCCACGGTCGGTAGGTGGGGTACTCTTTTAAAGGTAGTAGAAGAAAGGTTTGATGAGGTTTCAGAAAGAAAATGTGGGCTTTTCCAGAGAGCTTCCCAAACTGATGACATGGGAGATGATGGGTCTCTAGCCCCTTCCCCCTGTTCCTTTTCTCTTCTCTCCTGCTGTTCCAGGAAGTTACCCACCTCCACCCTCCGCGCTGGCCCACTCTGCCCCATGTCAACACATGGATGGGGCTGCTGTATGGGGCAGTTAGCTTTCTGCACTTACTCTGCAGTCCTCCTGTCTCCTTGTCTGTCGCTAGGAGTCTTAGATGGAAAGAGGGAGCACGTCCCAGATCTTATTTCCTGGGTGTCCAATATGGCATGACTTGCAAACTGAGATGTCTGCATGCTTTATTTCAGAGGTGCAAGTACTTCTTGATTCTCAAAATTTAGACTTTTCATAACCCACTAGATTTATTTTACTAGTCACTTGGGACTTAAATACAAAAAAGGCTTCTGTTACTTTTTTATTCAAAAGAGCGCAATGTGTGTGTGTGTATATATATATATACACACTGCTTAAATAGTAATAACAAAACACCCACACATTCACCATTCAGCTTGAGAAATAGAGCATTACCAGCACCTGAGAAGGCCCCTAGGTATTTATTCCCTATCACCTTCCTCTTTCTCTCCACCAGAGGCAACTTCTATCTTGAGCTTCATATGAAGCATTTTCTTACTTCTCTCTCTCTCTCTCTTTTTCATGAAGTTTTATAAGGTATATAAATATTCCTAAACAATATAGGCCTACCTCAGAGGTATTGTGGGTTTTGTTCCAGACTACCAAAATAAAGTGAATATCACATTAAAGTGAATCACACAAAACTTTTGGTTTCCCATTGCATATAAAAGTTATTTTACACGATATTGGAATCTGTTGAATGTGCAATAGCATTATGTCTAAAAAAATGTACATGCCTTAATTTAAAAATACTATCTTGTTAACAAATGCTAACAATCATCTGATTATCAGCAAGTCAATCATTTTTCTGGCAGAGGGTCTTGCTTTGATGTTGATGTCTGCTAACATCCTCATCCAAGGGGTGGTGGTTTCCAAGGGTTGGGGTGGCTGTAGCGATTTCTTTTTTATTTTTTTGAAGACAGAATCTCATTCTGTCACCCAGGCTGGAGTGCTGTGGCACAATCATAGCTCACTACAGCCTTGAACTCCCAGGCTCAAGTGATTCTCCCACCTGAGCCTCTGAGTATCTAGGACTACAGGCACATGCCACCATGCTCAGCTAACTTTTAAAAAAAAATTGTACAGATGCGTTCTTGCTGTGTTTCCCAGGCTGGTCTCAAACTCCTGGGCTCAAGCATTCCTCCCATATTGTTCACCCAAAGCACTGGGATTACAGGTATGAGCCACCATGCCCAGCAGGAGTTTCTTATACTATGACAGCAATCAAGTATACTGAATCAAATGACTCTTCCATTCATGAAAGATTTCCCTGCAGCATGTGATGCTATCTGATAGGTTTTTACCCACAGTGGACCTTCTTTTAAAACTGCAGTCAGTTCTCTCAAACCCTGCCTCTGCTTTATCAATTAAGTTTATGTAATATTTTAAATCTTTTGTTGTTAATTCAACAATGTTCACAGCATCTTCATCAGGAGTAGATCCCATCTCAAGAAACCATTTTCTTTGTGCATCTGTAAGAAGGATCTCCTCATCTGTTCAAGTTTTATCATGAATTGTAGCAACTCAGTCATATCTTCAGGCATCTACTTCTAATTCTAGCACTCTTGCTATTTCTACTGCATCTGCCTTTACTTTCTCCACTGAGATCTTAGACCCCTCAACATCAGATTGGACTCCACTTATTCCAAGCTCCTGTTAGTGTTGATATTTTGACCTCCTACCGTAAATCTCAAATGTTCAAATGGCATCTGGAATGGTGAATCCTTTCCAGAAAGTTTTCAATTCACTTTGCTTATCACTACTTATGGCAGCTATAACTTTATGAAATGTATTTCTTACATAGTAAGACTTGAACATCAAAATTACTTTTAGATCCATGGGCTGCAGAATAGATGTTGTGTTAGCAGGCATGAAGACAATATTAATTTTGTGCATGCTCATCAAAGCTCTTGGGTGACCAGGTGCATTGTCAACGAGCAGTAATATTTTGAAATAATCTTTTTTTTTTCCTGAGCAGTAGGTCTCAACAGTATGCTTAAAATATTCAGTGAACCATGCTGTAAACAGAGGTGCTGTTATAAGGCTTTCTGGTTTTACTTATAGAGCAAAGGCAGAGTAGATTCTGCATAATTCTTATGAACCCTTAGGTTTTCAGAATGGTCAGTGAGCATTAGCTTCAACTTAAAGTCATCAGCTGCTTAGCCTCTAACAAGAGAGCAGCCTGTCCTTTGATGTTTTGAAGCCAGGTATTGACTTGTCTTCTTCAGCTAGGAAAGGCCTAGATGGCATCTTCTTCCAACAGGAGGCTGGTTCCTGTACATTGAAAATCTGTTGTTTAATGGAGCTAGATCTTTTGGGTAACTTGCTGCATCTTCTCCATCAGCTGCTTCACCTTGCACTTTTAGGTTATGGAGATGGCTTCTTTCCTTAAACCTCATGAACCTACCTCTGCAGAAAGAAAGAACCACCTCTTTTCTTCTGCAGCCTTCTGACCTCCCTCAGCCATTGTAGAATTGAAGAAGGCTAGGGCTTTGCTCTGGATTAGGCTTTGGCTTAAAGGAATGTTGTGGCTGGTTTGATCATCTATCCAGACCAGTCAAGCTTTCTCCATACCAGCAATAAGTCTGTTTTCCTTTTTATTTTTTTCTCAACTTTTATTTTAGACTCAAAGGTTAAATGTACAGGTTTTGTTACAAGGCTATATTGCATGATGCTGAGGTTTGGGGTACAACTGAATCCGCCACCCAGTTAGTGAGCATAGTACTTGAGAGGGAGTTTTTCAGCCTTACCCCCGTCCCTCTCTCCTTCCTCTAGGAGTCCCCAGTGTCCGTTGTTTCCATCTATATGTCCCTGCATATGAAATGTTCATCCCCCACTTAAAAGTGAGAACATGTAGTATTTGATTTTCTCTTTCTGTTCAGTTGGGATAATGGCCTCCAGCTACATTCATGCTGCTGCAAAGGATATGACTTTGTTCCTTTTTTTATGACCACATGGTATTCCATGGAATATATGAACCACATTTTCTTTATCCAATCCACCACTGATAGACGCCTAGGTTGATTCCATGTCTTTGCTATTGTGAATAGTGCTGCATTTCACTTTCTTATCACTAGTATGTTCACTGGAGTAGCCCTTTTAATTTCCTTCAAGAATTTTTCCTTTGTATTTACAGCTTAGCTGTTTGATGCAAGAGGCCTGGCTTTTGACCTGTCTCAGCTTTCGACATGCCTTCCTCACTAAGCTTAATCATTTCTAGCTTTTGACTTAAAATGGGAGATGCACAGCTCTTCCTTTCACTTGAACACTTAGATTATTAATTGCCCTAACACCTAGGGTTACTAATTGACCTAATTTCAATATTTTTGTGTCTCGGGGAATAAGGGAACCTGAGGAGAAGGAAAGAGATGAGGGACAAGATACTTGGTGGAGGAGGCAGAATACACACAACATTTATTGATGAGGTTTGCCATGTTATATGGGCACAGTTTGTGGCACCACAAAACAGTGACAATGGTGACATTGAAGATTATTGATCACAGATCACCATAACAGATATAATGATGAAAAGGTTTGAAATATTGTGAGAATTATCAGAATATAACAGCAAGACACAAAGTGAGCACATGCTGTTGGAAAAATGATGCTGATAGACTCGCTTGACACAGCGTTGCCAGAAACCTTTAATTTGTTTTTTAAAAATGCAATATTTGTGAGGCACACTAAAATTAGGTGTGCCTGGGCATTATTTAGCTCTGCCTGAGTTTTGAACTTTATATAATGGAGTCATACTGTATATTTTCTTCTGTGCCTTGCTTCTTTTGCTCAATAATATATTTGCTGGATTCATCTATTTTTAATGTGAGTGGTTGTGGTTCATTCATTCTCACTTCTAAATAATATTCCAGTGTACGAATATGCTGCAATTTATTTGCCCAGCCTACTGCTGGTGGAAATTTGGGGTTTCGGCTATTATGAATATTGCTGTGAATATGGATTTATCAAACTCCAGGTTTGCTACTCCAAGTGTAACCCTCAGAACAGTGGCTTTGAAGTCAAATGCAGATTTTCAGGGTCCTATCCCAGATCTACTGAATCAGAATTTGCATATTAGCAAAATTGTATGCATGCTAGAGTTTGATAAGCACTGCTCTATGTGCCTAGGTTTACACTGAGAAGTAGAATTGTTGAATCCTAAGGTAACCGTGTGTTAAATCTTACAATGAACAGGCACACTGTTTTCCAAAATGGTTATGCCGATTCCCACTCTACCCCAGTAAAGGACAAGAGTTTCTGTTGGCCCACAAACTTTTATGTTTTACCAACCTGGTAAGTATGAGATGGTATCTCTGTAGGATTTTCCTTTTCCTTTTCCTTATTACAAACATGTCCCAAAGGATGCCACTGTGGTCTAAGCAGGCCACACTTGGAGTAGCAGCTGGAAGCCACAGCTTTTCATATGGTGAAGGGCCATTTTGTTTTCTCTCCTAGCAAATGCCTATTTATGTTTTTGCTCATTTTTCTATTGGGTTTATTTCTAATGGGTTCATACTTTTTTTTTTTTTTTTTTTTTTGAGACAGGGTCTCGCTATGTCACCCAGGCTGGAGTACAGTGACGTGATCACTGCTCACTGTAGCCTTGACATCCCGGGGTCAAGCAATCCTCCCTCCTCAGCCTCCTGAGTAGCTGGGACTACAGGCATGTGCCACAAAGCCTGGCTAATTTTTTTATTTTTCGTAAAACAGAGTCTCACTATGTTTCCCAGACTGGTCTCAAACTACTGGACTCAAGCAATCCTCCCACCTTAGCCTCCTGAAGTGCTGGGATTACAGGCATGAGCCACTCCACCCAGCCCATAACATATTTTTTGTTTATGACTTTTACATCTCTGATCATGTGGCAGAAACCGCACAATGTGCTTAGCCCACCATTTCCTTGTCCTGGACATAAAGAAGAGCAAATCTCCCAGCCTCCTTTGCAGTTAGATTGGGACCATGTTGACTGAGTTCCTACTAAGGGAATGATAGTTGGATTAGTTTGCCAGGGCTTCCCTAACAGAATACCACAGACAGAGTAGCTTAAACAATAGGAGCTTATTTTCTCACAGTTCCAGAAGCTGGAAGTCCAGGATCACAGGGTCAGCAGGTTTGGTTTCTTCTGAGGCTCCTCTCCTCGGCTGTCAGATGACTGACCTCTTGCTGTGTCTTCATGTGGTCTTTCCTCGATGCATGCACAGCTGTGTCCTAATCTCTTCTTATAAGGACATCTGCCATATTGGATTAGCATCCACCCCTATGAACTTACTTTAATTACCACTTCTTTATGTTCAGGAAAAGGAAATGGTGGGCTAAGCTCATTGTGCGGTTTCTGCCACATGAACAGAGATGTAAAAGTCATAAATAAAAAGTATTTTATGGGCTGGGTGAGGTGGCTCATGCCTATAATCCCGGAACTTCAGGAGACTGAGGTGGGAGGATTGCTTGAGCCCAGTAGTTTGAGACCAGTCTGGGAAACATAGTGAGATGCTGTTAAAAGTGGTAATTAAATAATTTAAAACATCTTGAGACCCTATCTCAAAATTCAGTCACATTCTGAGGTACTGGGGTTAGAACTTCAATAATTGAATTTTGGAGGACACAAGTCAATCCTCAACAATGGTGTAGTCACTTCTCTGCATGGACCTTAAAATCATCCCACATGATTTTCCAGCCTGTACTTCCCCTTTTGTGGAAACTCTGGAAGCCACATGTTCTAGGTGGTATAGCCATAAGAGAGAAGCAGCCTGGATTCCTGTGTTACTTACTGCCTGGAGCAGAGCTGCCTGTCCTGCAACAGGCTGTGACGTGGAAGAGAATGGTCCATAGTGCAAGACCATTTACATTTTGAAATTTGTTACTGCAAAAATGATCAATTCTATCCTAACTAGCAGTTTTTGCATGAGATTAGACTGATTTTTCTTGCCCATATCATCCTTGTCAAGTTTTGGAATTAAGATTATGCTAATCTTTCAAAATGATGGAGGCAGGTTTCTTCTTTTTCTATGATCTGGAAGAGTAGTTCCTAAAACATTTTGTAGAAATTGCTGACAAATCATTTGGACCTAGTTGTTTTTTTTTTTTCTGGAAGATTTTTATCTAATAATTCAATTTCTTTAAAGGTCATCAGACTCTCCAGGTTTTCTACTGCTTCTTTGATAAATTGTATTTTTTTTTAGAATTTATCCACTTTTATCTAAGTTTTAAAATTTATCATAAAGTTTTTCTTAACCTCTTCTCATCTGTTTAATAATTGCAGCTTTTGCAGTAATAAACCCTTTTTAATTCTTAATATTGTTTATTTTTTCATTCTTTCTCTCTCCACTCCCCATCCTGTATATTTTCTTCTGAGTAATCTTGCTAGCTAGGGAATGGTCATTTTAAAAGCTTTTTTTTTTTTTTTTTTTTTTCCAAAGAATCAGTTTTTGGTTTGAAATTTCTTTTTATTGCACTTTGTTTTGTGCCTTTAGTTTAGTTCTTAAGTTGAATATTTTTTCTTCTTTCTGTTTTTATTGGGTTTATTCTGCTCAAGTCATTAATTTTGAGCCTTTAGTTCTAATATAAGCAGCTAAAGTTATACATTTTCCTCTAAATACTGCTTTAGCTGCACCCCCAAAATTTTTATATGAAATAATTTTATAATTCAGTTATTCATATTTTTATTTTCAAATTTTCATTATAACTCCTTTCTAAAGCCATGAATACTTAGATATTATAAACTTTCCAGACATATAGATTTTTAATGGGTATATTTTTATTATTAAATTTCTTACTTGAGTGCATTAGAGCTAGATAATATGATATAATTGTTTGTTGAGGCTAACTCTGGTCAAGCACATAGTCAATTTTTGTAACTATTTCATATATGCTTTGAAATAAATGTATATCCTTCTGTTGTTGGGCACAGTATTCTATATATGACCATAAGATCTTTCTCATTTGTATTGTCCACATTTTTAGTATTCTTAGTAATTTTTTTTGTCTGCTTGATCAATCTCTGACATGGATCTCTATGTTGGCTTGGTGCTGTGGCTCACACCTGTAATCCCTGCACTTTGGGAGGCCAAGGTGGGCAGATCATCTGAGGTGGGGAGTTCGAGATCAGCCTGGCCAACATGGTGAAACCATGTCTCTACTAAAAATACAAAAATAAAACTTAGCTGGGTGTGGTGGTGCACACCTGTAATCCCAGCTACTTGGAAGGCTGAGGCATAAGAATTGCTTGAGCCTGGGAGGTGGATCTTGCAGTGAGCTGAGATCCGGCCACTGCACGCCAGCCTGGGCAACAGAGCGAGACTCCGTCTCAAAAAAATAAAAATAAAAATAAATAAATGAATAAAAATCGCTCACTATGATTGTGAATTTTTCTGTGTCTTCTTGTAGCATTGTCCATTTTTACTTTATATATTTTGCGTTTTGGTTTTGGTGCATGAAAGTTTAGGATTTTTTTTTTTTTTGATTAAACATTTTCTCATTATGTAGGAAGTCCCCATGTTTTCAGTAATACTTTTTGTCTAAAAGTCCGTTTTATCTTATATCAATATAACTTCACCAGAATTCTTCTGTTTAGTATTTGCTTGTTACATCTTTCTCCTTTTTTAAACTTAATTTTATGTTTGACCTTCAAACTTCATGGTTTTTCTGTCTTGTCTAAGCCACATTTAGCTAGGTTAAAGAAAATAGTCTGATAATCTTGGGCTTTTAATTCAAAAGTCAAATTCATTCTTATTTATTATGAATACTGCATATAGGTTCAATATCCCTTACCCAAAATAGTGGAAACCAGAAGTGATTTTGGAATATTTGCATATATGTAATGAAATATGTTGAGGATGGGACCCAATTCCAAACATGAAATTCATTTGTTTTATGTACATTTTATACCCATAGGGTGAAGGTATTTTTTTTTTTTTTTTTTGAGACGGAGTCTCACTCTGTCGCCCAAGCTGGAGTGCAGTGGCCGGATCTTAGCTCACTGCAAGCTCCGCCTCCCGGGTTCACGCCATTCTCCTGCCTCAGCCTCCCGAGTAGCTGGGACTACAGGCGCCCGCCACCTCGCCCGGCTAGTTTTTGTATTTTTTAGTAGAGACGGGGTTTCACCGTGTTAGCCAGGATGGTCTCAATCTTCTGACCTTGTGATCCGCCCGCCTTGGCCTCCCAAAGTGCTGGGATTACAGGCTTGAGCCACCGCGCCTGGCTGGTATTTTTTTTTTTTTTTTTTTTACAATATTTCAAAGAATTTTGTGCATGAAACCAAAGTTTTGACTGCGACCCATTACATGAGGTTGAGTGTAGCGTTTGTGGCATCATATCAGTGTTCAAAAAGTTTTGGATTTTGGAACGTTGCAGATTTGAATTTTCAGATTACAGATGCCCAACCTGCATTTAGATTAATTTCTATCACCTTTAAAATGCTTTTCATCTGGATTTTTGTATTTCTCTTTCTTTTAGAATGGCTTTTTAATTTCTTTTTTTTTTTAATTATGATTCAATTTTCTCATCTATTTCGGGATTAGGTACTCTATGCCTGTCTAAATTCGGAGTTATTCTAGTTATTTTGTATGCATACTTGGTTTAATAAGGCTTAAAGTTAACCAATACCTTTCCACTTCTTTTGAATCACATAAGGCTATTTCGACCACATCTCCGAAGTTATTTGCTATAATCTTTTCTAACGACTGCTGTAGTTTCACCCCTCTAATTTCAGAATTCCCTGCCATCAGCACTCCAGTTGCTTGAGATTTGGAAGGCATGAAGGAGTTGGCAGTAAACCTTCCTCTGGCAGTGCCAGTGGACGCCTCAGCAATGATGGCAGTTTCCAAGAGCATGCACAGACTTCACGGTCCACTCTGCCTCCACCTTTGGGGCCTCCTCTGCAGCTTCTTGCTTCTAATTTCTGAGTTTATTACTTGCAACATCTGACTCTCACTCCTCCAGTGCTTCTAACAATTTTGCAAGCCCTAATTTCCTATGCTAATTCTCTTTCTTTCTTTCTTTCTTTCTTTCTTTCTTTCTTTCTTTCTTTCTTTCTTTCTTTTTGCTTAAAATATTTAGACTTCTTTTTGTTTTGCTGACAGACTCTGACTGATTACATGGAATATTGAATGCTAGGTTGGCAGTAATTTTATTTCAGGATATTGAAGCTAAATTACTGTATGGTCTTCTGGCTTCCAGTGTTGCTGTGGGAAAGTGAGCCACCATCCTAATGACTGTTTCTTTGTAAGTTTTCTGTCTTCTCACTCTTGAGGCTTTTAGGATAATTTCTTTTGCTTTGGCTTTTCACACATTTTTTTCAAGCTAATTGAGGCATAATTTTTATACAGTAAAATGTACTCCTTGTAGGTATACAGTTCTATTAATTTTAATAAACCCATACAGTGATTTAACCATCACCATCAAAACATAGACCATCGCCTCACCCTAAAAGTTTCCTCATGCTCCTTCCCCACATCCCTTGCTTCCGGTGACCACTGACCTGTCTCCTGTTTCTACATTTTTGTCTTTTCCATAATGTCACATAAATGAGACCGTGTGGCATGGAACTTTTTGATTCTAACTTATTTTACTTAATGTGGTGCTTTTGAGAGTCCATGTTCCTGCATGTATCATTGTTTTTTGTTTTGTTTTAATGATAGGTGAATCATAATTTGTTTACTCACCAGTTGATGGACATGTTGCTTGTTTCCAGTTTGGGACAATTATGAATAAGGTTATTCTAAACATTCATGTAGGGGTTTTATTTGGATATATGAATTGATTTCTCTTGAGTAAATATGTATGAAGGAGATTTCCTGGTTATCTGGTGCGTTCATTCCCAAAAGCTGCCATAACAAATGACCACAAACTTGGTGCTTCAAATGACTGAAATGTATTCTCTCACTGTTCTGGGAAGTCAGACGTCGCTTGTCTGCAGTACCTCAGAGGCTCTAAGAGGAGAATCTGTTCCATGACTTTCTCCCTGCTGTGGGTGGCTGTGGTGAAACTTTGATGTTCCTTGGCTTGTAGCTGCATAATTTCCAATCTCTGCCTCTATTTCCACATGGCCTTCTCCCTGTGCATCTGCCCCCAACTCCCTCTGCACCTCTCTCTCCTTTTCCTTTTTTTTCTTTTTTTTTGTGAGACAGGGTCTCACTCTGTTGCTGAGACTGGAATGCAGTGGTACAATCATGGCTCACTGCAGCCTTGACCTCCTGGGTTCAAGTGATCCTCCTGCCTTAGCCTCCTGAGTAGCTGGGACCACAGGCACAGTCCACCACGCTGGGCTAATTTTTGTATTTTTTTGTAGAGATGGGGTCCCACTATGTTGCCTAGGCTAGTCTCAAACTCCTGGGCTCAAGTGATCTGCCCACTTTGTCCTCCCAAAGTGCTGGGATTACAGACATGAGCCACCACACCTGGGCCCTCTACCTCTCTCTTACGATGATACATGTGATTGCACTTAGGGCCCACTGGGATAATCCAGAATTAACTCTTTTCAAGGTCCTTTACTTAGTCACATCTCTTGCCATATAAGGTCATATTCACCCGTTTGCCATATAAGGTCATATTCACAGGTTCTAGGGATTAGTATGTGGACATATCCTTTTAAGGGGCCATTTTTCAGCCTACTACATACAGTCAGCATATGTTTAACTTCATAAGAAAATGCCAAACTGTTTTCCAAAGTGGCTGTACCATTTTTCCTTCCCACTAGCAGTGTATAAGGATTCCAGTGGCTCCACATCCCTGCCAGCATTTGGTATTGTCAAAGTTTTATTTTTGTTTTGTTTTTTAGCCATTCTAATAGGTATGCATGGATATCTAATTGGCTTTTAATTTGCATTTCTCTAGTAATTAATGATTTTGAGCATATTTTTATGTGCTTATTTGCCATATGTCTATAAGTATTAGTCCATTTTCATGCTGCTGATAAAGACATACTTGAGACTGGGAAGAAAAGAAGTTTTAATGGGCTTATAGCTCCACATGCCTGGGGAAGCCTCACAATCATGGCAGAAGGCAAGGAGGAGCAAGAAACGTCTTACATGGATGGCAGCAGGCAGAGAGAGCTTGTTCAGGGAAACTCTGCTTTTTAAAACCATCAGATCTCATGAGACTTATTCACTAGCACAAGAAAGACCTGCCCCCATGATTCAGTTACCTCTCACCAGGTCCCTCTCCCAACACAAGGGAATTCAAGATGAGATTTTGGGTGAGGACATAGGCAAACCATATCAGTATATCTTTTTTCATGAAATATATGTTCAAATCTTTTAACAAGTTTAAAACATTTTAAAAATTAGGTTATTTTCTTATAATTGAGTTCTGAGAGATCAAAAGATATTCTGGTTACAGTCTTTTATCAGATATGTATTTTTCAAGTATTTTCTCTCCCTATATGGCTTGTTCTTTTTATGTTTTAAACATGCCTTTCCAAAAAGCAGAATTTTGAGATTTTGATGAAATCTAATTTGTTAATTTTTTTCTTTGTGGTTTGTGCTTTTTGTTTTCTTTCCAAAATAAAACCAAGTTCACAAAGATTTTCTCCTATGTATTCTTCTAGAAGTTTATCGTTTTAGAGCTTACATCGTCTATGATCCATTTCAAATTATTTTTTGTATATTGTGTGAGGTATGTGTCAAAGACTTTTTTTGCAAATAGATGTCAAATTATTCTGGTACTATTTGGTGAAAAATAATCCATACTTCATTGAATTACCTAGGCACTTTTGTTGAAAATCACTTAACCATATTTTTATGGCCCTGTTTCTGGATATGTTTTCATTATTACCATACTGTCTTTATTGTAGCTGTATAGTATGTTTTGAAATCAAATAATATGAGCCTCCAAATTTGTTCTTTTTCAGAATTGTTTAGGCAATTCTAGTTCCTTTACTTTTTTAAATGAATTTTTAAAATAAGCTTGTTGATTTTTATAAAGAAGTCTGCTGAGTTTTGATTTTGATCGTAGCAAATTTATAGATCAATTTTGGGGAAATTTACATCTTGACACATCCTATATATCATCATGTATTTATTTAAGTCTTTGATTCTCCCATCTGTGCTTTGTAGTTTTCAGCATATAAATCTTATACATGTATTTTATTGGTTTTAGTAATATTGTAAGTGGTACTTTAAAAAACTTTCAAAATTTCATTTTTTTTTCTTTTCTCTTTTTTTAATTTTAATTTTAATTTTTATTTTTGAGACAGGGTCATCTGCTGTTACCCAGGCTGGACGAACCTTGCATTCCCAGGATAAACTCCTAACTTGGTCATGAGGTACTGTCATTTCATATACTGCTGAATTTATCTTTTAAATATTTTTAAAGGATTGTTTGCACCTTTTTTCATTAAGGTATTGGTCTGTGTTTATAGTTTTCTGCGTATTTTTTTTTTTTTTTTTTTTTGTAATGTGTTTGGTTTTAGTAGCAGTGTGATAACTTGTCTCATCTTAATTTGGGAGGTGTTCACTTCCCTTCTGTTTTCTGGAAGTGTTGATGTAGTGTTTACATTATTTCTTCATTAAATGTTGGAAAAACTTGCCATGGAGTGCATGAAGCCATCTGGGCATACAGTTTTCTTTGTGGGAAGGTTTTTGATTACATACAGTATGTAGTTTTTAACTATAAATTTAATCTCTTTAATATATGTAGGACTATTCAACTTATCTATTGCTTTTTGAATAAGCTTTGATAGTTTCTATATTTGAGGAAATGTGTCCATTTAATCTAAGTCACTAAATGTATTGGCATATAGTTTTCTATAGTATTTTCTTTGTATCTGTTCAGTATTTATAGGATCTGGAGTGATAGCTCTCTTCTTTTTTCCCATCATTGGTAATTTCTGTCTTTCCCTTTTGATTTCTTATCAGTCTGACTAGAGGTTTATCAATTTGATTGACCTTTACAGAAAGCCAGTATTTCATTTTGTTAATTTTTATCTATTTTTTCTTTCAATTTTATTGGTTTCTGCTCTTATCTTTATTATTTATTTCCTTGAGCTTTCTTTGGATTTAAATTGCTCTTCCTTTTATAGGTTTTTAAAGTCAAAACTTAGATAATTGATCAGAGACATTTATTTTTTTCTAATACAGGTATATAATGTTATACATTTTCCCCAAACACTCTATTAGCTGCATCACACAAATTCTAATAATTTGCTTTTATTTTTACTCAGTTCAAAAATATTTTAAAATTTCCCTTGTGTCTTCCTCTTCAGCTCACTAGAAGTGTGTTATTTCATTTCAAATATTTGTTGAGTGTTCAGATGTCTGTCTGTCTCTTACTGATTTCTACTTTAGTTGTGGTTAGAAAACACGCTTTGTATAGTTTTGGTTTTTCAAAATGTGTTTTGTGGCCAGAATATGGTCTATTATATGGAACGATCCACATGCACTTGAAAAGAATGTCACGGGCTGTTGTTGGTTGGGTTGTTCTATAAAATGTCAGAGTAAGTTGGTTGATAATGTCGTTTAGGTCTTCTATGTCCTTACGGATTTTGTGTTTACTAATTCAATCAATGAATAAGAGAGGAGTGTTGACATTCTAACTGTATTTGTGAATGTATTTATTTTCAGCTCTGACAGTAATTGCTTTACGTGTTGTGAAGCACTGTTGTTAGGTGCATATACCTTTAAGATTATTACATCTTGATGAATCGATCCTTAATCATTATGCAATGCCCTTCTTTATCTTTGGTAATATTTCCTGATCTGAAGTCTACCTTTACTACTTTTAATGTAGCTACTCTAGTTATTTCAATTAATATTTGCATGGTTTGCATGAGTGTATCATTTTCCGTCATTCTACTTTTAACCAGTTATATCTTTATATTAAAATTCTGTTTCTTGGATATAGCATATAGTTGGCTCTTGCTTTTTTATGCAGTCTGACAATCTTTGCCTTTTAATTGGGGCATGTTAATTATTTAAATGTAATCTTATAACTGATATGGTTTTATTTAATTTTCCCATACTGCTAAATAGCTTCTATTTAGTCTCATCTCTTCTTTTTTTCTCTTTTTCTGCCTGATTTGTGACTAATATTTATGATTCAATTTCATCTCCATTATTGGCTTATTAGTCATACTTTTTAAAGAAAAGTCTGAGCCAGATGTGGTGGCTCATGCCTGTAATCCTAGTGCTTTGGGAGACTGAGGGAGGAGGATCACTTAAAGCCAGGAGCTTGAGACTAGCCTATGCAACATATTGAGACCCCATATCTACAAAAAATAAAAATAAAGAAAACTATCAGTGGTTGTCGCAGAGTTTTTAACATGCATATTTAATATATCACAGTCTACCTTCAAATAGTTTTATACTAAGTCACTATATTGTATAAGAACTTTACATTATACTTTCAATTTCTTCCTTCCGTGCTTGTGCTATCAATGACACACATTTTATTTTACATGTTATAAACCACAAAATATTTCCAAAATATTACTTTTTTTTGCTTAACAAGACAACTATTTTTAGAGTAACTAAAAATGAGAAAATAATATTTTTGTATTTACCTTTATTTTTACCATTTTTGAAGGATTTTTTTTTTGATATAAAGTTTCTGTCTGGTATCATATTCTCACGGCCTCAAGAACTTCCTTTAACAGTACAGACCTGTTAGTAATAAATTCTTTTGGCCTTTGTCTGTAAAAGTCTTCAGGTTTTCTTGGTTTTTGAAAATTGTTTTCACTGGGACTCCAATTATACATACATTAGGCCATTTTATATGCCTTTAGCTCATGTATATTCTAATCCAGTTCTCTCCCCTTTCCTTTATCTTTTTGTTTCAGTTTGCGTAATTTCTATTGACATATTTTGCTGTTTGGGGTGTACTAATGAGCCCATCAAGGGAAATTTTTATCTCTGATATTGTCTTCTTTTCTTGTTTCTTGCATTCCCTTTGCATTTACTCTTTCTTACAGTTTCTTTCTCTTCGCTGAAATTCTACATCCATTCCATCCATTCATGCATGCCGTCCACCTTTTCACTAGCTCCTTTAGCATTTTAATCATATTTATTTTAAAGTACCTGTCTGATAGTTCTAACATCTAGGTCATATCTGAGTCTTATTTTTTGTTGTCGTTTTGTCTCTTTTAAATAATTTGTGTTTTCTTGCTCTTTTTGTATGTCTCATAATTTTTGATTGAATGTCAAACGTCACACTAAAACTGGTTAGCAAAAGATAGATAATATTCATGCCTGGAAGTGGGCATGCTTCTTGTTTTGGGTCATTAGGTGCAAGGGTGAGTCATGCTAGCTACAGGTTGAGCTGGGTTTGGGTTTTGCTGTTGCTATGGTTACCATCAATGGACCACAGGCTTCCAGGTTTTCTATTGGTGTGCTGCTGTTGCCTATATTTAGGGTCAATGCTGGGGTGCTGGAGGGTTTTCACAGTGTGAGTGGTCTACCCTCAACTCACCCAGTCCTTCAATGCCTGTGTCACAAAGTAGGTATCTCTCCATGCTTTGTCCTTCCCCAGCAGTAGACTGCTATTTCCTGGTACTCCCTGACAGGCTTGTGGAGGGGGCAGGAAGGTTCTCTGTTGCCTTGTCCAGCTTTAGTCTTAGGGAGGCTCTGCGTACCTGAGTTTTGGGGTAAAGCCTTTTCAGCACTGTTGCCCCATTTGGTCTCTTCCTTCAGTAGTCAAACTGCTTTGGTGGGTCTTAGGCATTTCCTGCTCCTTCTCCAGTGGTAAGAGACATCTACTTGATATCAACATGGGCCCTTAAGCCCGAGACAGTTACCTGCTCACCACCAAGCATTGGAGAGTTTTTGTTACATCTTTTCCTTAACCTCATTGTGTCTTTTTCTGGGTGCAAGAGGCTTTGCTCTCCCTCTTCAAGTGATTTATGGCTTTTGCTTTGTAGGAGAGAAGGGTCTGGACAGGGTGTTGCACTTGCTCTCTCTTCCCCTACAGCCACTGATCACTACCTTTGTGCCCAACAGGCAAAAGGGTTTGCACTTCCTCCTCTAGTGGTTTAAGGCTTTTGCTTCATAGGAGAGGAAGATCTAGGGAAATGGCAGAGTTTTCTGTCTCCTTCACAGTGGCAGCTGATCACCTTCTGCTGGTCTGTGCTGCAAATGGTGGCTCTCTCAGGTGTCCTGCCAGCCCAAATCTTTCTCAGGAGCACCTGTCAGAGGCTGGTGGGAAATAGCCTGTGAGTAAACAGGAACTCCTGTTTGAGCAGATGCTCCCATCTATTTCAGACTGATACACTAGCCCACATTTGGCCTTCAGTGGTTCTTTAAAATTGTAGCTGACTCTCCTTGTCACTCGGGCTGCAGGACCTCTTCCTCCTTTGCTCTGCCACAAGGGAGGTAGGTCATTCTTGC
>NC_045449.1:67393551-67531094 GCF_002776525.5 Piliocolobus tephrosceles | reverse complement strand
GGAGGGAAGGAGGGAAGGAGGGAGGGAGGGAGGAATTGAAGCCAAGTTCTCCAAGTTTCAGTAGAAATTCTCAGGGTAAAAGTTGGCTTTGCTACTTTCTGTTCCACTTTGGGGGCTCTGTGGAGCCCTTCCTCATGTGCCACATGGGCATTTTGAAAGTGTTATTTAAAAAAATTTCCCCCAGTAATTTTAGTTGTTTCAAAAGGAATGTTAAAGTATCTAACTCACCATACTGCTGGAATGGAAGCCGATGCGTTAGTATTTCCTGGTGTGTGGTGTGATATGTTGACGTCACACATTATTCATCTCCCTCATCCCAGTCCTGAGCATAACAGCATAGTCGCAGAGCAGCAGCTTGATGGGAGGGGTCCACTCTCATCTGTTAGGTAAGAGGTGAGGTGTGGGGCGGGACTGTTTATGGGACGAGGGTGTTTCAATCATCAACATTTAACTTTTGCGTATTACATGTGACTTTTGATGTGGCATGGAGGAAGGTGGCATGTGTCAGGGGCTATTGAAGACATCTAGAGTGAATGATGACAAGCACAGGACCCAGCACAGAATAACCACTGATTTATTAAGCATCTACTATGCATTAGATATTCTTCTGGCTCCTGAGGATATAGTGGGGTTTTGAGACAAACAAGATCCACAGTCGGGGATAATGGGAGCTCCCATGTCTGTGGCCCCTGAATTAGGCAATCCATTTTGTGAGTATAGTAAGATTGATTCTGTGTTTAATGCTTGCTGCACTCTCCTATGAGGACTATGCCCTTCCAAGCTTGTCTGATAGCTAGAGTTACTGAATCCTGGTGGAGATAAGCACACTGCCTAGGACCACACAATAATTACAGAGTGCAGATACCCCAGATGAGTCTTTTCAGTATCAGAAGGTGGAGCACACCCTGGGGTGGGGAGTGGGGAGCAATCCAAGTAATTTTCTCTGACAAATAGCATGCCACTGGCCTGGACCATTTTCTCCTGGGCTGGATGGACCTGCTGCCAGGCATCTTAAAGGTGCTGTTTAGCCTTTGACAGTCTGGTGATGCCAACATCAGTGAGTAACGATGGTGCATAAAACCTAAAACAAAACAGCCACTTTGTTTGGTTGAAGAGGTTTGAATATAGTAACAAATCCTGATTGTTTGCCAAGTTTTGTTTTTCCCACAGATGTTTCATTTTAGAACATTTTTAGGTTTGCAGAATTATCCCAAGGATTGTACAGAGAGTTCCTTTTTCCTCACTGTGGTTCCTCTATTATTTCCCTATTATTAACACCTTAAATGAGTACGGTACATTTGTCACAAATAATGAACCAATATTAAAACGTTATTATTACCAAAGTCTATACTTTATTCTGATTTCCGTAGGTTTTTTTTTTTTTCTGTTCCAGGATCCCATCCAGGAAACCACATTGCACTTGGAAGTCACGTCTCCCTGGGCTCCTCCTGCCTACGAGTCAGGCTTTTTTGGCGGGGGGTTGATGACCTTGACAGTTTTGGGGCATGCTGGTCAGTTATTTTGTAGAATGTTCCTCAATTGGGGTTTGTCTGATGTTTTTCCTATAATTAGATTGGATATGTTTTGGAGGGGAAGACCAAAGACATAAAGTGATCTTCCCCTCCAAAACATATCACACAATTTAATCAGAGGATCATAATCTTCTCATCACATCCTATCAAGGGTGCATACAGGTAGTCATGCTGGGTTTCTACCCTGGAAAACGTCTCTTTTCTTTCTCCCTTTCCATACTATACTCTCAAAAGAAGGTCACTATGCACAGCTCACACTTAAGGAGTGGAGAGTTATTTTCTACCCCTAAGGGTGGAGTAACCAAGTCAATGATTTGAAATTCTTCAGCATGTGAGATTTGTCTTGTCTCCACTTATTTCCACCCTATCAGCAGCAAAGCTAACTGTCCCCCGTCTCTCTGCCCTCTCCCACCTCCTGGTTACCCTTAGCACCAGTGTTCCTTGTTCTCTGGGGCTGCAGCTGGGCCCAGACAAGCATGGTTGACTCAACCCCATTGTCACTGTCACTTCTGTGATGACAGCCATGACATGTCCGCAGATGTTCAGGAAGCCAGATTCTTGTCATCAAATCAACAGGGGACAACGAGGGGATGAGCTAAGTGGACAGGTTGGGAAACAAGGCAATGTTCCACTGCTGAAGTGAAGTTCCACGGTGTTGAAATAATGGGCAAGTTGAGGTCCGTGGTCCCAACTCCCTTCCCTGGATGGGGTGTCTGATGAACTGGAGGCCCTTTTGTTTGCCCAACATCCTGATGGGTTGCAAATGTGGGCATAAAAGCTGGAGCAGAGTCGAATTATTCAACACATAAGAGTTGAGGCAATTGACATTTCCAGAGCAGAGACCACTGGGACAGCTGCTGAGTGGAGAGAGGGGCCTGACAGGTGGGATCTGGAGAACAGAAATGTCCAGTGTGGATGTTTTAGTTCTTGTGGGGTCTTCAACACATCCCCATTCTCTCCTCTCTAGAGAAGTTCAGGCTGATGATTAAAGTTGTCTGGGGAGCAGGAAAGACTCGAAGATGTGCCAGGTTCTGTGTCCAGGTGGAGGTGTGGAGACAGATAGCACATATGAACACTGGCAGCAGATAATGCGCCAATGGCTGCTATGTGGGCTGTGGGAATGATAATCACCCCGACAGCTGCAGTCTTCTACTTTTCTACCCACTGTGACAATGATCTTCCCAGGATTCTAAGTCAACCCGGTGAGGTAAGCAGGAGAGACGGTGCAGATGAGGAGATTGAGGCACAGAGAAGCTGCTGCCTGCCCAGAGTCACCGGTCACTGTTGTCTGGACACCCCATTGACTGCCCCTTTCCTTCTTCTACACCACAACCATCTATCCCCCTTTTCTTAGCCCCTCCGAAAGATCCGATTACTTACTGCACAGGGAACAGCAACTTTCAAGTTGGAAAATTCTGCTCAAGTCCAGGGCTCTAAAGAACATGCCCAACAAGCCAATCCACTTAAAATGCAAATTCCACTGACACTAATAAGCAATATATATACCATGCATTTACACATGCAAATGAGCAGCAAGGAGTGCAGGACTTCCCTCCATCACACTCTGCACAGGATAGCTACGTTCAAGACACTTCATCAAAGTGGAGCTGAGAGGCCGTCTCCTGCCTCCCCTCCTCAGGCTTGGTGCTTCCAAGGTACGCCTGGCCCTGCAGAAGCCAGAGCACTGCCCAAGTTCAAGGCTCCCTCTTTTTTTTTTTTTTTTGGACAGATTCTTGCTCTGTCGCCCAGGCTGGAGTGCAGTGGCGCAATCTCGGCTCACTGCAAGCTCCACCTCCCGGGTTCACGCCATTCTCCTGCCTCAGCCTCCCGAGTAGCTGGGACTACGAGCACCCGCCACCATGCCCGGCTAATTCTTTTGTATTTTTTAGTAGAGACGGGGTTTCACCGTGTTAGCCAGGATGGTCTTGATCTCCTGGCCTCGTGATCTGCCTGCCTCGGCCTCTGAAAGTGCTGGGATTACAGGCATGAGCCACCGCGCCCGGCCAAGGCTCCCTCTTAAGCTGGGTGGTGTGGCATTAGTCAGGCCACCTCTCTAAGCCTCAGTTGTTTGTCCTGCTGATGTTTCCCTACCTGCCTGCTGAAACCTCTCAACCTTCAAGGTCCAGATGGATCTTCCAGAAAATCCTTAGTCGTCATTGCAGCCCACACCTGAACTCAGAACACCTGCTCCCATTCAGCCATCTTGGACTCACTGTTCAGCACTGAGCCCACCATTGCCAAAACAGACCCTTCTCTGGGAAACCTCTACGTTCCTAACACTATTATGCTTTCCCTTCAAAGGGTTTGAGATTCCTGACAGGCAGAAAGCATTTGGGGATTTTGCCTTTGGTATCTGCAGCCAGGGACAGGGGTGAACAAAATCGATTCTCATAGGAAGGTGAGAGATGCTGACTATACTCAGGTGCACAGATATTCATCTGGCAGCATCAGGACATGCCCTTGTTTGTCCAACCATTTAAAGGTTCAGTAACACCTGTCTCCATTCCCTTCCTGTCACGACTTTTGTGGGGTCCTTTGGAAATCTTTCTAAATTACTCACACATTTGGCTGCCTTCCTAAGAGGTGCTTAGCTCCAAGGTGCTTGTGATAAACATCATTTGTTAGAGGTCTATGTGACAACGTGGATGCTTTTGGGACCAGCAGGGTTCACAGCTCTCTCAGCCCCTACTCTCAATGATCCCATTTAGTTTTTTTGTAAACTTCCCTAGACCTTTTAGGAAGAGGGTATGAGGAAGGCAATAGAATAGTTACTACTATCTCATTTGTGAATAAATAAGTGTACGTATAAAAATGGCCAGAGTTATACACACCAATATTATAGAAGTTATCTCTTGATGATGGTTCACAAGCTTTTTCTGTATACCAATAATTATTTTTCTTAAGTGGGAGGATCACCTGAGCCCAGGGAGGCTGAAGCTGCAGTGAGCTATGATCACGCCACTGCACTTCAACCTTGGTGACAGAGCGAGACCTTGTCTCGAAAATAAATATTTCTCTACCACATGCATTTGAATGTTGGCATGGTGCTTTCATTATATGGATGTACCATAAGTTGCCAAACTTGTTTCCCAGTTGCTTTTCTCTGCTATAAATAATGCTCTGATCAACCTTGTACACACATCTCTGTACACATTTAGAAGAATTTCTAGATGTGGAACTGCTGGATCCAAGGGCATGCATATGGAGAGCTTTTTATCCCTGATTTCAAATCACCCTGTAGCACTCTTGTACTGACTGTCTTTTCCACAGGGGTATTTGAGGTTTCAGCCTCTAAAAGCTAATGTCCTACCTCTCTTGCCCCATTGCGAGGCCAGTGGGAGGGCGTGTCCCCTGGCCCTGTGGCACCATTTCTCTCCCTCCTTTCAGTACCTGCACTTCTATGTGCACAGCCGACTCCCAATAAATATTTGTGGCTTATTGAATGAGAGCTCCATCTCCCCAGCCCCAGCCCACCTCCTGGCACTCCCGGTGCGAGCCTGTCCTCCTCCTCCAACAGAGGCAGATAATAGATGACTAGGAGCCCGCCTCAGCCTCGGCCTCCGTGTGGTGATGAGGGGCAGGATAAATGCGAAGCGAATGGCAATATTTCCTGAAAGCAGGAAAAGGCAGAATCTATCACTCCACGCCAGAGTCCCTGTAGCCTGCGAAGGCGCTGTCGGTGACAGAGTGCTGAGGAGGAGCGTGGGGTCCAGGCTGGGGGCCGGGGCTGGGGTCAGGGAGGGGGGCAGGCAGCAGGACCAGGATGCCAAGGGGCAGGCTCAGTCCCCATCCCTGAGCAGGAAGGAGATTTGCAGCTACCTGAGGTAAAGCTAAAAATGAGAAGTTTCTGTGCAATCAGTTGCTGGCTCACCACACTCAGAGGCAGGTGTGGGTGGGGGACATGGGAGACAAAAGGAGGGGAGACAGATGGCCCTGTTAGATGAACACCAAGGGCAAATTCAGACTCACCTCTGGGGCTTGCTCTGGTGTTTTATTTAACTCCTCCCTCCTCCCTTGTCCATTACCCACCATCCTTTCACCCTCAGGGCCCCCCTCCCCAGGGCCCCAGGTGAGGTTGGGAGGCTGGCTGGATAGTCCTGGATACTGCTAAGCTCCAGCTAATCACAGCCGGAGATGGCTTGCCTTCCTGTGGGGGCCATTCCTGCAGAAGAAAGACTGGGCCTCTTTATCCCCAGGCTGCAGTGACCAGCGCTGACTCAGAACTTGGACTCCGGCAGCAAGGCTTCCAAGGCTTTGGGGAGGGGACACCTCCAATCCCTTCTGATTGCTGCAGGTCCTGAGCTGGTCTTTGTAGGAGGCTGATTACGTTAGCGGCCTGGCAAATGGCTTCCCTGTATCCAGGCCCTTTAGTCATGATCTTCCACACTCCCCAAGAGGTTGCTTTGGTCCATGGTCATAACTTTGACTCAAGCAGAACTTGAAAAAGTGCTTGTGCATTTCCACCACACACCTGTGCTCCCACCATGAGAACATGCCTAGGCGAGCTTGCTAGAGAGATGCGAGAGTCACCTGAAGGGGAGCCAAGGCGTCAAAGCCCAGGTCCTGGGCCCGCCGCCATGGACCAACTCACTAGCTTATCACAAATGCCTTAGTAATCCCAACTGGGATCAGTCAAACCCAGTCCAGTTGACCTATGGACGCATGATAAATCATAAATGCTTATTGTTTTAAGCCACTGAGACTTGGGATGTTTGGCATACAGCAATAGCTAACTGATACATCTCCCTTACTTGTACATTAAAAGCCATTCCAGAGATCAGCCTGAAAGCAGCCAGCCTAGACCCTAGAATCTGTGTAACTAGAGGCGGGCATGGGTTCACACTATGACTCTGATGCCCAACTTTCCATTTATGAAATGAGCCTGGAGTTGTCCTGTGAAAACTCAGCAAATGCAGGAACTGAGAGTTGCTAAAATCCTTGTCAATTCTACCTGTTCCCCGTGTTTCAAATGTGATTGGTTTTCATTAAATTGCTCATCATAAAGATAACAAACCAAGTAAGAGTATAGAAAAATATTCCACTTCACTGCATCACTGCCTCCTACCACTTCCCCTGCTTGTCCCACTCTGATTTCATTCCCTAGAGGTCACCATCATTAACAATTTGCTGTGGAACCTTCCAGATCATTTTCAATGCGCACACATACAAATGTAGATATAGTTCTTCATTTTACAAAAATAGAATAATAAATATTGTTCAGAGATCTTCCTCTATTACTTAAAGGACCTCTGGCAAGTCTATCTCATTCTTTTTAATAGCTGTATAGTATTCTAGGGTATGGACATGCTATTTATTTATTTATTTTTGAGATAGGATCTTACTCTGTCATCCAGGCTGGCGTGCAGTAGCATGATCACAGTTCACTGCAGCCTCAACCTCCTGGGTTCAAGCAATCCTCCCACCTCAGCCTTCCAAGTAGTTGAGCCTACAAGTGTGCACCACCACACCTGGCTGATGTTTTTAATTTTTGATGGAGAAAGGGTCTCACTGCATTGTCCAGGCTGATCTCAAACTCCTGGGCTTAAAGTGATCCTCTTGCCTTGGCCTCTCAAAGTGCTGGGATTACAGGTGTGAGCCACCGTGCCTGGCCTGGATGTGCTGTATTTTAACTACATCCCTCATAGACATTTAGATTAGCTCGAATTTTGTTAGTATAACTGAAAGGAACTTCTTTGTATATAACATCTTTGTGCACATATGGCGATACTGATATTTCTGTGGGGTACATGCCTAGCAGTGGAACTGGTCAAGTTTCATGCCACCCTTCATGTTTAACACATATTGCCAAACTCCTCTCCGAAAAGAATGGACAGCCTGAGAATGTCTCTCTCCCCATGCCCTCACCAACCCTGGCTGGTATCAATCTTGTAAACTTTTTGCCAATCTGATGGGGAAAGAATAATACCTTGTCTGAAATTATGTTTTATTACAAATGAGATAGAAATAGTTTTAGGTATTTATTGGCAATATGCATGTGTTTTTTGGTGAACTGCCTGTTGGTATAATTTGACGATTTTATCTGTTGGCTTGTGATTGCTTTCTTACTGAATATGGCAGGGCTTCATATATTATGGCTATAAACTCTTTGTCATATCTATCCCAAATTTTCCTAAATTCATCATTGGTCTAGCTCTTTGACAATCCCGTTAAAAATCCAGAACTATGGGTCTTAATTCATTCTCCAGGCATTTACTGTCTCTTTGTTTATTTACTTTATTTTTATTTATTTATTTATTTTGAGACAGAGTCTCACTCTATTGCCCAGGCTGGAGTGTAATGGTGCGATCTTGGCTCACTGAAACCTCCACCTCCCGGGTTCCAGCGATTCACCCGCTCCAGCCTCCTGAGTAGCTGGGATTACAGGAGCCCACCACACCTGGTTAATTTTTGTACTTTTAGTAGAGACGAGGTTTCACCATGTTGGCCAGGCTGGTCTTGAACTCCTGACCTCAGGTGATCTGCCCACCTAAGCCTCCCAAAGTGCTGGGGTTGCAGGTGTGAGCCACCACGCCCAGCATGTCTCTTTGTTGAAACACTGTAGTTGGATGGTGGAAACCTCGGAACTATATGGATAAGGAAGGGACGAGGAACTCACTCTCCCAACTCATTTGCACCCCTACCAGCAGCCCTAGAGGACTTGAAGTTCTCTGAAATTTACTTTAGGGATTTTAGGGTTGGGGGTTACAGCAAACACTTTTCATAACCTCTCTGTCCACCTGTACCTGTAGCCTCAGCCTCCTGGGTTCAAGCAGTCTTCCCACCTGTACCTGTCTGTGCTGGCAGCCTTCTACCTCAAGCACCTGGGGCTCTCTGATGTTTTGCTTCTGATCATTCCCCAGTGCCTTAAGAGCTTGCACAGCCTGTGCAACCTGTGCGCAGGGCACACTAAAGTGCTGGGAATTCAATACTGAGAATTTAATAACCCTCCACCAAGGCAAGGCAAGTCTGAGGATAAAGGCTTCAGCTCCCCCATCCTTTGGAGGGGGACAATCTCAAAGCACGTTCTCCATGATTCCTGAGTGGATCCCCAGCTTCTTGGCATCCCTCTCCAAATAAGCTACCTGCACCCAAGTTCTTGTCTCGGGGTCTCCTTTGTAGAGAACCACACTAAGGCAGGAGTGCAAAGCCATCTGTGAATTTCATAATGCCTTGGTATAAACTCTGATAAAATGGTGATTTTTCTCAAGTCCCAGAGTTGGCACTGGAGTAGGCTTTTCTCCTCTAGATGAACAAGTCTTCCCCTGCAGACACAAGCAAGCACGCTTTGATCTCCCTTTCTGTTCTCCTGCAACCCACTGAGAAAGAGAGAATGTCCCTGGGTAAACAGCTAAGACTACAATTTCCCAAACTCCCAACAGGTCTCAGTGCCAGGGAAGAGGGTGTAGCAGCGGGGATGAAGAGCCAGGCCTTGTGCTGACAGAGAGACCCCCAGAAAGCTGGGTCTTTTCTCAACCAGCCATGGGAAGGACAGCACTTAGGTCAACAGGTATCCCAGAGACACACAGCACCCTCCTGCGAAGGCCTACTGGGTAGCCAGAAGGGCAGGGGCTGCGGCAGTACCTACCACATCCCAAGCCTGGGGTCCTCCAAGAAAATTCATCCATCAGTCCTTCCTAAACAAGATTACTAGAAATCTTTCACATGAGACAGTGCAGAGGACATTCATCCACGAATTCAAACTACTGCATTGTAATCAAACAGCAGCACCAGCAGGATCTCCAAGGCCCACAGACCAGAACCACTTCACCAGGAGGTCTGGAGAACAAAGAGAATGAAGAGTTACCAAGTGGCACTGATTTAGGATTCCTAGCCCCGGGAAGGGGCTTCTTCTTGCAGGAACTTTATTCCAAGACAAGAAACTTGGGTTACAATGATGTAGGATACCCAGCTTTGGCCAGCGTTTCCCATGACTCTGTAGGGGTAGTGGCAGTTTCAGGGTCTGAGGTGTTTCTTCCAGGCTGTGTTTGTCGGCAGCTTCCAGGCTCCCTAAGCTGTAACCAGCCTGTTTTCTTTCCTCCTTATCCGCCTAGCAAGGCTCCTTTCCCAGTCCCCGCCCCCTTTCCACTCCTCCCTAGCTTAGGGAACCTATACTTCCCTTTACTTTATGATGCAGAACTGGCCAATGTTTCTTTGTCTCAATCTTCTCCCATCTAGATGTACCCAGAGGCCAACAGGCCCATTAAGGTGTTTTCTTAAACAAAAGAACAAGTAAATCTTCCATTGCCTGCGAGTAAAAGGCTCAGAATATAGCCAGCTTTTGAAATAACGGTTTCTGGTTTTCTCCGCAACAACACCTGTAAAGCACTTACCAGCTGCCTGGCACTGAGCCAGCCCTCCACGCGGGGAGCTCTCAGTAAGAGAAGCAGGTGGGAACTCCGAAGGGAGAGGCAGGCCGGCCGGCCTGGGGAGGTGGTGCCCTAGGGTACTGGCCAGGTAGGAGGCCCCTGGCACAGACCTGGAAGACCCAGTGAGGGGACACGGGGAATCAGAGGCCCTGGTCCGATGACAGACACGGAGCCAGGAGGTGGGAAGGAGGCGCCGGATGGATCCTTGGAGTCCAATCCCTCTTTCCTTTTTCTCGGGGGACTCCAGTTGGCTTGTGGTAATCTCCTGGAAGCCTTGCCAAGAAGCCAACTTCTCTGAAGCCAAAGGAAGATCTTAGGAACCACCAGCTCCCCTGCCCAGGCCAAAGCCAGCGGCCTCCGTTGGAACTCCGGTAGGAGGAGGCTCGGGTGACCTTGAGCAGGCCACCTCCCTTCCGATCTCCAGCTGGCCTGGAGCTCCCTGGCTAAGAAACTGACGGTCTGGGAAGGAAGGAAAAGGAAGCAGAGCTGAGATCCACCCTGGAGAGAAGCCAACGAGCCCCCACCCCAGCCCCTGCGGAACGCAGGCCACCACCGGGCGGCAAGCATCTGCCTCCTAATTGCAGACGGCGGGCGGGCCCAGCAAGGCGGAGCCAGGCGGGGAGGGAGGCAGCGAGGGCGGCTGCACGCGGGGGCCCAGGAATCTGTCCGCCTCCTTAATGAGGAAGTAATTCAGTTAGCTCGGATTTCCCGGTCAGCAGCTTTTATTAAATGCTGGTGCAGTCACACTATTAGGGACATGAAGAGAAGCTCGGGAACCAGTGGAGATGGGGGGCGGAGGGGAGCAAGCGGGGGAGCGAGGCAAGTTGTTAAGCAGGCTAGGAGTGGGGAGAACCAGCGAAATAAAAGAGAAAGCGCGCTATGGGGCCACGAGAAGGAAACGAAGCACAAACATCCCAGCAAAGGGGGCGAAGGCAGGGCTGCCGGTCCGGGCGCCTTTATTGTGTCGGTGCAGCCTAATCAGGAGCGAATGCAATCCCGCCTCCCTTGAAAGGCCCTCCTCATCCCAGCCACTCGCTCCAGAACCAAGATATGTAATAGTCACGCTGAAATAAATTACAACGCAGGCAGTCCGAGGTTCGCAGGCTCCCAGCCACCAAGTCAAAGTGATGTGCTTGGCCACAGCACCCAGCGAGGCACCGCTGGGGCCTGCCCCGAACCCGGGGGGCTCCTCTGGGCAAGGATGCAAGGTGAGGGGTTGCTGTAAAACAAACAAAAAATCCCAACATGAGTGCGTAGTTGTAAGTGCTTTTGTTCGTATCAACTCTCAGTGGTCATGTTAAGGCATTAGTGTTCCTATATTATAGGTGAAACTGAGTCAGATGGGTAAATCCGGGTCAGCAACCTATAGTCCATGGGCTAAATGTGGCCACCTCCTGTGTGTGTCAATAAAGTTTTATTGGCATACAGCCACACCCACTCCTTTATAGATAGTCTATGGCTGTGTTTGACTTACAAGGGCAGAGTTGAGTAGCTATGACTGAGACTATGTGGTCCATAAAGCTTAAAATATTTACTATCCAGCTCTTGGCAGAATATGCCGATCCCTGGATTAAACAGCCTGTTCAATTACGGAAGCAGAAAGAGACAGACCGGGTGCCCGATCCAGCTTTTTTTTTCCCTGAAGTTCTGCAACAATGGGGAGCCTTAAAAGGCCCCAGACGGGTCAGGACAGGGAGCACAGTGTACTAGGGGGAGGGAAGCGGTCAACCAGCTGGCCTGGTGCACCTCAATGCTGGATGGTGAGAGGGGCAGGTGCATAGGACCCAGGCCCCATGGGGTGATGTACGGGAAGCATGGTTATCTTAACTGTTCAGCAGCAGCCCTACTGCCAGGACTCAGCCTTTTTTGGCTGGAGAATGGTGGACTAAGATCTCAGCTCTTGCAGCACCCGCTCCTGGAGGCTGGAGAGGGGCTCCATGAACCTGGAGACAGCCAAAGCAGGCCTGTGGGTGGAGGCTGGCAGGTTTCCCTGTATTCTCGTCCACTCCTCTTTCAGGCCAGCGGGCCTCCTCTGAACTGGAATTTGCTTCAGGCATTCCTTCAGGCTGTGTGATTAATGCTCAGTGGAAGCCTGAGAGGGCAGAGGGTGAGAGCCAGGACAACAGGGACTGCCTGCCTCCCATTCCTGACGGACAGGCAGGGCTCGCGGGCTGTGTTGGCGCTCCTGCTGGTGGTCATCACATCCGAGGCGCTTGGAACCCAGGAAATGCAATGAATCCATCTGGAAAACTGGGGGCTGAAGCACCTCCCAGGTGGGAAACAACTGCCCTCCCAAAACATGCAGTCTGGCAAAAGGGATAGGTTGCAGGGAGTGAGAGTCAACTCAAAAAAAACCTCCAATGTGCCTGGTTATCCTGGCCAGTTAATTCCATATGCTATTGCTAATGATGTTAGTGTGTACTGTGAATCATCATAAACTATAAAATTACATATCATTTCATTCATTCAGGAAGTGCTGTTTGGGCATCTACCACATGCCAGGCACCATTCTGGTCTTGGAGGACACAGTCATGAGCAAGCAAGTCCTTGACTCTGAAAATTACCTTCCAGAAAGGGAGACCAAACATCTCACTGCATCCAAATAACTTATGATCTCATTGCAGGATGCAGAAGTATTAGGAAGAACCAGGCAGGGAAGGGGCTAGAGCCAAGACCTGAGGAAAGCAAAGGAGTGATCATGCAAAAGCATAGGGAAAAGTGTTCCAGGCAGAGGGGACGGTCAATGTGAAGGCCATGAGTTTGGGAAGAGCTTGGTGTGTCTGAGGAACATGGGAACAGAGTGGGCCGTCTGGAGGCAATGGGAGGGGAGGTACAGAAATCAGCAGGGGACAGGTCACACAGAGTATAGAGGCTATGGAAGGTCTTCAGCTGTCATTGAGTCAGGAAGAAGCCATTGGAGGAGGGAAATGGAGCTTGAGCACATAGGCGGTTTTGGAGGAGTTTTTCTATAGAGGAGCAGAAAGATGCGGTACTGGCCAGAGAGGGGAGAGGGCTGGGAAGAAACTGTTTTTTATTTTTTTAATTTTGTTTTTGATTGATTTATTTATTTTTAATTTTGTTTTTATTTTTAAAGAGGGGGCTGGGCCAGGCATGGTGGCTCATGCCTGTAATCCCAGCATTTTGGGAGGCCGAGGCAGGTGGATCACGAGGTCAGGAGTTCAAGACCAGCCTGACCAATTTGGTGAAACTTCATCTCTACTAAAAATACAAAAATTAGCCAGGTGTGGTGGTGGGTTCTATGTAGTCCCAGCTACTTGGTAGACTGAGGCAGGAGAATCACTTGAACCCAGGAGGTGGAGGTTGCAGTGAGCTGGGATCACACCACTATACTCCAGCCTGGGTGATAGAGCAAGACTCCATCTTAAAAAAAAAAAAAAAAAGGGAGCTATTAATGCATGTTTATGGGTTGGTGAAATGGCCCAGGAGAGAGGAAGACAACAATGACGCCAAAGAGAGGGGGACAATTATAGTAGAAAGCTCTGTGTAGACAAGAAGAGCCAGGAACAGCCCACGTGCTCCTGCCGCCTGTTCCAGGAACCTATCTACGTTTCCTGCTTGCATCTGTACAACGTCCCCATTTGGAGGGTGACCACGCACTGAGGTTTTTGTGGGATGATTCCCAAAGATGCCTTTTTCCTGATGTAATTATGAAGAATTTTCGTAAGTGTCCCAGTTTGGGCAGTAAATTATGTGGTCATTCTATCTATGACGTAGGGAGTTTTTTTTTGTTTTGTTTGAGACAGGGTCTCTCTCTGTTTTCCAGGCTGGAGTGCAGTGATACAATCTCAGCTCACTGCAACCTCTGCCTCCCAGCCTTACTTGATCCTCCTGCCTCAGCCTCCTGAGTAGCTGGGACTACAGGCGTGCACCACCACACCTGGCTAATTTTTTGTATTTTTGATAGTGACGGGATTTTACCATGTTGCCCAGGCTGGTCTTGAACTCCTGAGCTCAAGCAGTTCACCTGCCTTGGCCTCTCAAAGTGCTGGGATTACAGGCGTGAGTCACTGTGCCCGGCCTGCAGATACTATTTTTATCCCCATTTTACAGATGAGAACACTGAGGCTTAGAGAGGTAAAATAAGAGGCCCATGATTGGAGAGCTAGTAAATAAAACAAGGCCTGCAATTCCAAGTCCTTTACCCTGAATCCCCGTGGGTGGAAATTTGGTTCTGAGCACAACAGCAGACACAAGAAGCAGAAATGAATCCCTCTGGGCACATGAAAGGCTTAGGCAATAGCTGAGCATGGGGTAGGGGTAATAGAATCTCCCCTTAAAATCACACATGGTGGCTGGGTGCGGTGGCCCACGCCTGTAATTCAGCACTTTGGGAGGCCAAGGCAGGTGGATCACTTGAGGTCAGGAGTTCGAGACCAGCCTGACCAAGTTGGTGAAACTGCGTCTCTACTAAAAATACAAAAATTAGCCAGCCGTGGTGGTGCGTGCCTGTAATCCCAGCTACTTGGGAGGCTGAGGCAGGAGAATCGCTTGAACCCGGGAGGCGGAGGTTGCATTGACCCAAGATCACGCCACTGCACTCCAGCCTGGGCAACAGAGCAAGATTCAGTCTCAAAAAAAAAAAAAAAAAAAAAAAAAAATCACACATGGCAGGAGGCCCTTCTGCTTTTGTTCGGCAAGGGCCATAGGACAAATAATTTGGTTATAAAGAGGTTAATATGGGTTTGGAGCTCTTCCAGGGCTGCCTGATTTTCAACGTTAGCCTGTCTTGTCTGATGCCTGCAGCTGTTGCATCTTACCCAGCTGACTGGTGACCATGTGGCTCGACCATGTTTCCAAGTTCTAACTTAGAGAACTAGGAGAGGTTCAAGGCCGTGGCAAACTGATCATAGACCCATAAGTGCAGCCATGACTCTCCTCCTGCACCCAGAGTAGACATAACCACCCATCATGGCATCTTTCCAGCTCAGCCAGTAATGTGCTGCAGATTCCTTCTTAACACAGTGTTCCTGTCAATCCCTCTCCAAATGAAAGCTGGTCTTGAAAAGGAACCTCCTGGCCATACTTAATTTAGGCAAAGTTTTTCCTCTAAGTAGGGAGATGGAGTAAATAGTCTCTAAAGATGCTATCCTAACATTTATTTCATGCCCTCTATCCGTATTTGCTCATACTATCCATTCCAGAGTCAGTGCCCTGTTCTCTTTGATGAGAGCAGGATTGGGTTAAACACGTTTCTGTCTCCCCTTAAGAAGGCACGTATTTTGCTGTGAGAATCAGCCGTCATGACAACCTTCATTTTGACGCCAGACCAGCTATTTTCTTTATCCTGAAATTTTTAAAGTAGATTGTCACCTCTTCCCTCTTTCTTTCTCTCTGTTACTATTTCTACAGCAGTAAATCACAGATCAAGGTCTAGGTACATGGTCAGAAGGCTTCCAGCAAATTAGCGATGCAAACTGTGATATCAACCCATGACCTTGGTTACATTTACTTGTAAAAATCAATGGAAAAAAGTGAAAGAAAAATGCAGCCAATTCTTTTTAAGTGTAAACTATATTTGCTAGGTACTGTAGTAATTATTACTCCTGTTTATTGCCTACCTAATATCCACCAGGTATGTAATGTATCATGCTGCTCCAGGTTCTTTAAATACTCCACATCCATTATTTCATGCAATCTTCACAAAAATTCTTGCAAGATAGTGACTGTCATCTTCATTGAACAGATGGGGACGTGTCCAAAATCTTACATCTAGTAAGAAGTGAGCCATATGTTTCAATTCTTTCTACTCCTTCAGTGCTTTAGCATTTCCAGACATGAACAGGGGTGTCGGGTCTAGCAGACCATGCTAGAAATGAATGATCATCTAGCATCCTGACCAGCCATCAGAGTAGGTTAGGGGAAGTGATGCCAGGAGTAAAGACCAAGAAATGGGAACTGCAAATGCTGATGGAGACCAGATGTCAGAGCTATAGATCCAAAGGCAAACCTATGGCTGTTAGGGGAGGGGAGGAAACCAGACCTTTGCGTGGTAAAATAGGGATACAGGGGAGGTCTGGAGTAGCCAGCCCACAAGTCTATTACTGAAGGCTTTAAACACAATAACTCAAGAAGTAGCATCTTTATTGACCTTGCTTCTAGATCCTCCTCCAAACCCTGATTAGTTGGAGGGTTAAAACCTCTGTATTTCCATTTTATTGCTGAAAACAGTGAGACCAGGAGAAGTAACTTGATCAAGGTCACACTGCTGAAAAATGACGGAGTTGGACCTAGGTGGGCCTGACTCCAACTCCAGCACCCAGAGGGCAGGTTATCTGTCTCTGTGGATTGTCAGTGGAAGGTTTTATCCTGCAACTACCAACCAGCAGTCCAGCTTGGCTCTGGCTCCAGGGAGCTCCACTTCACCTCTGAAGACAGGGAAAAGAGGAGCCTGACAAGTTACTTTTATTATGAAATAATTCTCACATGCAGAAAGAATGAGCCGTGTGTGTGTAAATTATAAAAAATAATAAAGTCAGTTCCCATGAGCCCTGCTTATGAAACAGATGATTACAGGAGCTGGGAGGACCCTTGGTATCTGTCTTCCTTTCAGTTCTCCCCTAAGAGAGAAGCCCTGTGCTGACTTTTGGGTATAACATTCTCACTCCTTGATATAGTTTTACCATGCCCAATTGTGTTCCTAACAATAGGTTGTTTAGTTCTACACATTATTGAGCTCAATATAAATGGAATCATAGCTAACGCTGACACAGGTTTATATATGTTTATTTAACTTCATGTGTACTTTATGAGGGAGGTGTGATCATCATCCCCATTTTTAAGATGAAGACATTGAGATATGGGAAACGTAATGAACTCACCCAAGGTCACACCACTGGCAGGGGATAGAAGCAGGATTTGAACCAGTCAAACAGTCTGGTTCTGGACCCGGCCCTGTCACTGGGATGCAGTGCAGTGTTATCCTGAAGCTATTCCTCGGTGACTTGCTTATGTCTGTTGATGCCTGTAGGTGCCTCTTCATTCGTTTTTGTACTGCATTGGGCAAGCTGCTGAGACAGTTAGTGATGTGCACACAAATGACTTTCAGGGGCTGGCACTGTAGGATGCTCGCCTGCTGTTTGACTCCCCTCTCCACCCCTCTTTCTTTCTCGTTAGCCGAACCTGTTTTGAGCAAGTGTGTTCAGTGATGATAACCCCACCCACTCACCCACAGCTCCAGGATGTGAATTATGGGGGGTTAAAACCTATTTGATTCTGCTTGCTGGTATTTGGCTAGGCGTGGACATGGGTTCAAGGGGACAAGAGTTATGTGGCTTTGAGGAAGGTTTTTGTCACTAATAAAGAGGTGCAGAGAGGAAGGGAGTGCAGCTCTACAGTGGAGAAATCTGGTGAATCCTACTTCATCAGTTGGCCAAGGCCAACATCATCAGCAATGTCATGTGGATATCATGTACCCCCTGATAGGGTGTGAGGAGGAGGCACCACCTCCCCTCTGTGGTCCCTTCCCCAACAGCTCATAACCTCAGTTAACTGTGAGAAAAACATCAGACAAAGCCACATGACAGTATATTCTACTAAATCCCTGACTGGCACTTCTCAAAAGTGTCAAGATTGTCAAAACTAAGAAAGGACCGAGAAATTATCATAAACCAGAGGAGACTGAGGACACGGGACCATTAAATGCAATGCAGTAACCTGGATGGGACCCTGGATCAGAAAAAGAGAAGAAAGTGGAAAAATTAGTGAGATCGGAATAAAACCTGTCTTTTAGTTAGTAAGAGAAGAAACTAAATGGGGAGTATACAGGAACTCTGTGTGCTATCTTCGCAGCTTTTAATTAAATCTAAATGTATTACAAACTAAAATATGTAACAAAAAGGAATAAGGGGTAAAAGATGCACAGAGAGAAGCGCCCTCCTGTTTGCAAGACTCCACCCCACGTGTGGGAGAGAACTGCAGCTGCCACCAAGTGACATCACTCACTTGTGAAGGATGGCAGAGTGGACAGAAGAGAGCTGCTGAGTAGCTGACAATATCGTCAAGCCTCAGAATTATCCAATTTTGTAACCCTATCTGTCCCCAGGCTTTTCTTTATGTAAGATAATAAACCCTTATTGTTAATGTTCTTTTAGGCAGGGTCTTTTTCTTTCTGTTACTTGCAGCCCAAAGCATCCTAATTGGTCCATTCCAAGACTCAGGCTTGTGACAGGCCTGGATCAACTGTTACTTGCCTAGGCTGCCACCCTGCCAGCTCAGGGTTGTGCTGCTTGGGGCAACGCACCCTCATGGCCATCGTGTGTGTGTGTGTGTGTGTGTGTGTGTGTGTGTGCATGTGTGTGTGCATCTCCAGCTTCATTAATCTTGTGTTGAGTGAGGGTGCTGGAGTGATCCCGGCAGAGCCTGGGAAATGACTGTGCTGGAGTGAAACAAAAGGGACCCGCTGGACTGTGACAGCTGATATTAAAATACTACAACTCACTTCATACCCAGAGTCAACGCATTATATTCCTAATAAATAATGGGTTACTGCAGGTTAAGTGTCTGTTGCTGCATTCCAATTGTTGATATTTAATTAGCTCTAAAATTAAAGTGTTCTTTTATCACCACACTGCTAGGACTACTTTATTCCTAATTGATTGAGATTAAAGTGTCTCCCAAAGATCCCAGTGTCCCTTTGTCAGCCCAAGTGTGAGAAGATTTAATGAAAACGTTTGACATTTCAAAGTGTGACATAAATATCTTGAAATTAAGCAAAAGACAGGTTTCTTTTGTTATATTTTACAATCAGGGTGCTGATGGTTGAGGAAACACTTTTTAATAGGGATGAGGTTTTATGAGAGGAATAATAATGGCTGAGAGATTATGCAAGTGGGTCGTGACAAGGTGGTGGAAAGAGTCAGCTAGGTGTGGGGCTTTCCTGGGGCCCATCTGATTGCCTGGAGGGTGGGTGGGAGAATGAATTCTAAGAAGGAAGACTGGCTTTGGGGCTCAGTGTGGGTTTGAACCCAGCACGGCCACTTGCAAGCTGAATGACCTTCAGCAAGTTATTGGTCTGTCTGAATTTCACTTTCTAATCCTCAAATAGGAATAATGACACCTGCTTCTCAGAGTCATGAGAATAAATAGAGATCGTGTTGGCAAAAGAACTGAGCCTGAGCTATAGCAGGTGGGTAATAAGTGGTAGCAATTATTAGCCCCTTTCATACAGTTCTGAATGTATATTTGAGGATGACTCAACTGATCATCTATGAGTAGGACAGGGTGAGGCTCTCAGCTGGCCTGGGCTCTTTGAAGGTTAAGCTACTACTCCATCTGGCTCCAGACCTCTCCACCTTACCAACATCTTCAGCAGGTATTAGGGGTCCCCCACCAGGCTCAGCAAATGTTCTAGCCAACCCCTTTGCCTAAGACCCCACTTGCCACTCTCTATCTAAGCTTCCTGGGTCAGATCCTACTGGTTTTCCTCTCTGACTTAGATCCAGCCACAAATCTCAAACGCTAATGCCTGTGCCACCCTCCCCTCCAATTGACCTCCTTGCATTAGTTACCCATTGCTGCATGACAAATTACCATGGAACATAGTGGTTTAAAACAACACATGTTTATTATCTCACAGTATCTGTGGGTCAAGAAACTAGGTGTGACTTACTTAGGTCCTCTGTTTCAGAGTCTCTTGCAAACTGAAATCAAGATGTTGCCCAGGGCTGAGGTCTCATGTGATGGCTCAAATGGGGAAAGATCCACATCTAAGCTCACGTGACCACAGATTGGGAAGTAAAACCATAATCAGCCTCAGGAGCACCATTATATAAACACAGAGCTAACAAAGGGAGAACTAAGCCCACAGCAGGAGTTCATGTATTCACCTGCCTCACCTGAATCTCCAACTCAACCCTGTCTCTTGATTTCAGTTTTTCTTTCAGATTGCTAGTCCTTTACAAATCTGAATGACCAAATCTTTGTGACAGAGTGTCCTAGCCCATTTGTGCTACTATAACAAAATATCTGAGACTAGATAATTTATAAAAAACAAAAATTTATTTCTCACAGTTCTGGAGAATGGGAAGTCCAAGATCGAGGTACCAGCAGATTCAGTGTCTAGTGAGGGTTTGGTCTCTGCCTCCAAGATGGTGCCTTTTTGCTACGTCCTCCTGAGAGGACAAATGCTATGGTCTCACCTTGCTGAAGGGATAAAAAAGAGCACAAAGGGTCCAGCTATTTCCCTCTAACCCTTTTAGAGGTCACTAATCCCATTCATGCAGATGTCTGCATGCCCCATGGGGTCTAAAGGCCCCACCTCTTAATACTATTGCAATGGGGATTACATTTTACATAAATTTTGAAGGGAACACATTCAAATCACAGCACAAGGATTATTTAAGACCAGATGAGTGATGGAGGCTAATTTCATTCATTTGGAAGGGATCTTAAATATTTAATTTCACCCCTAATGACTATTGGAACCACCTCTACAAATGTCTGTGCCACCTCCACTGGTAATTCATTTTACTCAAAGAAGTCTCTGGAAGTTTGAAAGTTTATCCCTTAAGGGTATCAAATCTGCTTCCTTGTTGCTTTCTTCAATGAGCCCCTGGGCCACTTTAACTACCTTTGTGATGGTCATAAGTGCCAGCTTTTGCCAAATACTCTGCCTCTCCCATACTCCATGCATATGGTAGAATTACACTAACTGGCCCCCTGTGGTTGGATGGAATCATGTGGCCACTTCTGACCAATGAATTGTGTCACTTTGGGCTGGGCATTTAAGTGCTAATGGTAAGACCCACTATGGCTGTCTTTTCCCTCGATGTTGTGATCAGCAAATTTCCTGGCGGTGGCTGTTCCATCAGCTTAGATTCCAGAGCAAGGATGATGGCTATGCAGGGGAAGAGCCCCATGGAAACATAGCAGGAATTAGAAAGGGACTTTTCACGTTTCTGCAGCTGAGACTTTGGTGTTGTTTGCTACTGGAGCCTAACTCTTCCTATCCTATCCTGACTGATACACTCCCCTCCTTATTCCCACTCTTTTTTTTTTTTTTTTTTTTAGACTGAGTCTCACTCTATCATCCAGGCTAGAGTGCAGTGGCACGATCTTGGCTCACTGCAACCTCCACCTCCCAGGTTCAGGCGATTCTCTTGCCTCAGCCCCCTGAGTAGCTGGGAATACAGGCACCCACCACCACACCTGGCTAACTTTTGTATTTTTAGTAGAGACCAGGTTTCACCATGTTGGCCAAGCTGGTCTCGAACTCTTGATCTCAGGTGATCCACTCGCCTCAGCCTCCCATAGTGCTGGGATTACAGGCATGAGCCACCATGCATGGGCCTATTCCCATTCTTTAGTTTAGTAGCTCTGCCATTGAGGGAAGGGGAAGTTAGGTAAATTCTAGGGAAATTGGATGTTTGCTTGCAAGGCTACAGATGTTTGCCCCATCAAGAGTTACTTTACACAGATGCACAGCATGAAGGCTGTGGGAAGCCAGAGGTAACAAGCTGCAAACCTGTATAATCCCATTTCCCACTGAACATGGCATGAAACCTACCGAGATCCTCACCTCAAAAAACATGACTGCCTGAAGGCGGCATGCACACTGCAGATCTGAATGGAGCCCCACACAGGTGTGAAGTCTCAGCTGCTGCATGCTGGCTGTCCTTGAGCATGGCCTGGCTGTTAGGGAGAGAAATTCTGTACCTGTGCACATCCTGCTGTTCTTTGCCCCCACTGGGTTCAACACATTCATCCAGTGAAAAACAGTCCCTGACTCTGGTGTGAGAGGGCTAATTGGCAAGTTTGTGCATCGAACCTCTGTTCAGCTTTCTTTCTATAACTTCATTGTTTAGTTGAGAGGGACAAGATAGGATACAAGATGTATTATTTTCTGAGTTGTTGACTGTCTGCTAAAAAATCACTTGGCTTGTGAAGTTCAAACACATTTATG
Organism: Piliocolobus tephrosceles; assembly: GCF_002776525.5. Taxonomy (NCBI): domain Eukaryota; kingdom Metazoa; phylum Chordata; class Mammalia; order Primates; family Cercopithecidae; genus Piliocolobus; species Piliocolobus tephrosceles. The sequence continues at coordinate 67,509,276 of NC_045449.1, read as the reverse complement.
AAAAATAGCAGATGCCTATGAAATTGGACAATTAGCTTTTGGAAGAGAAAGCTAATCAGAAGCATAGCTCTGACAGCAATTATTTGATCCTGTCTTCCTGAGAATCTCTGTGGATGCTCATTAGCCATAACATGCACATTCATTCATATGCACTCACGCACACACCAGGTCTCATGCAGGCAACAGGCCCTTGCAGCTTCATGCATTTTCTAACGTCTCTGCACCATCACCTTGAGGGAATGGGAGAACAAACACGCAAGGCTTCATATCCCAGGAGAGGCCCAGGTGGGAACACTGGCGATACCAATCCTCAGAGGTGTCTGCATGCCCATAAGCAATTTTGCAAAGTAAATGGGGGTCAAACCCTATCGGGGAAGTGAGTGACAGGCTCTCCGTAGCCAAGGACATAAATTGTGCTCAGACTCCCACTTCTAGAATGCTTCTTCTCCTCTTATCCTGCCATAGAGTATTTCCATCTTCTCTCTAATACAAACAGCTGGCCTGCAGACAATCTCGTACGTTGCGTTGACTTTGTAGGTAGCTTGACTGTAGGCTAGGGCAAGCTTCCCAGTGCAAACTGGGAAAATCTCCAAGCTACAGAAGCCCAGGTAGAGGTGCTCAGGCCCTTGCAGAGGAGGGATGGAAATCTTCCTGGTTTCCCTCCCCAGCTCCCTCCCCTCCACAGTTTATCACCACCCACAGAGGCCTATGTGCTGTAGCAAACACACACCTTGAGATGTGCCAAAGTGGTCCTGGTTCTATGGTGAGAGCTATAGGAGGAACCATTCTGACTACAGAGCAAACTCTTGCACTGAGCCTGTCCTAGACCACCACACCTCTAACAGACCCTCTTCCTGGACACAGGTGGCTCTGCTGCTAGGTACAAGTCTGGAGTCCTCCAGGCTGGAAGCACTACTCAGCTGTGAGCCCTGGGGCTGTGGAGCTCTTGCTTGCGCTATGTTGCTGTTTTCTTGCAGAGAACTGTTTTAGGCTCCAACTGTCCATAATGGGATTGAATTGTGATGATTTGGTATTGAATTCCCCTTAACTTTCAAGGGAAATGGATCCTGACTGTTTCTAAATGTGTTTGCAAATAGTGGAATGATTAGACTAGACCTGTGTGTGCAACTCCTTTCTTGGTATGCCAAAAGTGGGGGTGGTTGGGATGCTGAGCAGAGAGGAGGAGGTGGGCTTCGAGTTTCCAGGACCAGGCCTTGACCTTCCAGGCTGTGGTTACAGAAGGCTGCTCTCTGCCCCAAGGCCTTCCTTCTACTGACTTGTGGCAGGGCTGGGTTGTATGGGTGGCGTGTGGTCAATTGCATGTGCTAATGTAAGTAGAAACTTAAGCCATGAAGAATAAATACCATCAACATTTATATGATATAATGGACAGGATGAATGTTACAAATATTATCACTGTTCTAAGCATTGCACATGTATAATCTAATCTAATCCTCATGACAGTCCTAAGTGGTAGGTAATATTCCTATGTCGCTGATGCTAAGTAACTTGCCTAAGGTCACAAAGGCACAAAGTAGAGGCGTTGAGATTTGAATCCAGGCCATATGGCTCTGGCATCTATGGCTTGACTATCTTACTGTGCTGCTAACAGCAGAGTCAGGTATGGTCTGGTGTTGATCAGCACTTGGGAGAGCATGGTAGTTATCTACCGCATTTAGCAAATCACCCCAAATCACTCCAAAACTTCACAGCTTAAGGGGATCACATCTGTGATCTCAGTCTTTGTGGGTGGGACTTCTGGGTATGGCCTGGCTGGGCCCTCTGCTTTGGACTGTCTCTCAGGCTGCAATCGAGGTGTTAGCCAGGCCTGGAGAGCGGACCCTGTGCCATTTGTGAAGGCTTGACTGGAAAAGTCTTCACTTCCAAGTTCACTTTTGTGGCTGTTGGCAAAATTCAGTTCCTTGACAGTTGTTGGGCTCAGGGCTTTAGTTCCCAGCTGGCTGGAGGCTTCTCTCAGTTCCTTGTCACACAAAGAAGCCAGCAAGAGAGAAAGTCCACTAGCAAGAGAGAAGTTGCAATCTTTTAAAACTGATCTCAGAAGTGACAATCACTATTTTTGCCATATTCCTGTGATTAGAACAAGTCACCAGGCAAGACCATGTTCAAGGAAAGGAGATTACACAAGAATGTGAATACCAGGAAGTAGGGATCATCTTAGACCACCTGAGAGTCAGCCTGCCACGGAGAAGAAGGGGGTAGCCAGCTGCAGTGCCCATGGCCCAAGTCTAAGATTAGGCGATCATTCTGCAAAGCTTAGAGGCATGGATTTCCTACCTACGGGCAGAGCAGTTCACTTCTACTCCAAAGAAGCTTGTTCAGAGGATGACCTCCTGATAGTTTTATCTCCTATCCTTTTCTGTAGATGTCAGAATGAGTAGATAGAATCTTGTTCCTGAAAATGATGCAGAGATCTGCTATACAACCATCATTTTAAAACAATTTTCCACCATGTTCCTTCCACCTCCTTTATTGAGGGGTTGATCTGTTTGTTAATGCAGATATTTACTGCTATGCAATTAGCACAGCACCTGCTAGTAAAGACCTACAGATAAAACACACAGTTCCTGGATTTAAAAGAGCTCAAGTGACATTTATTATTTTAGCCATATTCCTTTGGTTAGAACAAGTTGCCAGGCTGGCCCACATTCAAAGAGAGAAGATGACACAAACGTGTGAGTGCCACGAGGTGGGGATCAGCTTAGACCATCCTAGAGTCCACCTGCCACAGAGAAGAAGTATCTAAGCAGAAGATCCTTTGCAAATGCAACATAGCTCCAGGACGAGAAGGCTCAGAATCCTTTCCATTACAACCCAGATGCCATGTGTTACGGCAGAGGTTATAACAGGATGCCATGGGTAAACTCAGGTAGGCTTGGAAACGTGGGGCCTATGGAATTTTCCCCAGGGGAGGTGATAAGATTAGCTGGATCTAGAAGGACAATGAGGAATCAGGGAGGTAGTGGATGAAGGAATCCCCAGACAACACACACAACCTCTAGAAAAGTCCAGAGGCTTGAGGGAGCTCAGCACTTTCTGGGAACTAGAAGACGCCTGGTGGTGCTAAACTCAATGAGGTGGGATGAGGAAGCTGCAGGTGGTTGAGAAAATGTCCCAGCACTAGTGGCTGCATTTGGAGGGTCTTTGTGTCCAGAGGAACATTCGCTATCAATACATACTTCCTGAGCACTTCCTGCATACCACTTGTGGTTCTAGGCACTGGGAAGATAGCGGTAAATAACATTGAAAAGGTCAGGGATTCCCAAGACCACTTCCCTTTTGACACCAATGGAAAGGTCTGGTATCCAAGACCAGCCTCAGGTTCAATAATTCACTAGAAGGACTCAGAACTCAGCAAAGTCATTATACTCATGGTTGTGATTTATTATGGTGAAAGGATACAGATGGAAATTAGTCAAGGGAAGCGGTGCATGGGGAAGGGTCCAGGAGAAACCAGGCACGAACTTCTGTTGTCCTTTCCCAGTGGAACTGTGGACAGCACCTGCTTCTTCCAGCAGCAATGTGCGATAACATACACAGGGTATGGCCAACCAGAGATGCTCACTCAAACCTTGGTGTCCAGAGATTCTACTGGGGCTCAGTAACTTAGTCATGATTGACTGCCTGCCAGGTTGATCTTAGCCTCTAGACCCTCCAGAAGTCAAACTTACACCAAGTCGTCCAAACCCCCCCACCCAACCCACCACATATCACATTGTTAGCATAGACAATTTAGGGTGACCCAAGACCCCAGGTAAACAAAGATGCCCTTATCAAACAGAGCATTCCAAGGACATAGAGGTTCCCTCCCAGGAGCCAGGGCCAAAGACTCAAACCTTTCTTTGGGCAAAGTTGATCCTTTACTGCACAAATACAGACTTGGTTTCTGACTTCAAAGAATATGCCTCCTAGTGGGGAAGACAGATCACACCCCCCACCCCAATACACACACACACCACTGCCACCACCATTACTACTGCCACCAACACTCAACCAACAATATAACTACAAATGGTCATGAATGCTGTGAAATAAAGAGTCAGAGGTATTGCAGGACACTGACCTAGAAGCGCAGAGAGAGACTTCATCAATAGGGTAGGGAAGGAAGACATCTCTGAAGAGGGAACTTTGGAGTTAAGACCTGAAGAATGACAATGAACCATCATGCATGACAAGAGCTGGAGTAAAATCATTCCAGGCAGGTAGAATGGCACGTACATAGTCAAAAGGAGAAGGGGTCTTGGTGTGTTCAAGGAACAGAAAGGAAACAGGTGTGAATGGAAATAGTGAGCCAGAGGGAGGGGTCATGCAATGGAGCTGGACAGACACATCATGCATAGCTTTGTAGGTCACAGTAGGGAATTTGAAATTTATTCCAAGAACAATGGAAATCCAGCCAGCTGATTGCACTTGATTCTAACTCTACGGAAAAAGGTGATGAGCGTGAAGCAGACAGAGTGTCTAAAAGCCAACCTATACAAAACCAGTTATCATGCAGGGGTGCACCCTGGGGACAGGGCCTCTTAGAGAAAAGAAGGTACTCTGGGGTCAAAGGGATAGATGAAGAACAGAGAGACTGTCACAGAGGCAAGAAAAAGAATCTAAGACACTCTCTGCAGACCTGGAGTACACTCTGTGTGTTATGTGAGTCTTAAAGGGGACCTGCTGGCAGCTGCTGTGTGGCCTGAGATGGAGCAATGGAGGAGCAGAATGGGCATGAATCTCCCAGGACCTTCCCTTAGCCTCAGTAATCTCAACAGCATTGACTTTGCTCCACATAAGACTGGAAGCCTGCGGTGGAAATCAGCGTGTGTGTGTGTGTGTGTGTGCGCGCCTGTGTCTAATTTTGTGGCCTCATTGACTCAACTTTTTAAGATGAACCTTGAAAAGTCTTAAACAAATAGAGGCTGTGATGGCAAAAGCTGTGCTTGGGTGAGGACCACGTGGTTTCATGCAGTAGAGTGTGTGAGCGAACGCCTTCATATTCCCATGGAGGAGAGGAGAGGTGAAGGCGGGTGCTCGATAGGTGCAAGGAGGGCCCAGAGTGGCCAGAGAGCCCTCTCCCGGGTGCAGAAGAGCGGGGAGGAGGCTTCCTTTGGGAGCCTCTGCACCCGTCGTTCTCCATGAATGTGCCAGAGGAGGAAGGGACCAGAGTGATCTGAGCTTTGTTCACTTGCCTCAGTGGCTTCTCCTCCTCTCTTAGGAATTAGTGAAGACTGCATAGTGGCAGTGGGGTTGGGGGGGAGGGTGAAGGTGACCCTCACACCTCACAGAAACTGCCACTGACCCAGAGAACCTGCCACTGGCCCAGGGTGACCCTCACACCTCAGAAAAACTGCCACTCACCTAGAATGTAGAGAGTGGCCCCTACACTGGGCCACTGGCAGTTACCACTGCAAGACGTGGCATCGTCTTGCCATCACGATGCCCTAAAAAGCCAGACCCCCACATCTTCAAGCAAAGACCTTGAAGCTTGGGGGGTTAATCACCCACATCCGAGGCCACATACCCTCTTGTGGGCAGAGACATGATTTAAGATGGGCAGTGGGACTTCAGTGTCACCTGCCCAGCCATTGGGACCTCTGTCCTCCTGGTGGCTGCTATGTTCAGTCCCCACTGTAGCTGGATCTTGGGAGAAAATCATTCTAGTTCCTTTGAAGGGTCAAGGATGGATCTGTGGCTGGTCACAAAGGGAGAGAAGAATAAAGCAGAGGAAGGTGTCTAGAGCGTGTCGATGGGAGATAGTGAACAGAGATCTCAGGCTTCTGCCCAAAGGCCCCTCATTACTGGGTCTTCTCTGGCCATCCTATATGGAATAGCCGTGACCCAGAGCTACTCGGTCTCTGCCTGACCCTCCAGGCCAGCACCCCGTCCTTCCCACCCTGCTCTGTGTCACAGGAGGCTGACTGAATGGGCTGCATCAACCAAGCCCCCTTGCCCTCTGCCTTCCAGTTGGGTTTGGCCAATGCAAGTCACCCACAGGAGACCAGAAGGTGGGAGGAGAATCAGATTGGGGAACTGACCTCTCAGCTCTCTCATTAGTGGGCCACAGGGTCACTTTCACAGCGACAGCCCACTCCCAGCTCTGGCAACTGCTCTCTTTCCTTGCTCCTAGGTCTAGAAGTGGCACCAGGCAGCTTCCCACGATGCTGGGTCCAGGGTGACTGGCCATCCCTGAGTGGGTCCTCTGACTCCGTCCACCTGTTTGTCCCTTTATTAATTGTCCCCATCATACCGGTTGAGGAGGGGACTGCTTCCCTCCTTATTGCTAACTAATATACTCTCCTCCCCTTAGTCTGTAGCCCCCCTGCCCTGCTTTATTTTGCTTTGAAGCACGGCTCATTACCTTACATTGTATTATCTATTTCCTGGTTTATTTTTATAGTCTGTCACCCCTACTGAAATGAAGGCAGAGTGAGGCAGTGCCTCACTGAAATACCCTTGGTGCCCAGGACAAAATGTGCACGTGATGAATGTTTGCTGAATGAACCCCCAAGGGGAGCAATGCACCCCACTTTGCCATCACCCTGCCCTGCTAGCCTTTTAGGAGCTTCTTCCGCAGGGAGCTGGGGTTCCTGATGGGGTGAGGCTCTCAGGAGCACAGGCCCTGGGAGGGTCTCAGAAGATGCCAGAGGCAATGGGGCCGGGAGTTCATGGGGAGGAGGGAGCAAGGCGTTCTGTCGTCTGAGCCACACTCACACCAGGAAATAAAACGCTTTCACCTTTATTAGCAGTGATAAGAATAATAGTCCGTTCTCCAGGCTTTTAAATCTTACTCTGTCATCATTTTCCAAGCAAAGCTGCTGAGCATAGCGGGAAAGACAGGCTCGACGTGGTTAAATCATTCTCAGTGGCTGGAGCTTCTGTCTGCACAAGGCCTTAGGGAGCCCAAGGTCTTCCCTTTTCACCTTGGAGGTGCCCTAGAGGAAGGGGAAGATTCTTGAGGACAAGGGCTGGCCCGGTGCACTTTGGGCTTGCATCTCTGCTCCTAGCCTGACCCAGCACAAACAACAACAACAACAACAAAAATAGTACCAATGGCAGGACAAAGCCTGTAGGTGCAAGACCCAGACTGCCTGAGTTCAAATCCTGACACCATACTTACTAGCTCTGCAACGCTGGGTATGCTATTGACCTCTCTGGGCCTCTCTTTCCTCATTTCTAAAATGAGAGAGATAAAAATAGCAGGTAATCATGGGACCATTGCAAGAAATCAATGAGTTAATATGCATAACGTGCTTAGACAAGCATCCGGCAAATACCAGTTGAGTATCCATGATCCGAAATTCTGGGGACCAAAAGTGTTTCGGCTTTTGAATTTTTTTGGATGTTGGCTTTTGGAATATTTGCATTATGTTCAGCATCCCTAATCTGAAAATCCAAAATCTGAAATGCTCCAACGAGCATTCCTTTAAGCATCAAGATGGTGCTCAAAAAGTTTCATATTTTGGAGCATTTCGGATTTTGGATCATTCAGAGTTCAGATTTGGGGATTAGGGATGCTCAGCCTATGTGCTGGCTGTTGTTGTCATTAGCTGGGTGCTTGCTCTGTGTCAAGCAGGAACCTGTGGAGGATCCCATCATCCCTGGTGAACAGACGAAGACCTTGAGGCTTGGTGGGGTTCATCACCCACATCCAAGGTCACATACCTTCTTGAGGGCAGAGATGTGATTTAAGATGGGCAGTGGGACTTCAGTGACACCTGCCAAGCCATTGGGACCTCTGGCCTCCTGGTGGCTGCTATGTTAGTCAACCAGTCACAGGCTGATGCTAGTCACAGGCTGATGATTTTGCCTGGGGCTTGGGAGGCAGAAGAGTGGGGCTGGAGATGGGGGTGCACGGGGCAGGGGACCCTCCTCTTAGAAACGGCACATCCCAATGTCCCCTGTACCAGAGTGAACACACACCCACTTCCCTGGGATTTAGGTTTTCTGTCCTGTCTCCTCTGAAATGAAAAAAAAAGAGATAAGTCAGGAAATAGTGAGCAGATACAAATAAGATGGGGAGGGTGGGGGATGCCGGGGGTGGGAGAGTGAGGAAGGGAGCGGGACTGTGGGCACCCTCAAGGGTGCGTGAGCACGGACACACACACTGCACACACACACTGCTCACGGACACACGCGCTCCTCAGCAGATGGTGCTGTTCATATTGATCTACCTAATTTTCAGAAGCAAATTGATCTTGGCTTTTCACAACTTATCTAGGACAGAGAAGTCTCTGGGAAGCCTTTTCACATGGTAGACAGCCTGGGGTGCTCATGCTTTTGAGAGCAGAACCACAGACTTCATCTCCTAAGCACCCAGGCTGGTGGCAGAGCCTCCAGCCTCAGCAGGGTCCCAGGACAGGGCACAGTGGAGATGGCATGGAAGGAGGGTTTAGCCCTGGCTGGGGAGGGAAAGGAACTCATCCAGGACTGTCAAGGTTCAGAGATCGGATAGGGGTTAGGAAAGCAGACACCTCCCATTGAGGAAGTGTGGGAGGAGATCGGGAAAGACAAATGCCCAGGAGAATTCTGCAAAACAGCTTGGCCTCCTCTCTCTCGAGAAGCCCTGCCCAGGGGGAAGCATCTGCCCCTTTGAGAAGAGCCTGTTGCCAAAAATGTCAAGACCATTTACTTATAGAGCAGCTGACAAAAGCACCTCTCTCCAGCGATTAAACAGGAGGACAGTTATTGGAAAGCAAATAACCTCGTGTTCTCGGGCACAACAACAGTGTCAGCTGCTTTGGCACAGGCACCACGGACCGGAGACATGATGGGATCTTTTCAGGCCCCACGGGCAGTTGCCATGGCAGAAAAGGCACTGGTGGGTGGGCTCCAGACCCAGGAGGTGAGGGACCCACAGCCTCTGATACCTCGGGGCAAGATGTCTGTGTTATTGTTCCCTCCATGCAGAAAGACAAGAGCCATGTCTCTTCATAAACTGAGGGAGGTGAGAGTTATCACCTGTCACGTGAACCCTGCATGAAATCTAGCAGCCCGAGGTGGGCATTCACCACTGATAAAAATCTGTTTCCCTGCCAGCTTAAAGTGCTACTTAAAAGGCGAATGTATAATTTAACTGCAATTTGGGAATGCACTTCTATAGGGTGACAGCTAAGACTCTCCACCTTTGGCAAAAAGGCCCTGGAGGAACAGTCAGAGAGGAGTCATCCTTCTAGAATTGACTAGGGAGGATGAGGATGAGCCACATGGCGGGGGTCAGGGGTGATAGCGGGTGTAGATGGGTAAAGTTAAAGCAGGTGCTAGTTTATTTTGTTTTGTTTTGTTTTGTTTTGAGACAGAGTCTCGCTCTGTTGCCCAGGCTGGAGTGCAGTGGCATGATCTCGGCTCACTGCAACCTCTGCCTCCCGGGTTCAAGCGATTCTCGTGCCTCAGCCTCCTGAGTAGCTGAGACTACAGGTGCACACCACTACACCCGTCTAATTTTTGTATTCTTAGTAGAGATGGTGTTTCACCATGTTGGCCAGGCTGGTCTCTAACTCCTAACCTCAAGTGATCCGCCCACCTCCGGCTCCGAAATTGCTGGGATTACAGGTGGCAGGTGCTAGTTCATTAAGAACAAGTGACCAAGGTGTGGATAGGGATCAGCTGCATCTCAGCCAAATGAGGAGCTGGCATATTTTCAGGGCTAAGCTGAGCTTCCCTGGACTCCATAGGGAACCCCAAGTCTTCAGGGAGTAGTTGGGCGAGGTGATGGTCTTGCCTCTGAGCAGTTCTTGGTGTGGGACAGATAGAGAAGTGTCCTTAGAGGGGGTGCTGACTGCAGGGGACCTGACGGTGCCTGGGGGTGGGCCCTGTTAGGAGCCCCTCAGGCAGAGTCACCCCCCAGCTCCTGTGGAGGGTTGAATGGTATCCTCCAAAGTTCATGACCATCCAGAACCTCAGAATATGACCTTAGTTTGGAAATAAGAGCTCCACAGATATGATTACTTAGGATGAGGCTAAACAGGGTTAGAGTGAGCCCTAAATCCAACGACCAGTGTCCTTATAAGACAAAGAGAAGAGGCCGGGCGTGGTGGCTCACAGGTGTAATCCCAGCACTTTGGGAGGCCGAAGCAGGAGGATCACTTGAGCCCAGGAGTTTAAGAACAGCCTGGGCAACATATCAGGACCCTGTTTTTACAAAACAATTAAAATTTAGCCAGACATGGTGGTGCATGCCTGTAGTACCAGCTACTCAGCAGGCTGAGGTGCGAGGATCACTTGAGCCCAGGAGGTAGAGCCTGCCGTGAGCTGTGATCGTGCCACTGCACTCCAGCCTGGGCCACAGAGCCAGACCCTGTCTCAGAAAAGGAAAAAAGAGACACACAGGGCCACTCACAGACATCATGTGATGACAGAGGCAGAGATGGGAGTGATGCATCTGCAAGCCAGGAAATAACAAGGATGGCTGGCAACCTCCGAAAGCTAGGAGAGAGGCACTAGGAGAGAGGCATGGAATGGATTCTCCTCTGGGGCCTCCAGGGGGAACCAATCCTGCCAACACTTTGATTTCGGACTTCTGGCCTCCTGAACTAGGAGAAAACACATTTCTGTTGTTTTCAGCTTCCTGCTTTGGGATGATTTATTGTGGCAGTCCTAGGAATTGGATACAGCCTCCATGCCCCCAGGCCCTGCAGGGCTGACCTGCCAATGTGCAGACTTCCTTTGTCCAGGCTACCCTGGAGGCATTCTGGGCACCTGGGCCCAGTCCTGGATATCGTGTTTTGGCTTTTTACCATGGACAGCCTGCATCCTGTCCTCCCGCAGCTCTGTGGAACAGGCAGGGCTTGTGTCACAAATCCCATCTTGCAGACGGAGAAATCAAGGCCTATGGGGCTAGGACCCAGATCTGGCTCTCTGTGATGTGCTTGTCAATAAGGAGAATGTGGAATGAGGCAAGTCACATGGCAATTCTCAGAGTCCCCTGCACAGAGGACCTTAGCAGAGTTTGTCACTCGTGCACCTTGGCCGGCACAAGGGCAGGCAGAGGACCTCTGTGTCCTGAGGCTCTCCCCGCTGTCCTCACCGGCCCTGGTCTCTCCCTGCAGCCTCAGGGCTGAGCCCCCCTTCCTCCTCCTTGACCACCACCCTCAGCTTCTCAGAGACAGGAGCCTCTCACTTCTGTCTCTCCCAGACACCAGCCCACCAACTCTTCCAGCCTCCACTTGGAGCTTGTGAGCCTGCAGGATAAAGGGAGCCGCTTCCCAACAAGCGCAATGAGACCCCGGGTGGGTCAGTGGTGGTGCAGGCAGCATGGGTGCCCTATAAGCACATCGATAATCATAAAAGGAGGTAAAGTTTATTGTCTTGGCTATTTTGGGTACCAGAGGAAAAAAACAACGTATGAATTGCAATGATGAAAGATTTACTGCATCTGTCAACGCAGATAGAGGGGTTGGCTGGAATTATTGCAGCCGGGAAGAATTGTGTTTTAGGATCTGCCCCAGGTATTAATTTGTGGCAGGCTTATCCTGTCAGGAACATACAATGCTCATGGTGTCGAGAAGTAATACTTTAAAGGGCCTTAATGCCAATTGGATGGGAGCTGGGAGTTGGAGCCTGGGAGGCAGCTGATCCCCTTAGCGAGCTTTTCCAATAAGTTCCAGATGAAAAGCGTGAGGCTGCTGAGTAATATCATCTTTGGAGACTCTCAAACTAGATCTGTCTCCATTTATTGTGCCGGCTCGTGCATCATTCTCCTCCCTGATGCCCAAGGTGACGTCGTCTCGCCTTCCAACCAGGGGTTGGACAGACCACAGGGCGCCGGGGATCCTGGTCGATGGCCTGGACTCCAGAGTCCCTCGTGCAGGGCAGGTGTGGTAGGCTCCGCCGGGCACCTTGAGACTTAGAGTCTTGCAGCCCCCAAAGACTGGCTGAAGGCCGTGGCAGACTCTTCAGGAAAGGGCGTTCTGTGACCCTCAGTTCCCACACTCTGTCATGGGTCCTGGGTGCCTCCTCTCTGTGACCTGGAGACAGGCTGTCCTGGCCCTGTGATTTTGCCAAAAACCAGTGAACCCAAACCTAATCCTCCTCCTCTGTTTCTCCATCTCGAGGATGTCTGGTCCGACCTGATTTTTGCCAAATGCCACAGGTAAAGATGGAGAATGGTTCAGAGAACATACAGCTTGCATTTCCTCCTTGGAGACCTTTCCGGGTTTGAATATCATCAGGATCCCGAAGGTTTTCACACCTCAGCGGCCTATGTGCCTTGCTTCCTTTGTATTTACCCACCTCCTTTGGTCCAGACCTTTCTGATGCTGGAGTAGATGGTGGGGATTGGAGCCAGGTGGGAAGAGAGATGAGAAGACTAGAGTCCTGGAGCTGTCTGGGAGTGCCAGCCCCACAACCACCTCCCAGCCCCAGCCACAACAGCGAGGGGAGGCAGCCAGAGGCAGAAGAACACAGCTTGGGGAGGAACCATGTGGAAAAGGAGCTCCCATCTGTGCCAGCTCCTGTGGGTCTTACAAAGGGAAATTGTAAAGGGGCTGCCTCCAGTTTTCTCCATTTGCAAAATGGGACTGTGACACTGGCCCTGCCTGTTCCACAGAGCTATGGGAGGACAGGATGCCATCAGTGATTAAAAAAAAAAAGAAAAAAGAAAAATTCAGGGCTGGTCCAGGTGCTCAGAACACTTCCAGGGTAGCCTGAGTGGTCTGGTGTCTACACACCCCCTGAAGACCCAGGCGGCTATAGGCTGTGGGCCTCCCGGGCTGAGAGAGAAGAGGTGCCTGGAGCAGCCCCCTCGTGGTGCTGAGCCAGGAGAGGGCCTGCTGGGCATGGGGGCGGCTCCAGCCCCCGGGATGGGTGGATTGTTCCTGTGGACTCAGGAGTTGCTCTGGAGGTCAGTCTGTCCCTCTGCCCTTCACCCCTGGCCGGCCCTCTCCTCCCCTGGGGCACAGGGTCGGAGGACCTACTGAGAGCAAGGCATTGGGAGGAATTAGGGCAATACTGCCCATGTGCCAGGCATTTGGAAATGGGGCAGGGGTAAGTTGTCACAGTGCAGAGGGTGTACTGCTGGCATTTAGAGCATGGAGACAAAGCATGACCAGGGAGGGAAGTCTGTTCTTCCACCTGGAGCCCTGGGAGCGGATTGTGGGGGCAATTGGTTCCTGGTCAGTGCCCCAAGGGTTTCCCCAACATAGCCTGGGCAGCTCAGCCTGGGATCTGAACCTGAACTCACCTGGCACCTTGAGGGGCTTCCTTCCTGTCAGGGGATAGCATCCACTCGGGGAGAGTGGGCCGGGCTGGAGTGAGGTACACAGGGAGAGTGAGAGTCAGTGGGGGTGTAGTAGCTAGAAGATGGTATAGATCCTGCTTGGGATGCATGGTGGACACTCGTGTATTGGAAGCTACAGTTGGAGCAAGGCTGGGTCAACTTCCAGAGCTGGAGTCGGAGCTGGAGGCTCTGGAAACTGACCCAGCCTTGCTCCAGCTGTAGCCAGGCTTCCTCTGTGGATGGGAGGTTTAAGGAAGGGGTCGCTTGCCTTCTTTATGAAGTGAGGCCCTCTTTCCAACAGCCATGGAGGGGGCCAGGGATGTCTCACTCCAATCTCAGGCAAGCTCACCAGGGCCGAGCAGTTGAAAGTGGCTGGTTTCTCGCTCTCTCTGGAGCAGTGAGGCCTCGCTCTCCACCAACAGCTCCATGGCAGGTGTCACCTCTTCCCAGGTGAGTTCCCAAACACTGCAGCCCCTTGCTGTTGCCCAGGAAGAAGCAGAAAGAGCTGCAAGGGAGAGGAAGGCAGGTTAGTTCTTCCCTTGACCTTGACTAAGGTCAGAAGAGGCAGTTCTGGCCTGGACATCTGGGAACTGCCAACAAATCTGTCCTCCAATGGTTTGGAGCCAAACACAGAACAACTGAAAAAGGTGCATGCGGTGCAGATGTCCTCATGGCCAAGAGCAATTTTAAAATGAAAGAACAATTTTCTCACATCGATCAGGTGTATCAAAGGCCTGTTTTTAGCCTTCCCTTCCCCCATCGTCCTTAGACCAAAGAAAAAGGAATCTTTTTCCAGTTCAGGTGCTGGGGCTTCACGGCTGCACCCAAGATTCCCTGGGTCTCTACAGAAACCTGACCTCCAATGCACAAGGGAAGCAGCAGGGCAGAGAAGGTTGTAATGAAGATACACAAAAGTGTTTCCAGTGCTCATGTTGGAGACAGGGGCGGGAATGCCCATTTCCTGGAAATGCCCTGGATGGGTTTTGCTGGTTGGGTTTGCAGGCTGTGGGCCCAGACCCTCCTACCCTCCCCAGCAGGATCTGTTAGGCTTTGAGCACTGGTGATCAGTCACAATGGTGGTCCTTTCTCTGAGTTTCGAGCCAGATGAGAGATGGACTCAGGTGTCAAACTCCTTTGGACCCCGGAGTTCAAAGATTGCAGTCTTATTACCATAAAAGCTGGATTGGCACAGCTGTGGGGCCACAGGGGGCTGCTGCGTCCTCCCTGCCGAATTGAAAATATTCCCCAGAATGGCAGCCAGCGCCTGGCAGGGCAAGACATCTACAAGGATGGAAATCTTTCCACAGCTCACAAAGAGTGCAAGAGGCCAGAAGGGCTGAGCCCGGTATGTGTGATTAGGTCATGCTCCCTGATAGCCTGGAGTGAATGGGGGTAGGAGGGGGCTGGGAGGCCTTCCACTTCATATTTATCAACAGGGCACCTTGAGGGTTGGGGGGTGGCGAATGGTCACCCTGTGGGTCTGTGCAGGGCACTGCACAGGGCTGGTCGTGCTTGGTGTCCATGCTCCAAATGCCAGCAGCACCCCCTGGCCATTGTGACAACTGCCCCTGCCCCATTTCTAAATGCCCGGTAGATGGGCAGTATTGCCCCAACTGACAGCCACTGAGTCATGGAGTTCTAAGAGGAGGGGGATGGTGACTCCCCACCTACACCACCATTTGTGGGCAAGGCACAGGTTGGAAAGTCCTTGGGGTAACTTCCTTGAATGGATAGAGAGGCAGGTCTAGCCCGGGGTTTGGGGTTTAGGAGGGTGGGTTAAGAGAGGCTCCAATGACAGAGGGGACAGAAGACCAATGAGATGACCATCAGATGAAGGAAGGCATGCACAGAGGACTTGGAAACCCACAGTGAGGAGGAGCGCAGGATGCGGATGGCACTGGGGGGCCACAGGAGAGGGAAGCAGGGATGCAGCTTTTCTAAGTTGCAGGTGAGACAGAAAGGGTCCTGTCCCCTATAAGAGCCACCTGTCCTCCTCAGGTCCCAAGCACCTCAAAATGAGACCCTTCCTCTGTGGCATTCTTGGGGGCTCCCTGGACCCTTTAGTCCACTCTGCTGAGGATGACCTTTGATGGTGCAGAAGGTCACTTCCTCAGTGGACTCTGGGGATTCCCTCTGCTAGGGAGTTGTGAAATTCAGTGCTTTGCACGCGGTAGAGACCAAGCAAGTGACAGTTGAAAAAACGAATGAATGAATGAATGAATGAATGAATGAATGAATGAATGAATGAATGTTACAGCTTTTGTTGCTGCTCCACCCTTACTTCCTACCCTCCAGTCCAATGCAGAGTTGTAGCTGTTTGCCCCCAAGGCTACTGGACAAGCAGGTCCTTTTCTGCTTTGAGCCCAGATCTCTCCAGTTTGGCATCTGCCCGAAGCAGCTGCCCAGCAGCCACCTTTCCCATTAACCGTCCGGAGCCCTCTGGCCTTCATCCGCCCCTAGGAATGCTAATGGCTTCATCTTTACTTTCTCTTGCCCTTCCTTCTGGCCTTTCTCCTCATCAGATCTGCTCTGCCACAAATTATTCAGCTTCCCCTGACCTCCTTCCTCTCTGAAATCATTTCCTAAATAGCTCCTCCTGGATCAGACCACCCTTCCTCCCTGCCCCTTGTCAAACCCCTCAGCTAGACTCAACCCTTGCACTGCACAAATTCATTTCATTAAAGCAATTCTGGTCTCTCTCTGGGAAGTCACCACCATAATCCACCACCACAATGAACTTTTCAGAAGGTTCCCTATTTGTATATAAACACAAATGCCAGTCCTGCCTAGGGAGATTCCTTTAATCCACAATTATTTCAGTGGGGCAAGAGAGGCACAGTGGGATCTAGAGATGAGTTTAGTGTTGTTTAA
This sequence comes from Piliocolobus tephrosceles, assembly GCF_002776525.5. Classification (NCBI taxonomy): domain Eukaryota; kingdom Metazoa; phylum Chordata; class Mammalia; order Primates; family Cercopithecidae; genus Piliocolobus; species Piliocolobus tephrosceles. The sequence continues at coordinate 67,493,186 of NC_045449.1, read as the reverse complement.
ATGAGATTGCAGAACCTCCTAAGGGGTTCAGCTGTCTGCAAACGACATGAGTTGGAGTGAGCTGCCCATGCCTGGGTGTATGCAAGAATCAGGTGGCCTCTGAGAACCCTTATGAGTTAATGGGGGTGCGTTGAAAATAAAAATGGCAATGCAGATTGAAAATCTTTGGGACAGAGGGGAAAAGCAAACCCACATGCTTCTGTGAGACTCAGTTGGTTGAAAGGAGGCTGGGGAGGCTGGGGCCAGAGAGGACCTTGAGAAGGCTTCTGTGCCTGGGAGGCAGGAGCCCAGGTGGGGATGTGGAAAGGGAAGATGATGGCAGGCTTTGGGTCATGCTCAGCAAGAGGGGCAAATGGGGAACCACGACTCTGCTCCATGGCAGGCTATAAACACAGAATTTCTCTCCTGCCCTCCTGTGGACTTAGGGGCAGGGGATGCTGCACACATGATACAGCAAGACCCCAGGTCAGCCAGACCCCAGGTTGTCACACTCACACTGATGTGATCCTTGCACTGACCTTGCTGGGGTCAGGGTGGAGATGGACACCTGTGTTTGTACAGAGGTGGCTGCTTCTGAGGGAAAGGCCTGAAGGCAGGGACTCCCCAGCCACGCATCAACCCATCAACTTGTTTTTGTCTGCCTCTCCCTAGGGTGACTCGGCAGCTGCTGTGTACTTTTCTTCAAACTCCCCAAGAGAGGACACAGGAGATCCCCTAGTGCAGTGTCTGACACATAACAGGCACTCAAAAATATTCTTCTTAAAATAAACGAATTTGAGTACATTGCCGAGGCCCTGCTTAGGCACAGATTACTGGGGCAAAGATGGCCCCAGTAATATCTCCTGTTCCATATCTGTATTAGGCCATTCTCACGCTGCTAATAAAAACATACCTGAGACTGGGTAATTTATAAAGAAAAGGAGGTTTAATGGACTCACAGTTCCACATGGCTGGGGAGGCCTCACAATCACAGTGGAAGGTGAAGGAGGAGCAAAGGCACATGTTACATGGCACAGGCAAGAGAGCATGTGCAGGGGAACTGCCCTTCATAAAACCATCAGCTCCTGTGAGACTTACTTACTATCAAAAGGGCAGCACGGGAAAATCCTGCCCCCACGATTCAATGACCACGTGTCATGGGGTCCCTCTCACAACACGTGAGGATTAGGGGAGCTACAATTCAAGACGAGATTTGGGTGGGGACACAGCCAAACCATATCAATGTCCCTCTGACCTTGACATTATTCTCCCTCAGTCCTGGAAGGAGCTCTATGATTGCCTTGACCAATAGAATATACGGAAGTGACATGAAGTGACTTCTAAGGCTAGATTATAAAAATGCCACGCAATCCTACCTAGCTCTCCTGGAGACTCTCATTCTTGGAACCCAGCGGCCATGACGGTGGGAAGCCCAAGCTAGCCCACTTAGAGAGACACCGTGGAGGTGTTCTGGTTGAAAGTCCAGCTGAGGTCCCAGGCAATAATGGGCATCAACCACCTGACTTGTGAGTGAAGATGCCTCCAGATGATTTCAGCCTCAAACTGTTGAGTTGTTCCCAGCTTCTCGACTTCCCAGCCAAGGTCCCAGACATCCGAGAACAGAGATAAGTTTCCACTGTAGCCTGTTCAAATTCCTGACCCACAGAAATCGTGAGAGATAATAAAGTGATTATTGTTTTAATCCGCTAAGTTTTGGGATGACTTGTTACCCAGTAATAGATAACCGATACAGTCAGCATCCGCATGGAACGCCCTGGCTGGCGTCCCTTGTGTCTGGCTTACCCAAAACTACCTTTGGCTGGAGTGCAGTCTCCCCTGCCCAGCATGGTTGCCAGGGTAACCAGGTCCCCTGGCACAAGAGGTGGGAGCAGACTTTTCAAGGAAGCGCCTGGGGCTGCTTTCCTTAGAAAAGAATACTTGCATTTTCAAGGCCTGGCCAGTGCAGAAGAGTCTAAAGCTCTTCCTTCTAGTTCTTACCGCGACACCAATTCTCTTGAGACTTTAGACACAGCCTCATCTGTCTGCAGCTTTCAATTTCCCCCCTCTACATAAGGAGCAGGTTGGACAAGGTGAACTTAGGCCCCTCTAAGCTCCAGGCCTCTATCAGTTGGTTTCTCTTCTTTTCTTATTTGTTTTTCTTTTTTTTCTTTCTTTCTTTTCTTTTTTTTTTTTTGTTGTTAAGACAGGGTCTCACTCTGTCACTTAGGTTGGAGTCTAGTGGTGCAACTACAGCTCACTGATGCCTTGATCTCCTGGGCTCAAGTCATTCTCTCACTTCTCAGCCTCCCGAGTAGCTGGAACTACAGGCATGTGCTGCCACACCCGGCTAATTTTTATATTTTTGTAGAAATGAGATCTCACTATGTTGTTCTAGTTGGTCTTGAACTTCTGGGCTCAACTGATCCATCCGCCTCAGCCTGGGATTACAGGCATGAGCCACTGAGCTCGGCCCCATCAATTGACATCTTGACCCGGCTTTGCATGAGGGCTCTGCATCTGATCTTGGGGGTTTCACTACCTGGTGCAAAGAGGAGGGAGAGGCCTGAGACTCCACGGAGGAAGTTGGTGGGGGGGTCTCTCCTTCCTTCAGCAATTTATTGAACATTAACAACGTGCTAGGCCTTGGATGTAAGTAATTAATAACACTCTGAACATATTGGCTTTCTTTGTTATTTTCTTGTCCCCACTAAGGGTCATTTGCAGATGATTAATCTAAATCATTATTTAGATTCTGTCTAATCACTTTTTTAGACCAGCATTGATAACCACAGCTGTCTCTAATCTATCTGAGAAGTGATCATTTTCCATGAAAGGGGCTGGTTCATTGGTGTTTATCCTCCTAAGGGGAGGGGTGATCCCTAAAGTCAGGAGACTTGGATTGACCATTGCCTCAGTTTCCTCACCTGTGAAATTTCCCACCAGGGGACCCCAAAGACATAGAAACTGGTCTCCCACTTATTTGCTAGTCATGTGACTTAGAATATCTCATCTTTTCTGAGCTTAGTTCCTTGGAAAATATTGTCCCCTCTGCCGGAAAACACTCTGCCTTTGTACCTCACTCCTCTCTCAATTTCAGCTTGTCAGCTTCTACGCATCCCTCAGGCCTTGGCTTCCGTAACTCCAGGAAGGCCACCCTCAACACTTCCTTGCTGCTGCAGGCTCAGGTGCAGCAGGCATGCGGCCCATCATAGCTCCAATGGATGTGTCTCCATTCCCTGCCAGAATAGAGCTGCTTTCAAGAGAAGCCACCAAATCTGTTGCGTCCCCCGATCTGTTCCCAGGTCCTCACACAGCCTCAGGCTCGTAGTAGGTGCTCAATAAATGGTTGCTGAAGAAATGATTGATAGAGAGAATGCCAACGCCTCTGCTTCCTAGGATCTGGTGGCATGATGGATGTGCGAGCCGTCCTGCAGAGGGGGACCCAGGTGAGGCATTATTAGTATCAATAATGATGACAAGCAGCCGATGCTGCTCCTCGGCTGAAGGACACGCCCACATCCAAAGGAACTCCACTTCCTATCCAGGTCTGCACACCGAGAATGCCTTGGATGAAAATGCTGTTCCCTCACAAGCACAGCCAGGCTTCTAGAGACGGAAAGGGCTCTATCAAGACTCCTAGGTGCAGTGGAAAATCTTCCCAGAGCAGATAGGAGGGAGAAGCAATGGGCCATTCCATCTAGCCTTGGCAGCTCATCCGTCTCTTCCTCCCTCGGCTCTTTCTTTTCACCTCCTCAAGGAAGAGGATGCAAAACGCTGCAGGGAACACGGGGCATTGGGTCTGGGGGTGGGAGTTCTGTTTCCCCATCTGGGGCTGCCAGTCAAAGGATAGTTGTAAGTAGTTTTTCAGCAGATAAGGGAGAAACAAGTGGTCATGTTTTGTGGTCTCAAGGAGGCACACTTCTCCAGGTGCACTGGACTTGCCAGGGCTTCTAGATACCTGGGAGGCTGGGCAGAGCCCTTGGTCTTATCCTGGGGAGAACCCGAAGCCATCTTCTCCAAGAGGCAAGCAGCCCCTCCCCCCAGCCCATATTAGGCTCCAACTCCAGAAACTCTGCAAGTAAGACCCCAGGGCATAATCGGGTATGAAAGGGAGAATAGAGTGTGGGTATTACACTGTGAAAACCCCTAACTGCCTGGCCTGGCAAATGAATTAACTTATTAAACAGAATGCATACATCTGCATACATTTGAATACATGAATAGGATAAATGCAGACCCTGCCCAGGTCCAACTTATCCTCTAGGGAGGAAGAGGAGGAGAGGAGAGGAGAGCAGGATCTGGGCAAAAGAGGGTTGGACGGTTCTCGAGGCTGCACCTTAAAGAGCCTATAGCTTGGCATGCTATATTTATAAATTAAATGCAAAAGCATCTCCCTGCTGCATTAAAAACTACCCATCAAGGCTGAGGACTCCAAGGAGCAGTAAAATCAATCTCATTGCATAAAGACAACAGCAAGCAATTGGCATGACATTTTAAGTAAATGCTACAGCCATTTGTAAATGTTCATTTTCTGGGAGACCCCATCTATTATATGACAGCTATTTTCTTAGCATCCCAGTGTGAATTCAGTCGGTTTACAGATAAGCCCGTTGAGGAGAATGGATATCAAGATGTAAAGTGCTATAATATGGACAATTTGTTACCACCGCACCAAGTCGCTCTGTCATTATCTATCTGCCTCTTGCAGGGCTTGGAAATCATTTGGCTATTTTTGCAGGTTGGAGTTAATAAGTGACGGGGTATGAAGAGGGTGGAGAAGAAATAGGTGGGGACGAAGGAGACAGCAATGGTTTAGAGGTGGATGGAAGACAGCAGACTCAGAGGCAAAGGGAACCTCCTACATAAAGTCTTCAGGGTTGAGATTTGCCCTTTTCCCTTGCTCCTTCCCCAAAGAGGCCCAGGTGGGAGAAACAGTTTCCTCCCAGAGCAGCAGAAAAGGGTAGGCCCAGGACCTCTCTGGTTACCAGCAAGGCCCCAGTTCCAAGAGGAGAGGGTTTGTCAGAGGCCAGAAACATTAATTACAAGGCTGACCACTTCATTTATCAGGTGCCTGTGCAAAGACAGGCTCGTTGGACTTGAACTCAAGGAAGAACTCTCTTTCCTAAGGTTTCATTCCCAGCACCCTGTACCTCCTGGTGGAGCAGAGGGGGCAAATTGGGACTGAGAAATGCCAGAGGAGCTGCAGGGAAACCTGTTCAGGAGCTGCGCAGGTTGAAATATGTCCCGAGAGAAACCGAGGGCTCTCCAGCCTCATAACTCACCACTAACGCTGATGACTGAGATGTTTCCAGGGAAGAAATAGATGACTCCCAGTATGAACCCAGAGTTGTGCAGAGGAGTTGCAGGGTAAGGTGGGTGACAGATCCAACCAGGTTCCCTGGGGGGATGAGTTCATGAGAAGGGACTTGGCTCTCAGGTGTCAAGAGGCCCAAATGCTTGGAAATTAAAGTTCATTTTTGAAAAGGGTTGACATCTAAAGAGATTGACCACACTGCGGGTCATTTAGAGCACAAACCTCAGGGCACCTATTTACCCATCAAGCAAACCCCCTCCCAGAATTTACAGGTCTCTATGCCTGCAGTGGCTTCTCTTTTGCCATGCATTCATTCAGCAAACATTCGGGGACCGATCAGGTCTTTCCCCAGGCAATCCTGACTTCCTTGGGCTTTGCTTGCAGTCAGTCAGGCTGATCATAGGGCAGCCATTTCACCTGTTAGCCCTTCTAGCGTGCAAACTGTATCTCCCATGCCTAGTGGTGTTCGGCACGTGGCAGGGCACAAATAGCTGTTGAATAAATGAATGAGCAAGCAAACGAGTGGACGAATAAACAAATCAGTGAGTGCACAAAGGCATGCTTGCATCTCCCCATCAAGTGCTAGTTCTCCAGGTGGCTGGTGCCTCAGCAGGGCCTCCCTGGGGGCATGTGACTTCTTCCTCTCCCTGTGGTTGGTTTGTACACAATCCCTCAACAGCAAGCCCCACGGCCTGAGTTTTAATCCCAGGTGTGGCATGAGCCAGCTCTGAGTACCAGCAAGTTGAGCTGCTCCTTTGTGAAATGAGACCACGTGGTCTGTAAGAGGCCTTCCATCCATTAGATCCTGCCACTCCAGCAGAGATCAGGATAGGCAAGGAGAGGCTTCAGGGAGGTGTGCACACTCAGTACTGAGTGGGGTGAGGGATGCCTCTAAAGAGCTGTGCAGGTTCTGGCCCGAGGATGGTTCCCAGGAACAGCAGCTGCTGTTTTCCTTCCTCAGGGTGGAGGGTACGGAAGTGGCTGCCACTCACTGGGGAGTTGTGGGCCTTTCCAAGAAATGTCCATCTGTCCTCAGATCAGGCTTCTAGAAGTAGTTTGCTCAGATCTGCTCTTTCCTAGTCCCCTTTGACTCCAGCTCACAGAGAGAAGGAGGATCCACTCAGCCTCCTCCCAGGAAGCTGCTCAAGGGGTCCCGAAGTCCGGAGTCTCCCTCAAACTGCTCAGGGGTGGCCTCCCCCGAGCATGGCCCTCGTGGTTTCAGGCCGACCACACTCCAAGGTGGACATGGTTCTGTGGAAGGGGCAGGTGAACACGCCACGCGTGGGTGGCCACCAGCAGAGGGGAGCAAGCTGGGCGGAAGGTAGAGGGCTGTCCTGAGTGACGAAAGGTCACATCTGTAGGGGGCTGAGTCCAGGCTGGCCTGAACTGCGAAGTGTTTGGGGTTTATGAGCAAGGGTATAGGTGCAAAGATCAGCTCTTCTTTTAAGATAAACAAATGAGGCCGGACACACTGGCTCACACCTGTCGTCACAGCACTTTGGGAGGCTGAGGCAGGCAGATCGCCTGAAGTCAAGAGTTCAAGACCAGCCTGGCCAACATGGTGAAATCCCGCCTCTACTAAAACTACAAAAATTAGCTGGGTGTGGTGGCGCACACCTGTAATCCCAGCTACTCAAGAGACTGAGGCAGGAGAATCGCTTGAAACTGGGAGGCAGAGGTTGCAGTGAGCTATCACACCACTGTTCTCCAGACTGGGTGATAGAGCAAGACTCCACCTAAAAAAAATAAATAAATAAAATAGAAAACAAACTATGGATCACATGGGAAGAAAAACCAAGGGGGACATTATTCTTTCTGGGCAAACTGAGGCAGAACAGAGTAATGATTAAGCGATGCATTGTTAATGACGATGCAATGCACTGTCAGAGATAACAGTGAGTTATAAAACGTCCCAGGCCTTGTCGTAGAGGTGGAGAGTAGCATGGTGATTGCCAGGGGCCGCGGGAGCTCAAAATTTTCATTAGGATGAATGAGTTCTGGGGACCTAGCATGCAGTGTGGTGGCTAGAGTTAGTAATAGCGTGTGCCATACTTGAAAGTTGTTGAAAATTGCTAAGAGAGTAGATCTTCAATATTCTTGCCACTAAAAAAGAATGTGCCTGGGACAGAACAGATATTTCAAAAGTGGGAGCCAGCTACGGAAATGTGGGGTGACTTGGCTCGAGCCACACGGTGGGTCAGCGTGGGGACTGAGGTCTGAAACTTCAGTCTCTCCATGCTCAGTCCAATGGTTTCCATAGCAACGAATCCCAACTTGGCAGTGAGTACGCTTGGTTTTGTGACACCCCACAGTATATAAAAGTATCTGAAGGCCGTCACACAGTCGTTGCCTCGCGTGCTCAACTGTGCTCCGTCTTGGTGAGCATGTCATAAAGATTTGACAACAGTGACAGGATGTCAGTTTGGCTCCTAAGGACTCAGACATCTCCGGTTCAGCCCGTGGAGATGATTTTTGCCTTTAACTCTGACATGTGAAAAGTTGGAGTTGGATTCGATTGTTTGGGCCCTTCTCGTTAGCCTCCGGGTACTCAGCTCCAATGGCCCCAGCTCCTTTATCCCTAAATGTCCCACTCATTTCTCTATCAGCCCAGAGCTCCAGGCCATAGCCTCCACCCTCAAAAGCTCTTTCCTAACCCCTGCCCTGCCGGACCTGAACCCAGTGGCCAAAACACCAAAGCCATGCTCCTTAAACGTTAATGGGTGAGGGAAGCCCCTGGGGCACTTGTGAAAATGCTGAATCGGATTCAGCAGGTCTTGAGAAAGCTGAAGATCCTGCGTGTCTAAGAAGCTCCCAGGTGATGCTGCCTGCTCTCCCTTTGAGTTGCAAGGCAGTTAAGCAGCAATTCTCCAACTCTGGCATCAGAATCACCTCTCGAGCTTGTTAAATTGCTGGGTTGTACCTCTAGAGTTTCTGATTCAGTAGGCCTGAAGTGGAGCCTCAGAATCTGCATTTCTAACAGCTTCCCGGGTGATACTGCTGCTGCTGCTCCAGGGAACCATTGCACTAAAGGCGGGGGCGTTGCCAGGTGATGCAGAGAGCCTCCCCGCCCTTGCCCCTAATCCTCCCACCTGTGCGCTGACCAGGTGTCTCTCCTCTGGGCCTCCTGTTCCTTCCCTCCTTCCATCTCTCCCTGGATGAGTTTTTCTATGTGAGATTCTCTCTCACCACAGGGCAGAACCAGCCCTCCGCCCCTGGATGGAGTGTATATATACACAGAGCTAGATGGAAAGAGACTAATTTTGCAAAATCTGCACAAAAATCGGCTGAATTTATGTTTCCCTTGCAAGAGAAATGCTGCTGAATGGAAATAAAATGCAGGATTCCTGGGCATTTCTATTACCTCTTCATGTCACTGGCAGTGACTGATGGCAAAAAGTAAGATTGCAAACGGAATCGTTTTCGCTTTGCCCAGAACAAACTCCGTCCGGCGACGGAGCCTCCTTCAAATCTGCAGTTCTCCCTAGTGTCACCAACAGCAGCCGAGAAAGAAGCTGGGAGAGCAGCCAGCATGGAGGAGAGAGCGTTCACTCAGCCCAGGCCCCAGGGGCCCGTCCTTCACCTCAAAGCAGGGGCCCCTGCAGGCAAAAGGAAATCCAGTTTGATTTAATATGGTTCATTTTTCTTCCTTGTTTTAATCACGGAGTAAAAATAATAATAAACTCGCCTTTATATAGTGTCTTTCATTGCCAGTGTATCACCCAACACTTTACAGATTTAATAATAGAGTTTCAGAAATAAATAATGGGGAATAATAATAGGAAGGATAAATAACATATTTATGGAATTGTATTGTGGTTTATGGTGGTAAACAATTCCTCATACAGCCAGCAGCAGGAAATTAAGATGTTTGGAAGGGAAGAGGGAGAAGAAGAGAGGGATGTGTTCAGGTGGATTTGAGCTGAGCTGAGGGGTGTCAGGGGTAGAAACAGTGAAGATGAAGGGGTCCTGCATGGGGCGTTCCTGCAGAGGGTGGGGCTGGGCGGGCCGCAGAGTGGGCACCTGTGCTGGACGGAGGTGGCTGTCCTAGGTTGGGTTCTGCAGATAGCAACAGGCTGGGCGTGGTGGCTGATACCTGTAATCCCAGCACTTTGAGAGGCCAAGGCAGGCGGATCACCTGAGGTCAGGAGTTCGACACCATCCTAGCTAACATGGTGAAACCCCGTCTCTACTAAAAATACAAAAATTAGCTGGGTGTGATGGTGGGCACCTGTAATCCCAGCTACCCAGGAGGCTGAGGCAGGAAAATTGCTTGACCCTGAGAGACAGTGGTTGCTGTGAGCAGAGATCATGCCCCTGCACTCCAGCCTGGGTGACACAGCAAGACTCCGTCTCAAAAAAAAGAAAGAAAGAAACACCCAAAGGGCAGGTGCATGATATTTATGGGGAATCAACCTTGTGTAGGAAGGGGGAGGATACAGGATTAGACAGAGGTAGAAGTTGGGCCCAAACAGCCAAGCCTTTAGCCCCCGCGCCGTGACCTGGTTCAGTCATGAAATGCAGGGCTGCCCAAGAGGGCTATGACCTCAGGTCAGGCCACTGTCTACATAGGCAGGGGGAGATGTCCTGGATCCAATCCACTCTGGAACGATGCCCTTGAAAAGAAAGGCAAGTAGTGGTGCAGAAATTTCTCTGAGCATATTGAATATTTCTCCTTGAGCCTTTAGCTGGTGCCAGGCTGGAGGGATCAGTGGGGTCAGAGGTACAAAGAAAGGAGACAGGAAGAAAGAACAAGGACCTGGCCCCTCTGCCAGGCTGAACAGAAACTGGGCTTTCTTCTTGCTTTATAATACCTGTCCCTCTTCCCTGGCCGATGGTGCTGAGACTGGAGAATTCATCCCTGAGAATATCAGCAGACTGGCTTCCTTGCTTGATTGTTATTGGCCTGGCAGTTTTCTTAGAGCTTTACATATATTGTCTCTTTTGTAGAGGAGTACACTGTGACTTGGAGGCTGAATAACTTGCCCAGGGACAGCAGGGAAGGCGTGGTTAAGTCAAGACTTGACCCCAGACTCATGCAAAGTCCGTTTCCCTCTGCAGACTTGAGGTTTTAGTGGAAGCCAAGATGATGCCAACCTCAAATGCTGAGGATCAGTCAGTCCCCCGAGCCTGTTTCCAGAGGCTGAAGACCTCTGAGAGATGCCAGCTTCCATCTGTAAATGAAGTGCCAGGTGCAGCAGCTGACTCTACGGGACCTGGAGACTGGAGGCAGGAGCCGCTGGGGGCAGCTTGTCACCCAGGCCTTGGCCTGCTGCTGGCCGGCTCTGCAGCTCTGTGCTCTGGCAGATAACCCCATACGGGGAGACCTGCTCTAGCCATGTGCCCTGTTTTGGCATTAGCCACTGCCCGGCAGGGAGCTACCTGGAGTTGGTCTGGCCCAGCAGAAGCTCCCACTGGGTGGCTCATGTTTTCGTCGGAAAATGCTAGACCCATGCAGGCTTGTACACAAGTAATGTTCACCTCGCTGCTGCCTTATGTGGGCTTTAAATTCATTAGCCCTTTTTATTGTCTTGTAGGAGGCAGATCGCTAAATCACAAAGCACCCGTCCATCTCCCCAGAGCATCTCCGGTGTCTGGATGCGGAGCAGATGTAACTCTGTACCTGGCTGGGGGTGCAGGAGGGAAGAGGGGCCGAGTGCTGGGCTGTGGGATTCAACCAACTCTCCCTTCTCAGCCCCCAGTTACCACCTGTTCCTGAGATGCATGTTTTCTGAGCACCTACTATGTGTCAGCGCTGGGCAATGCCCTCCGGATAGAGCCATGAATAAGTCAGACAAAACCCTGGCTTGCGCCTGTAAGCCCAGAACTTTGGGAGGCTAAGGTGGAATGATTGTTTGAGACCCGGAGTTCAATACCAGCCTGGGCAACAAGGTGAGACCCCATGTCTATAAAAATTAAAATATAAAATATAATAAAATAAAAGAGAACCCCAGCCCCTCAAGTGATTCTAGAACTAACTCTAGGTTTGCAATCCTGTTAAGGAGATCCAAGCGCTGGGTAGATGCTTGTACTAATGACATTGACAGAGCATCAGTTTCCACATCTGTAAAGTGGCAGGGATCCCTAGTGGTCAGTGACTTGGAAACTTGCAGGGAAACACAGTAGCCAGTGTGTGGCCCAGGCCCCCACTCTTGCCTGCGAACACTGTGATGTGATTGTCGTGGAGATGGCATTTGTTACTGCTTCCTCCTTGTCAGCACTGGCAGGTTGCGCAGGAATCTCTTGCTGGGCACGGTGTTTGGCATTGGAGTCAGACAACCAATTTGCACTTTATTCTTTTGAAAAACACAAAGCCTCCCTCTGCTTCCATTCCTGGAGGTAGGTGCTCTCTACCAGGCATGATGGGCAGAGACCAAGGTCACCTTGGGTCTCTTGGGTTGTCCACTCCCAAGGTTTGGTGAACTCTGGGTGACAGCGCTCCTGTACTCACCTTCCATCACTGGTCAGCCAGGTCCAGGCTGTGTGGGACAGGGTGTGGTCACTGCCAAGGTGTCCCTAACCTCAAGGAGTATAGAACAATGCTCAGAAGAGAGCACAAATAGAAGAAAGCCTGTTCACAAAGCAGCAGACCATCAAGTCCTGGTGAAAGCAGAGAGCTAGAGGGAGCCTAGGAGGGAATCAGGTCCCCATGCCCAGCCAGGCAGCCCTCACCCAAATGCTGCCAGCAAGGGGACACCCTCTCTGGCTGCAGCCCCTCTGAATGACTCATGTCGTTGAGACTTACTTTCTCATTACAAATCCCACTGGCAGCATGAATGGGGGGTCTGGAGTCCCCTATATGTGGCTGTCAGAGGTGTTTGAACAAGAGCAACTCCATCTTAAATAGGGGTTGGGTATCTAAGTCTTACTAGGCTGCATTCCCCCAGTTATGGTGAAGGCATTCTAAGTCACAGGATGAGACAGGAGGTCAGCACAAGATACAGGTCATAAAGACCTTGCGGATAAAAACAGGTTGCAGTAAAGAAGCCAGCTGAAACCCACCAAAACCAAGATGGCAATGAAAGTGACCTCTGGTCGTCCTCACTGCTCATTATATGCTAATTATAATGCATTAGCATGCTAAAAGACACTCCCACCAGCACCAAGACAGTTTACAGATGCCGTGGGAACATCACGAAGTTACCATATATGGTCTAGAAAGGGGAGGAATCCTCAGGTCAGGGGATTGCCCACCCCTTTCCTGGAAAACTGATGCATAATCCACCCCTTGTTTAGCATATAATCAAGAAATAACCATAAACATGGGCAGCCAGTGGCGCTCAGGGCTGCTCTGCCTATGGAGTAGCCATTTTTTATTCCCTTACTTTCTGAATCAACTTGCTTTCACTTTATGGACTCCCCCCAAATTATTTTCTTGTGCGGGATCCAAGAACCCTCTCTTGGGGGTCTGGATCAGGGCCCCTTCTGGTAACGTGGCTAACACAAATGTCACCACCAGTATGAATCCAGGGCAAGGTCCTAAGCCTGAGTCTCCACTTTCTCATCTGTAAAATGGGGATGATGACAGGATGGACCCCAGGGTGCTTTTGGAAGATCTACCAGGTTAATGGGTGATCCTCAAGGTTCCAGTTGACAATGGGGAGTGTCTCATGCGTCCGTGTGAAGAGACCCCCAAACAGGCTTTGTGTGAGCAACAAGGCTGTTTATTTCACCTGAGTGCAGGCGGACTGAGTCTGAAAAGAGAGTCAGCAAAGGGTGGTGGATTATCATTAGTTCTTATAGGTTTGGAATAGGCGGTGGAGTTAAGAGCAATGTTTTGGGGGCAGGGGGCAGATCTCACCAAGTACATTCTCAAGGGTGGGGAGAATTACAAAGAACCTTCTTAAGGGTGAGGGAGATTAAAAAGAACCTTCCTAAGGGTGGGGGAGATTACAAAGTACATTGATCAGTTAGGTTGGGGCAGAAATAAATCACAGTGGTGGAATGTCATCAGTTAAGGCTATTTTCACTTTTTTTGTGGATCTTCAGTTGCTTCAGGCCATCTGGATTTTTCAATTCAGGTCACTGGGGATATGATGGCTTAGCTTGGGCTCAGAGGCCTGACGGGGAGCATTGATCTTTCACCCACCTTGCCCTCTGAACTCATGGAGCCAAATGCCCGTCAGAGTCTTGGAAGCCCAGTAACTCTCAAACGGATTGGCAAACTCTGGCCCACGGGTCAAATCCAGCCCTGCTGTGGCCTGTTTTTATAAATAAGACTTTATTAGAACATGGCCACTCTTGTTCATTTACATGTTGTTTGTGGCTGCTTTTGCATGACAATGACATTGAGTGGTTGCAACAGAGACTGTTTGGGGCACAAAGCCCAAAGTATTTACTATCTAGACCTTTATGAAAACATTTGCAGACCCCTGCTCTACTGGGCAGGGTCCCCTGAAAATGCTGGAGTGGAAAATGTCCATAGAGCCAAAGTCAGAGTCTTCTACCTACTTCTCTCTCAAACCCAGATATTAAAGTCAGCCCGGAGGAGACCGGGGCCCGCCAGGCAGGCTCTGGCCTTACCACCTCGCCCATCGGTTTCCCAGAGGGTTACTGCCTGCCTTGCAGACCCCGTCATGCATGGAATGGAGAGCTGGCACCAGGAGAAGAGAATGGTGGGAGGTGGCCTCCAGGCTAGCCTGACTCGGCCATGAATGTGTTTATCAGGCTGGGACATGGCCCAGTTGAGGTCAGGTCTCTCCCAACTAGGCCCTGATTCTCCTCCTTTAGGAGGGAGTGAGGACTCTCCCCACACACTCTGGGTCACACAGGAGGTCCTGGAAGACTCTCATCTGTAGACCAAGGTGGAATCTTAGGGGTAGGAGGAAGAGGGCCCCGCGTGTCTGAGACGTTGCTCACCCAGGCCAGTAATTGTGCGCCATTACGGTTAGTAAGGGTTAGAAAGCCAAATTTCTCCCTGTTGCTTCTGCCTTCTGGTCCTAACACAACCTTCAAACAATTCAGAATAAATCAATTCCATTTTAAACAGGACAACTTTAAAAAATATTTGAAGATCCCAGCCTCGAGTCACCAAGGGAAAAAGTGGCAACTGGGTCCAGTCAAGTTCTAGCAGTTTCCATCACATGGAGTCACCTCCTGGCAAATGATACATTTCATTTTCTCAGAGTTGAGCCTATTTACCATCTAAAAATGTGCCAATAAACCTAAAGCTTACGTAGGAACCCTGTCAGCCACCGTGTTTCATTAGAACGTGTTCCCGGACTTTCTGTGTTCATTGATCCTGACACACCCGGAGGAATGTCTGAGCTCTCAGCTGGTCTTGGGCACATTGGGTGTGGCGTGGGGTGAAGGAGGAAGTGGATCAGAATTAGTAAGAGAGTAACTTGTTTAATTGAAGTCGTTGCCTCTTTTTTTTTCTTTGAGATGGACTCTCACTCTGTCGCCCAGGCTGGAGTGCAGTGGCGCCATCTCGGCTCACTGCAAGCTCCACCTCCCGTGTTCACGCCATTCTCCTGCCTCAGCCTCCAGAGTAGCTGGGACTACAGGCTCCTGCCACTATGCCCAGCTGATTTTTGCTGTATTTTTTTTAGTAGAGATGGGGTTTCACCATGTTAGCCAGGATGGTCTCGATCTCCTGACCTTGTGATCTGCCCGCCTCGGCCTCCTGAAGTGCTGGGATTATAGGTGTGAGCCACCACGCCCGGCCCATTGCCTCTTTTTGACTGTACTTATATATACACTCATAGGACTTAAGGGAGTCCCTTGCGTCCCCGAGCCTCAGACGTAAAATGGAAATCCCCTCACCCACCTGTGGGATTATAGGGACCGTCTGTAAACACATTCCCAGCCTTCTGACCACGCAGGGTAGAAACTGTGCACACCGGGCGAGGCTGCATCTGGGTTTGCAGACACACACCTGTCTACACTTCAGTCCAGGTACTGCTTTCTGGGTATCTTTGATAAATGGCTGTGCTTTTATATTCTAATTGGTGACAGAGACAATACCTCAGAGGCTTAGGGGAAGCCCCAAGTCCCAGCTCAAAGGGGAGATGAAAGTGTTTCCAATGAAAGAGACCGATGCAGAAGAAAAATGCAGGAGGCAGTTGGGAAAATGCTCAGGAAGTGGGGACCAGGGGAAGTTTGTTCTCGCAGGGAGGAGAGTGGGCTTGTCTGAGTGTAGAGATAAGACCCAGCCAGCTCCTCCCGCCTCCACGAGCGGGAGGGGAGGGGGTCCAGGGAGTTGGAAGCAGGGGAACTTCTCAAGTGGGGAGTCAACATTCTCAAATAGCCAGAGAGAAGGCTGGGATGTGGCTAGACACAGGTGTCATCCTGCCCTGGAGGTCAGCAAGTAAAACATCTGGTAAGCTGGACCAAACTGGCCCAGATGAACTCTGCACCTGCCCCCAGTGCTCTGGGTTCCTTAGAGCCTCTACTTGCTCATCCCCCTCCATTCACCCCAACACCTCCCAGCCTTCAGGAACGCAGTACTCGTCCTGAAGAACTGTCACTTTAATGCACCCTGAATCCCCAGGGCCTTTAATATGACAGTGCAGATGCCAATTTCATATTCCAGGGTGGAGCTGGGATTCTGTGACTCTGTGACTCTAACAAGCTTCCAGGTAAGCTTCCGATACTGGGGTGCATGGACCACTCGGGGGGCGACCAGGGTGACAGTGGGGCCCCTGCTACTAAAAGGATGGCCTTTGGAGCCAGTCGAGGGTTGGAGTCCTGGGTGTCCTGCTTATTTACCAGCTCTGTGACCTTGCGGAAGTTACTTAACCTCTCCAAAACTTGGTTTCTCCATTAGTCAAATGGGAATAGAACATCGTCATGGGATGGCCGAGAAGATTTGGTGATGTGAGTTCAGCAGACTGGGCTCTGCTAAAAAGTAATAAATAAGGGGGCTTGCGTTACTACTAATAATACATCACGTCCAGGCCAAAGCTTAACTCAGGAGATCAGGGCAAGAGGGGAAAAGCGTGTTCTCCAGGCTGCTGCCTCCACATGTCACCCCAAGCTCTGAGTGGCGACCCCAAAGGCAGGGAGCCTGCTCTCAGGGTAGCTCCACTATGAGGCCTCCTGCAGTTGTGCCCAGGAGGGACGGAGCCTGGCATCAGGGCGGGAGATGGCACAGACAGCCTCACACCCCTCAGACCTGCCACCTAAAGAAGCCTGGTATGGCATGAAGCCAGTGGGCAGCAAGGGGGCCCTGAGGGAGGAGGGAGGGCTAGGTCAGGTGCCTGGGACTCCCCAGCAACCCTCCCCACACCCCTGCTTATAAAGTGAATTTTCTGGGATTAAATAAGAGATGGGGCCTGCAGGGGTGAGAGGGGAGGAGTACTTCATGCATTTATTTGTTTACTGCCTACCCACTAAATTCCACACCCAGTGTAGCCTGTCTTCACAAGAACCTGAAAGGTGAACAGCACTATTGCTGTGAGCACGTGAGACCCCCAGAGGAAATATCCTGCCCCAGCCAGCCCTCAACTCTGTCAGGACCCCTCTGAGGCCACATCATTTGGGGGGTATGTGTATGGAGGACCTGGGTAGGTCGTGAATGTGCTAGTCTGAGGATCGAATATAGATGGGGAAAAAGCCAGGTGACTCCACCCAGGGGCAGGTCAGCCTGGTCTCAGTAAAGCCCCTGCGAAGATCTGACTTTCTTTCCATAGAGTGGGGTTTCTCAAGCTGGGCTCTGCTGACATTTGGGGAGGGATAAATCATGTTGTGGGGGCTGTCCCAGGCACTATAGGTTGTTTAGCAACATCCCAGGCTCTGCTCACTCAATGCCAGCAGCATCCCCCAACACCAGTCATGACCATCAGGAAAGATCTCCAGATATTGCCAAATGTCCCCTAGGTGTCAAGTCACCCCCAGGGAGAACCACTACTGTAGAATCCCGATACTTCCACTCCTCGGACTCAGACACTTGTGGAGGTAATGAGGGCTGAAGACCTATGAACTTGGCAGTGAGCAAGGGGTTCAACAGGGAGATGATCTCCATTTCCTCCCTGCAAGTTTCCAGGAGTCTGCAGCTGCCAGCATCTCAGAAGCCTTCTGAGTGGACTATTTAGTGCTCAACCGTCAGCTCCCCGGCTTCCTGGCCTCCTCCTGCTTTGGTCAGAGAAAGGAGCAAATGGAGGAAGCTTTGGTGGGAGGAGGGCTCTGCAGGCAGCAGCTCCCACCCCACTCCCACCCCTGCATCTTCAGGGACCTGGAGGTTCCTGGGAAAAACGTTCCTGGGAAAAACATCTTTGGAAAGGGCAGGGCTGGAGTTGGCGCCGAGAGTTCTTGTTGGAGAAGTCAAGGGATGCGGAGGCTGAGTGGGGGAAGAGAATGTTATCACAGAAACCTGATTTTTCTACACACTCTATCAGCTCCCCATCTGTTCCTTGATTAAATGTATCGCTGCACTCCCTCCCCACATGCCCGCTGCCAGGACGTCTCCAGAGCCCTGATTACATCTGTGGAGAGAGCCTCAAGCCTCACAGATGAGCAGGCTTATCGATCAGCCTGACAGCTGACGTTTGTTTTAAAATTTAGAGGAGGGCGAGCAACAGAGCCGGCCAGGGTAGGGTTGTCAGAGGAGGGTCGTCAGGGGAACCTCATGCCCCAAAGGGAACGTCCTCCATTCTCCTTCTGGCCTCTGCAAGCCAGGGCGGCCACTTAGATTAGTGTCAAATATTGATTTCTAGCTCTGTGACCTTGGGTGAGCCACCTCCTCCTCTTGGCCTCAGTTTCCTTCTCTTTAGCATGAGGGTGTTGCAGCAGGTGATTTTAGAGTTGTCTCCAGAGTCAGCACCCTTGTGACTCTGGGGCTGGGTCATGGGCCAGCAGCCCAGTCGTCCCTGGGGAGGACCTGTTAGAAATGCAGGCTCTCAGGCCCTGCCCAGTTCCGCTGAATGAATCAGAAGAATCAGAATCTGCCTTTTAACAAGATCCCCTGGTGCTTCACACGCACATTACAGTGTAAGAAGCGCGTCTATGCTTCTGTTCATTTGGCTACTTCAGAGATGAACATGTATAAGAAATCTCTCAAAGGGAATGACTCACCATCTTCTCCAGCCTCAGAAAACTTCTATGGAGATTAACTTCCTGCCTGAGAACCTTAGTCCTGCGAAGGAGCTAGCTCAATATCCCAGCCACCTCTTGCGGTTTGAACCTCGCAGTGAAAATCTTCATTCGATGAACCACGTAACAAGCCTGGGGATAAAGTGACAAGCAGGACCCACTCCCTGTCCTCAGGGGACTGCCTATCTCGCAGAAACAGGCAGACTGTCTCCCTCGAGGCTGAAAAGATGCCAGAGAGAAAGGCTGGTCCCACAGGACTATTGCCAAGCATCTTGTCCTCTTGGCATGGGAATCTGATCACATTTCCAACAGCAGCACCAGCCTCTTACGACTTTCTATATTAGTTTCCAGGGTCTGCTGTAACAAATTACCAGAAACTGGGAGGCTCCAAACCACAGAAATTCATTCTGTCACAGTTCTGGGGACCAGAAGTCTGAAATCCAAGTGTTGGCAGGAGCACGTGCCCTCCAGAGGCTCTAGGGAAGAATCCTCCTCTGCCCCTTCCAGCTTCTGGGGCCTACCAGTAACCCTTGGCTTGTGGCAGCACCACTCCCATGTCTACCCCTGCAGTCACAGTGCCTCCTTCTCTTCTCTGGGTGTTGAACGCCTTCTGCCTTCTTATAAGGACACTCGTGCTGGCATTCAGGGTCCACTCAGATTATCCGGGATAATCCCATCTCAAGATCCTTCATTATGTCTACAAAGAACCTTTTTCCAATCGAAGTCCTTTCAAAAGTCCCAGGGATTCAATGTGGCTATCTTTTGCAGAGGGAGCTATTTTTCAGCCTACCACACTCTCCAATCAAGATGTGGCCTCAGTGTGGGATCCTGGGTGAGTTACTTAACCTGGCTAAGCCTCAGTGTCCTCCCCTGTACATTGGGACAATTCCCCTAGGGTGGTTTTGTGCTTGAATGAGCATCAGTATCACCTTGTTGAATGCAGCTGGCGGGGCCCACCCCCGGTCTCTAAATTAGTGACTCTGGGGAGAGCCTTAAGACTGTGCATTTCTTGGCTGGATGCAGTGGCTCACACCTGTAATCTCAGCACTTTGAGAGGCCAAGACGGGCGGATCACCTGAGGTGATCATCTGAGGTGAGAACAGCCTGACCAACATGGAGAAACTCTGTCTCTACTGAGAATACAAAATTAGCCAGGCATGGTGGTGCATGCCTGTAATCCCAGCTACTCAGGAGGCTAAAGCAGGAGAATCACTTGAACGCGGGAGGCAGAGGTTGTGGTGAACTGAGACCGTGCCACTGCACTCTAGCCTGGGCAACAAGAGCGAAATTCCGTCTCAAAAAGCCAAAACAAAAAAAGCAAGACTGTGCATTTCTAACAACTTCCCAGGTGACACTGAGAACCACTGGATGAAATAAAATGATGGATCTAAAATGCCTAACAAAGTCCCCACGCAAAATAAGTACTGAGTAAATAAATGTTTAATTTTATTGTTTTTAGAGACAGGGTCTTGCTCTGTCGCCCAGGCCAGAGTGCAGTGGTGCAATCACAGCTCACTTGCAGCATCAAATTCCTGGGCTCAAGTGATCCTTCTCTCTCAGCCTCCCAAGCAGCTAGGATTACAGGCAGGCACCACCATGCCTGGTCTCACTATGTTGCCCAAATTGGTCTCAAATTCCTGGCCTCAAATGATCGTCCTGTCTTGGCTTCTCAAAGTGCTGGGATCACAGGCATGAGCCACTGTATCTAGCCAGTACTGAATAGATAAATGTTGGTCAACAGCTGACAAAAATGTCACTCACCATGGCCACTTGGTTAATTGGAAGGCAACACAGCAAAAGGGCCAGTGTCCCATTAGAAGGTAAGCCTCTTGAGAGCAGGGGTGTGTCTATTCAGTTCCTCAGTCTCAAGTGTGCTGCTTGGGGTTCAACATGGTTATCGGCTTTGATCTAGGCACTGTGCTGTGACTGGGCCTTGCCTCTATTTGCCCTCAGATATGTCAAGGGTTTTCCATGTGTTAGTTTTCATGCTGTTGATAAAGACATACATGAGAATGGGTAATTTATAAAGAAGGAGAGCTTTAATGGACTAACAGTTCCATGTGGCTGGGGAGGCCTCACAATCATGGCAGAAGGTGAAAGGCATGTCTTACATGGTGGCAGACAAGAGAGAATGAGAGCCAAGCGAAAGGGGAAAACCCTTATAAAACAATCAGATCTCATGAGACTTATTCACTACCATGAGAACAGTATAGGGGAAACTGCCCCCATGATTCAGTGATCTCCACTGGGTCCCTCCCACAACACATGGGAATTATGGGAGTTACAATTCAAGATGAGATTTGGGTGGGGACACAGCCAAACCATATTACCACGTAAGTTAACAGTGACCACGTATGTGAGAACCAAAGGTATCGGAAGGTACAGAAATCATACTGAGGAGATGGGGATGATCCCTCCTGAAGGAGACCCTATGAAAGTGAGGATGCCTGGCAGGGTGCTGGGAGGAAAGTCAACTTGTCAGCAGTTCCAGGGAGTGGGAACAGCATGCGCTGGCCTATGAAACATCAGTGTGGCGAAGTGCTGGGGAGTTAGGGAGATGGGCCAGAGACCTCAGCAGCAGCCAGGAAGAGACCAGCTTTTCATGCCTTGCTTCAGAGTGACGACCTGTAGCTTGTAGGTAATGGGAAGCACATTACAGGGTTTTTTTGGGAGAATGACTTGTTTAGCTTCATGTTGGGGGAAGATTGCCCTGGTGGCCCCATGGGGGGTAGGCTGGATGAGGAAGAGACTGGACACAGGAAGATCATTTAGGCAACTGGTAAAGTGATTCAGGCAACAGATGATGAGGGCCTGGACTGAAATGCACGCCTGGCACTCATCTGGCTTGATGGATGAAGGCGTGAGTGAACAAATGAACAAATCATCAGTTAAGCCAGTTTCATCCCGTCTCAGAAGAGATGGACTCAGAGAGCAGTGGCAGTGATGCCCTGGCATCCTTGGGCAATTTAGAGTGGGGACACTGCTTTACCCTGCTGTGCGTTCCCTCCATCCTTGAGGGGAAATGGCACCTCCTTTGTAATTACCCAGTGCAGGTTTTGCTAAGCATCTACCAAATGTTAAACTGGCTAATTTCTGTAGGGATTTTTCTTTAAGCCAGCATGACACAGGCTTTAAATCAATTTGAAATCCGTTGTCTACAGATCCACACAGAGAGGGTCCTTGGAGGACGGGTACCAATTATTCTCATCAGTCATTGAGGACAGAAGGACTGTGATAGGTCTGGGCGGCAGTGGGGAGACTCAGCTTTAGACTGTGGGAAACAAGTTAGGGGCCCAAGGCTGGGCCAGGAAGGTGCGATGCTGAGGACACATGGATGTCATCCAGGCTGCAGGGAAAAGGCCCCCAGTGTGACTTTGAATGAGAGGTAGAAAGATGGGAGACTTGGGTAAAAAGGTTGGTTGAGAACTAGGGATGCCAAGGTCCCCAAAAAGTTCAGGGACTTTGGGCTTTGCTCTTCATCCGTTAATAAATGAAGTGATAGAGGAGAGAAGAAAGGGGCAGGGTCTGGGCAGGGCGATGGTGGTGGTGGGTAGAGGGAAGGTCAAGGGGACTCATTAGAAGCTATTTGCAGCCTGCTTGGAGCTCAAGGTCACTGAGAATATTTATGAATAAAATCCATCTTGCCCCCTATGCAGGAAGACAAGCCAAATTTACCAGCTCCATATTCCTGTCCAAATGGCTCTCTTCTCCTTCAGAATATTGCTTTGAATAGAGCCCATCCTCCTATCCTTCCTCCCCCATGGGAGGTTTCCAACTTGTCTACTATAAGTTGAGGACATGGGAAGTTACCAATATGGCACTGCCCTGGTGGGACCAACAGGCAAACTGGGGAGGAGGCAAGGGAAAAAACTTCAAGGACAGCAGCAGACTTTTGTACATCTGGGGTTGCCCCCATTGTTGGCAACGTGGCAAGGCACAGTTCCCCAGGACCTGCTGCTCAGCCCAAGGGAGAGACCTTCCTCTCCTTACTCTGAGAGCCTGGGTCAGTCAGGTGACCTGTCTTGACCAATCCCAATAGTCAGGACCCAGTCAGGTAACCAATGTGACCAATCCTGACAGCCACAGTTGAGTGAGGTGACAGGATTGGCCAATCCCAACAGCCAGGGTCCAGTCAGGTGACCCATTATGGTCAATCCTGACAGAGTTCAGTCAGGAAACTGGTTTGGTCAATCCCAACAGCCAGTAATATCAGGTGACCTGTTGTGGCCAATCCTGACAGAGTCTAGTCAGATAACTGGTTTGGCTAATCCCAACAGCCAATAATGTCAGGTGACCCATTGTGGCCAGTCCTGACAGTCCAGTCAGGTAACTGGTTTGGCCAATCCCAACAACCAATTCCCAGTCAGGTGACCCATTGTGGCCAATCCTGATAGGTAGAGTCCAGTCAGGTGACTGGTTTGGCCAATCCTGACAGTCACAGTCCAGTCAGGTGAGCAGGCTTAGCCAGTCATACATTCTGGCTTTGACTTTGGCTGAGTAGTGAAAAGACATAGGAACAGTTAGAATTTGCTTGTAGTAGCCTCTTGAGGTAGCAGCTATGTGTGGAGACCATGGAAGCAGATTCTACTGCCCAGCTTCCAGAACCTTCTTACTCCCTACTTTCCAAGCCTTCTTTGTTTCCTCCTATTAACATTGTGTGCCCCCATATCCTTCCAAAACATTCCTTCAGCATCGGTTTCCATTGCTTGCAACCAGAACACTGATAGATTCAGGAGGAAGTTCTTCAAAGACTGCGAAAGGCGGACAAAAATACACTCATGTGCCGGGTGGAATGAAGTGTCCTTGGCCTACTCAGAGGCTGGAATGAGGCACTGGATTCCTCTCCCTCTCCCTCCTGAATTTTCCACTGCAATGACTCCTTTCTGGAGGTGAATCACAGAAAGCTGACCAATTCTCCTTTTTTTTCCCCCCTAAAGAACTTGAAGCCCTTTATGCCCACCTCCTCCCTGTGGTCATGATGTTGCTAAGATATAGGAAGAAGAAGCTGAGAGCCCTGCCCATGTCACACAGCAAGTCAGAGGTGGCACAAAGATTAATGAAGTATTCTCTCCCAATCCTGAGAGCAGCAACCTGGCCTTGTTTGTGGCAGGGGTAGCCTCAAGAGGTCGGTAGGGACGAATCACGACCCCTAATGCTTTCAGGGCTGTCTATGCCTGGGCGTTATTCCAGACGCTTTGCAGTCCATGGTGTTACTATTCCCATTTTACCGTTGAGAAAACTGAGGCATAAAGAAGTTAAACAGCCTGCTCAAGGTAACCCAGAGAGTACACAGTGGGATTTGGATCTGAGCATCTGGCTCCAGAGTCCACAAGTTTGCAGAAAAGCCTCAGAGGAAAGAAAGGGAGGAGGAGGCCTCATGAGCCACGTAGTGTGCAGCTCCTGGAGAAGGTGGAGTGGGGTACGGGTCTCTGAGCCCTTTCCACTGGTCCTCCTCCTACTGGAAGTTAAACCAGGTGCCCAGGGCAGCCTGCCTCCCTGCTGACCAGAGCCCAGCCTTCCTTGAGTAATCCAAGAACTTTAATGATTTATCAGTTCCTATTCTGGAAGTGGCTGTGCGGTTGGCATTGTCATCCTCTGTTAGTGGGAGCCGTAACAGGTTTTCCTCTAAGGCCTGTGCTGCCTGCTCGCGTGTGGCTCTGGCTTGGGAAGCTGGAAGGGGACTGAGGAGTCATGAACCCCAGGCAGCTGGTTCTCTGAGGATGTGGCCTTGAGGGTCAGTCCTCCACCCTTTCCCTTCCTGGCCTGCTTCAAGGGTAGAGTGGGTCTCTCCAGAAGGGCATTCCAGCCTGTGCCTGCGACCTTTGCACTGACTTTCAGGATGGAAGTGGGAATGAATCGACATCTGGAAGCTCACCAGAGGCCAGATGGATTAGACATAACCAGATGTCAGATGGAGCCTCCCTGTCCCTTGAAATCTAGAGAAAGGTGCCTGTGCCCCTTTCATACCCCAGGGAGGTCACAGCTATGTCCTCGTGCCCCCCTCCAGCTCCAGAACCCTGCTTCTGTGGATGTGATTTCATTTATGAACTGAACACCCACCCCCTATCCCATGCGGGCTGTCTCTGTCTTGGGCCTTGAGACAATCAAGTCCTTTCTTGATTTTCAACAAAAAAAAGGGAAGACTCCCTCCTGCCCCTCCTCCAGCTTTGGGGTTTGGAGGGAGATGGAGAAACTGCACACAGGTCTGTGAACTTCCTAGACATCAAATTCTTTGGTGGCACCACGGTGTCGACTTCCACTGGTCCCTCATCCCCAGGATGGTCTCCGCCACCCTCCTCATCTTGCTGCCCCCTCGCCTTTTTTTTTTTTTTTTTTTTTTTTTTTTTGTGATTGAGTCTCACTTTGTTGCCCAGGCTGGAGTACAGTGGTGCAATCTCTGCTCACTGAAAGCTCCGCCTCCCGGGTTCGCGCCATTCTCCTGCCTCAGCCTCCCAAGTAGCTGGGATTACAGGCGCCTGCCATCATACTCGGCTAACTTTTTGTATTTTTTAGTAGAGACGGGGTTTCACCGTGTTAGCCAGGATGGTCTCGATCTCCTGACCTCGTGATCTGCCTGCCTCGGCCTCCGAAAGTGCTGGGATTACAGGCTTGAGCCACCATGCCCAGCCCCATTTTGTTATTCGCCCAGCACCCGTTTCTTCTTCATCCTCCCATCTCTTCCTGTTCCCTCTCCTGCCTCCCACCTCAGAGCTATGAATTTTCCTCTGTTGTTCATTTTCCTTCCATTGTGCAAAGAAGTTCATTCAGCTTTCCCAGGCACTCACACTCACCCCAGGCACAGCTCTGTGTCTCCAGACTCATCAAAGTACTCAGAACACAGAGGCCTCCAGGGAATGAGTCCACGCTTCAGGAATCAGTTGTGGTTATACATGGGGTGGGGAGGGAAATAATCTCGTCCCTGAATGCAGTTTCATTCAACCTCATCACAACTCTGCAAGGAGGGTCCCACTCACTGCGCTACACTGCACACGAGGCAGAGCCTCAGAGTTTAAATGACCTGCCCAGGGCTCACCACTGCAAGGCAGTAGAGACCAAATGCATGCTCAGGCCAGGTTCCAAATGTCGCCCTGCACTGACTGGCTGCCAGGAGGCAGAGGAGGAGGCCAGGCTGCAGGACATGCTCAGGGGGTGCTGGGTGGCAGCTGAGTCCTGGGAGCAGACCTGGGTGGTCTCCCGTGTCCGGAGAGGAGGCACCTGATGGAAAGACAATAATGAGCTGCAGGCAATGGCAGTGAGAAGGCTGAGAGGTCAGAAGTAAGGGGCTGAGTGACATGGTGGGTGACGAGCACTGAGCAGGGAGGAGACAGAGGTGGGTGGGGAGGAGAGGGACGGAAGGGAGGCCTTGCCAGGGGGCCAGGTCCAGGTCTGGAAGCCCATGCCTAGAACACCAAGTGCATTTGGAAGCACTGACCTCAGTCCTTTAGCACCAACCTCAATCCTTTAGTCCCAGTCATGTGTAGCCAGATACGAACCTCCAGCTTCCCAGCTCCTGTGCCTCCCAGAGGCTCCAGGTATCTGGACAACTAACAAACCTGGAGTCTGGCTGCCCCTGCTGTGCCCACATGGGCTCCCGAGCAGGGCCCCCTGTGTCCACTTCTGCCCATCCACAGACTGGCTGACTCGGGTCCTCTTCAATGCCGTGTTGGGGGAGACCTCCCAGATTCATCTTGCACGTTCTCCTTTGCTCCAGGCTGCTCCTGGGAAATGAAAAACCCATGAATCAATGCCAGAAAAATGGCCATCTCCACTCACCCTTGCCAGGAAACCAGCTTTCAAGTCTCCCACCTTGGGCACAAGAGGTGCAGTGGGGCTTAAATTCCTTAAGTTCCGTCTTCTCTGGGGTGTGCTTCCTATGGCTCAGGGCCAACTCATTAGTTTATCTGTCACAAGCACTGAGGCGGCCACGAAATATTGATGTGGCCATTAGGGCATGAGGGTGGACGGTAAAGTGTTGTGGGGGAGCCCGGACCGTGTGCCCCTGGCCGTGGATTTGGGGTGCACGCCGAGCTCCCGAGCACGAATCTAGCGCTGCATCAGGCAGATCATCACACGCCGCGTGGAAGGCCCGAGTTAGGATTAATGTCCGGGCATTCTGCAGCTTTTCATCTCCCGCTTGTGGATATATATGAGCGCTGTGTTCTCACCGCAGCTGGAGTTAAAGAGCTGCCGCCACCTCATTGAAGACTGGGAGAGAAACATTCAGCTCAGAAGCAATTTGGCTCCCAGGCTGGTCCCTGCGTGGTGGGCTTGTTTCTGCTTTTCCCTTGCTGATTGGTATAATTAAAGCAGTGGGGGAAAGAATCCAGGCAGAAAAGGAGTTGGGGATCATAGTGGCTGAGGATTCCATGTCTTTGAAGTCAGTAAGACCTGGGTTTGCATCCTAGCTCCACCAAAAGCTCTGTGATCTGGGAAAAAATTGCTCAACCTCTCTGAGCCTCAGTTTTGCTGAGATAAAGCCACCTTCCTCAAGGCCTGGGTGGGGCTAAAGGAGATGATGTGGGTAGACTGTGGAGTTCCTAGCCCAGAGTTGGCTGCCACAATTAGGGTTCTAGATCCAAGCAACAGAAACTGATTCTGGCTAATTGAAGTGGCAGAGAAATTTGGTGAAAGGCTATCAGGAGGTTGCAGAATTTCTGGGAGGGCATGTGTCTTAGTCTGCTTTCACACTGCTATAAAGACATACCTGAGGCTGGGTGAGGTGGCTCATGCCTGTAATCCCAGCACTTTGGGAGACCGAGGTGGGCTGGATCACTTGAGGTCAGGAGTTCGAGACCAACCTGGTCAACATAGTGAAATCCCCATCTCTACTAAAAATACAAAACTTAGCCAGGCCCGGTGGTGCATGCCTGTAGTCCCAACTACTCGGGAGGCTGAGGCAGGAGAATTGCTTGAACCTGGGAGGCAGAGGTTGCAGTAAGCCAAGATCATGCCACTGCATGCCAGCCAAGGCAACAGAGTGAGACTCTGTCTCAAAAAAAAAAAAAGACATGTGAGACTGCGTAACTTACAAAGGAAAAATATTTAATTGACTCACAGTTCAGCATGTCTGGGAAAGACTGAGAAAACTTACAGTCATGGCAGAAGTTGAAGGGGAAGCATAGCACCTTTTTCAGAAGGCAGCAGGAAGGAGAATGTACGCAGGAGGAATACCAAACACTTATAAAACCATCACATCTCGTGAGAACTCACTATCACGGGAACAGCATGGTGGAAACTAGCCCCATGATCCAATCACTTACACCTGGTCTCTCCCTTCACACGTGGGGATTATGGGAATTATAATTCAGGATGAGATTTGAGTGCAGACACAAAGCCTAACCATATCAGCTTGGCTTTGTGACAATGTACACAGGACCACAGCCAAAGTCACAGCCTGGGGATGGTCTGGTGAGGACCCTCCACCACCTCCATGGAGCACCAGGGCCCCAGTTTGTGGGTCCTGGACACAGGATGCCACTACAGCCACTACGAGGACACTGTTCCCTGGGAACTAGATGGGGGCTGTTAGTAACCACGACCATAGGTTCGCCGCTCGTCCTGCTTCTGTGTATCCTGCATCTGTGTGGCCAGCTCCAGATAAAAGGTCCAGGAAGGGCACATCCGGTTGTCAAGCCTGGTCACAAGCAATGGAGGCTGGCAGAGTGCGTCACTGGCATGCTTAGATTCTATATTGGGGACTTTTTCCAAACATACGGAGGGTAGTTGGATCCTGGATGGCCCAAAATAGCCATCTCCTTTGTGCTCTAGTATTGTCGCTGGAGTTGGGACACACGCAAGGCAGTTTTCACCTGGCATTTATGTCCAGAGCCAGTTCCGATGGGTTCATGCCTGTGCCAATTGCTAAATGACGCCCAGTGGAGCTTCCACTGCTCTTTCCTGCTACATAGGCAGGTCTCCACCAGCAGCATCCCCACTATTGGCTGGAACAACAGCAGTGCCCCCAATGAAGCGGAGAACTTTGGTGCCCATGAAGCAAGTCCACAGCCTCACTGAGTCAGGGTTCTCCAGAGAAACAGAACCACAGGAGATCTTACATCATGTAAAATTTTATATGCATGTGTGTGTGTGTAAAAATAGATTTATTATGAAGAGCTGGTGCTCTTGATTATGGAGCCTGAGAATTCCCAAGATCTAGAGTCAGCAAGCTAGAGACTGGAGACCCGGGAGAGCCAATAGCATAGTTACAGTCTGAGCCCAAACGCCTGAGAGCCAGGAGAGCCAGTGGTGCAAATTCTAATCTGAAAGCCAGGCGGCTTAGGACCTAGGCTGAGTCTAGGCGGAACAGATCCATTTCTGAGCCAAGCAGTCAGGTAGGAGGAATTCACTCTACTCAGCCTTCTTGTTCTATTCAGGCCTTTAACTGATTGGACGAGGCCCACCCACATCAGGGAGGCCATCTATCTGCTTCACTCTGTCTCCAAATTCAAATGTGAATCTCATCCAGAAACACCCTCACAGACGCAGCCAGAATAATGCTTGGCAGATGCCTGGGCACCTTGTAGGACAGTCAAATTGACCATAGAATTAACCATCATACCCACCCAGTGAAAAACACCAAGATCTTTTTGTTTGTTTGTTTTTGAAACAGTCTCACTCCGTCACCCAGGCTGGAGTGCATTGGCACGATCTTGGCTCACTGCAACCTGTGCCTCCCAGGTTCAAGTGATTCTTGTGCCTTGGCCTCCCTAGTAGCTGGAATTACAGATGCCCACCACCTCACTCGCTAATTTTTGTATTTTCAGTAAAGATGGGATTTTGCCATGTTGGCCAGGCTGGTCTTGAACTCCTGATCTCAAGTGATCCACCCACCTCGGCCTCCCAAAATGCAGGGATTACAGGCATGAGCCACCGCCCTGGCCAAAAACACTAAGATCTAAGCAGAGAGAACCAAGTAGAAGTGGGGAGAGACCCCCTTTCCAAGACCCACTTCCTGAGCTTTGTTCACTATCAGCTTCAAGGACATTTACACTAGTGGTTAGGAGCCCACTGTGAATCCAGAACCCCTGAGTTCAAATCTTGCCTCTGCAATGGAGTAGCTGTGTGATGCTGGACAAGTCAGTGAAGCAGACTGTGTCTCCATTTTCTCACTTTCAAAGTGGGGATAACAATAACACCCTCCTCATAGAACTGCTTTAAGGGTTGAGTGAGCTAATATATGTAAAATACTCAGTGCTGGGTAAACAGTAGGTTCTTAATAAGTGGGAGTTACCCTCAATCCCCTTCAGGAGATAGGAAGCTGCAGGATCGGGTTACAGCTCTAATGTTGAAAGTGCAGGGTTAGGTGGGAATGAAGTGGCAATGAGATGGTGTGGACTTGTCAAGAGAGCTGGGACTAGGAAGCTAGCCCTGCTGCCAGCTCCAGGCCTCACGGGGGTCTTGTTGGAGACTCCACGAGGAGAAGATCCAAGGACAGGCAGATTCTGTCTGGTGGCTACCTTTGGGAAACTTAAATTCCTGCCTGGATCCTGCCTTTGCCCTGACCGAGGCATCTCCGTAAACAACAAAGACGTTCACGAGTCTGGCATGAGTCTAGTGCAAAGCCTGGCACTTTGGAGTGGCCAAAGATGCCATCTTGAGCTAGCTTGAGTCCCTTGGCCCGAGCTCATTGTCTCATCTCCTAAACTGGTCCTTGGCCATGGGCTTGGTAACCATTTTAAGGTCTTTTGGACAGCAGTAGAAATCCGATTCCTTGTCAGCACAGGCCTGCGATTCTCTGTACCCACCCTCTGCCTCCACCTGTTAGGGCACTGTCCCGACAGTCATTCAAAGACAAACTCCCAGACTTCGGACTCCTGAGCTCACTGGATTCGGAAGTGGGACTGGTGCTACTAGCCACAGCGCCCTGAATCCCACATTAGCGCTGATCAAGAAGGTATCTAGTGCAGAAGCACCTTCGTCTGTGGACCCAGAGGATGAAGAAAGGGTGACAGCCTCCTAGGGAGAAAGACACTATGTTTGCTGGAGTTCAGGTCCCTAAACCCCTTTCCTCAATTTTGAGAGAAGGGGCACTGTCTCTAGAGTACGTCGCAGCCAATGGGACAAGAGCCCCCGGACCATGCAAACCATTCCTTTGCCTTCAGAAAACACCCGCTCCCAACCAGAAGTTGGTGCCCACACAGCACTTGGGCCAAGCTGCAGGGGAGGGGGCCTCAAGTTTGGGTTTCCCCAAAAGCAGATCCTGAGACAAGGATTTGGGTGCAGGTAGCTTATTTGGGGGCATGAGAGGGAGTGGGGAGACTGAGGCAGGGAAGGCGGGAAAGCCAGTGGAGGGTGTGTAGATGAGTGGGTCACTGCTGTGGGCCCCTGGCCCATTCTGCCCCCCAAGGTGAGGGCGCCTCTGCATTAGAGACCTAGGATAGGAGGGACTGGCAACCTCCTCAACTTCCTGAAGCTCCAGTGAGATTCAATGAGGGATTCAGGGCCCTTTGGATACAAGTACCAGTCCTAGCTCAGAATCTAGCGAGAGATGAGTCCCGTGGCCTGCAGGGGAGCCTCTGTGAGACTGTGGGGAACATGTCTTAGGACTGGGGTCCTTCCCACGGACTCTACTACTTTGGCTGGGGGTTGCTCCTGGAGGATGAAGATGAACCCACAGGGGTTGGCAGCCTGCTCCATGCCAAAGATTACCTTCAGGTCAAGGATGGGACCCACCTACAGGTGGCCTCTGAAGTAGACTAAGGGGCTGTGGGTGGGCACTGACTGTGTCAGCTAGGGAGAGCTTCTGGAAGCCAAGGGACCTTGTCTGACGTTCAAACAGGTGGCCAGGGGTTCATACAGGACCGTGTGGCTGCCCTGGGTGGCCCAAACACAGTGACTCCTGGGTCAAGCCCCCTCTCTCATGCTCCATCTCCCCTTCTCACCTTGCGTGGTCTCTGCACGGCCAGCCCAGGGACATTTTGCTTCCTAGAAGAAGCAGGGAAACTGGCCAATGCCAGGAATCTAGCCTCTGCAGGCCAAGGGGAAAAGAAAAACAGAAAAAGAGGAACCCTTAAAATATCCCTCAACTGTTTAAGGATTGGAGATCTGCACTAAATCTCGAGAAAAAGGAGTAATTACGCTGTCAGCAAAGGTGATATAATTTTTAAGACTCAGTTCCACAGCCGTAATTTTTCCTCATCCTCCCCGTGTCTCCTGGGGGATTTAGGGGCCAATTACCTGTCAGTTTGCTGAGAGGTGCTGTTCCCAGGCAGGAAGCCGTCACTTGCCACAGCTTTCATAGAAAACCACTTGGCTGGGAGGGGCACCCAGGGCTGTGAGGGCCATGCCATGGGTAGCCAGAGGGGAGGTGGGGAGGACGGAGCACTGCTGGCCTCTGACCAGCCCTCAGCCAGAAAATGCCATCTAGGCCTGTATCCTAGCAGGCCAATCCAGACAGAGGCTTGGGGTGAAGACTTGGGGGGTTGCACAGGGAGAAATAAGGGTCTGGGGTCCTTGGGCAGAGGGGCTCTTCTAACAGAATCTGAGCATCTCAGGGCAGACCAGCTCCTTCCAGCCCAGTGTGAGGTTGCCATAGAGAGGTGTAGCAAGGGTGGCCCTAAACACAAGGGCTCTGAAGTTGGGGACAGCCTGAAGGGAGCCCTGGTCCTGTGTGATCTCAAGCAGTTTCTTAACCTCTCTGTGCCTGCAGATTCTCAGGGGAAAATGGGTTTAAAAGGAGACCCACCTTATCAGGCTGATGGTAATTACGTTTTAGCCCTACCTCCACCTAGAGCTTGATCCCTGCCAGGGGCCGCCCAGCCTCTGTTGAATACCTCGATAGACAGGGAGCTCACTAGGTGGAGAGGCGGTTCGTTTGCTTTGGACCACGGGGCTGACCCGGACTGAGTCAGAATTTCTTAGTGCTCCCCCATCAGTGCCACGTTAACCCATCTTAACCCTTAATCATGCGCCCCAAGCTCTAGGACTCAACTATCAACACCAGCTACCCACTCCCCGCCACTCAGGAGCATCATCATCAGTCACTCCAGCAGTCCTTGGGCTCTGAAACATACAAAGTTTCTACTCTGCCAAGAGGGTCTGGGCACCCCTGGGCTGGGGGACTTGACCCTGGGATACCCTCTCTGCCTGTTTATCCTGAACTTAGGATACGTCTTTGAGGATCAGTGGAGTCAGCTCGTCTTTATCTCTTTTCCTGCTCCCTCCTTGTTCTCAAGGCCCCAGAAATTCCTTGGAGCTTCTCTCTAAAACCATATGATTCTGGAGGCCTAATTAGCTTGGGCTTCCTTCTGGTTTGGGTTTCTCCCTGGGGATGTTCCCATTCTGGTCAGTAGAGGATGCTGTGCTCCATGGCATCAGTGCCACCAGGCCATGCTGGGCACTGTTGGGAGGTGGAGATTCAGGGACGGGTACCAACCACATGGTCGGGACCCACCAGGGGCTCACTTCTCCTTCAGGAACTTCTTGCTATCCCAGGAGCATCTCATGGGAGGAATGTGGCTACTGGGCTATAGGTTAGTATGGGGTACAGTTGGAAACCAATATTCTGCTAGGAGAGCCCCCTCCTTTGCCCTTTCCCCAGGCTGGGCACAGCTTCTTCATCCAGAGACAGTATGCATAGGGGTGAAGGTCAGGCAGCCCTGCAGTCAGACCATCTAGTTTAAATCCTGCCTCCTCCATTCCCAGGTTATGTAATCATTGCTTCATGCCTCCGTTTCTGCATCTGTTCAATGATGATAATATTTGAGTTAAGTGACTTGAATGCACATGGAGCATTTAAGAAGTTCAGGAACTTGAACTGTCAAGTTCACAGTTAGGGTGAACCCAAGGGCACTCCCTTGTTCTGGGATCATCTTATCTTGCTGGACTGCTTTGATGTGGGTCTCATGTGCCTGGGTGGGTGTTTCCTCCAACTTCCGGGCCTTAGCATCCGTGCTCTGTCTTCCCTTTGCCTCCCACCTTTCCCTGTGGCTCTCAGACAGCTCTTCTGGCTCCAGCCATTCCCCTCCACCTGGAAGAGAGAAAGAGAAAAGGGAAGGGCTGCCTGAGGGAACAGGGCCCTCCTCATGCAACCTCTTCGGCTTTGTTCCACCCTTCAGTGAGTGCTCAAGAAGAGGAAGAAGCAGCAAAGAATTGGAAAAGTTTGGGGAAGGATGAGGAGGCTAGAAAAGCCTTATAGAGCCATAGGATAATGAAAAATGGCCATCCTAGTAACCGGGAAGGAATCTTCCCTCCATCCACTTACCTACCCACACACTGTGGACCCATAAGACACACCAGGATCTAACAGGCCACCCTTCCCTTAGCAGTCAAATCTTAGGGAGAATTTGCAAAGGGTACCACCATCAATCTACCCAAGGCTCTTCCCTCATCAGAGCCATGGAGAGCTGTGGTTGAGCATGGGGTAGTGGTTAAGGGTAGGGGCTTTGAGTCAGGGCAACCTGGGTGTCATCCAGCTCATGATCCTACAGCAGGTGCCATGACCTTAAGTTCTACGTCAGTAGAATGGAGATGAACAATATCAGGTTATGGGGAGATTTAAATGCAATAAGGCATGACAACACCAAGCACCTGGCACACAGAAAGGCTCGATAAACACGTTGTTTCTATTTTTACTGGAAAACAGAAGGAGAAGGAAGTTCACCACTCTTTCTGCACTTCTCACTTCTCACATCTCAGAGCACTTGATTTCAGGCCACTGGGGGTACATCCAGGTTTCTGAATGGGAAAGCAAGGACCCTTCACCAGTACCTGAAGGCCAACCCTGCTCCTAAGAACCACAGGAGCTACATGTATAAGCTCTGTGCATGATCTAAGCAGTTGGGAAAATCATTAAGTGCTAACTTGTCATTTTTTAAATGAAGTTCTGGAGTTAGAGATTTATAATTGCTAATGAGCCAGACTAATA
This sequence comes from Piliocolobus tephrosceles, assembly GCF_002776525.5. Taxonomy (NCBI): domain Eukaryota; kingdom Metazoa; phylum Chordata; class Mammalia; order Primates; family Cercopithecidae; genus Piliocolobus; species Piliocolobus tephrosceles. The sequence continues at coordinate 67,458,999 of NC_045449.1, read as the reverse complement.
ATTAGTTGCTTTATAATAAGGGTGATGATCACTCAGACAGAGGTAGAGAGAGCCAGGCTCTGGCCTGATTTTTCTCCTGTAATTATGTGACATGCCCAAGTGCGTGGAACTCCTCTTCCCCTTCCGTTCTTTTGCTCCACTGCAGTGCCAAACTTCCCTGGCACTGTCCCCACACCCACACCCACACACCCACCCCAGCCTTGGGACCCTGAGTGCCCAGTGCCTCCTCCCGGGCAGCTGTTGTCCACTGCCTGGCTCCTCTGATGTCCTATGACCTGAGTCCATTTACCCTTTCTCGGGATCAGGGTGGGCTGGAAGGCTGGCTCCCAGGGGATGCAGAGCCGAGCTGGGCTGGCAGCCAAGTGAAGAGGGCTGGGATTGAGCAGACTCTTATCCGTGGGCTGCTCCCTCCAACTGTCACCTTGGAGGGAGGGTGGAGACTCCTGCTATCCTCCATGGTGGCCTACAGCCTGAGGGAGGCTGGCAGTAGAGCTGTTCCCCCAGCAGAGAGAACGGGGGCCTCAAAAGGCCGTGAATTAAACCACCCTGGTGACGGAGAGCAGGGGGCCAGAAGAGACAGCCAGCCCAGAGGACGAGCTGCCCATCCTCCATGACCTTCAGGGCTCTTCCCAGTTTCTCGAAGGTGGATTGGAAAGAGCTCTGGAGGGCATGCTGTGACGTGGTTTAGAGTCATGCCCACCATTATCTGGCTGTGTGACCTGGGCAAGCCTCTTGATGTTCCAGGGCCCAGATTCACCTGGGTGTAAGGCGACAAAGCTGGACTAAGAATAAAGTCTTCCTGGTCACTGAGCCTCTAGAGGTTGCTCTGACACGGGGATGGCTTTAAGAAGAATCCAAGAGAACACAAACATATCCCCCTCCAGCAGTGCTGAAGCCTCTAGCACCCCTTGGGACATGGGGGCTCACAGGAGGGAAGGGGCCCAGGGGAGCAAGTGAAGGAGCTGATGGAGACAGACACAGAGACATACAGGTCCTCTGTCACTGTTCGCTTGTGGCTCTGGACTTAAATATTTATGCTGTTTGGGAGTAGACCAGCTCTCCAGCAGCCTGTGACTTTAGCCTCAAGTGATTGGTATCTGTTTTGAACCAAACCGGTTAAACTATTCATTTTTCCCTGGTGAGAACGGTGATTCCCTCACTCCCACCATACACATTTCCTAGAGCCTCTTGAGGCTAAGGAAGTTCTCTGTGACTTGGGAATTATTATAGTAAGAAAGCAGATACCTCTGTGCACAAAACACAAAAGATACACCAACCTAACGTGAGTTGTACCCTAGAGTCCATGACAGAATTCGGGGGGTCTGCGAGCTCGGGTGGAGAAAAATACATCCTTATTTTCATTGACCTCAAATAAAAGTTATCATTTCCTTCTATTACGAATATAGACAACAAACCACAGAACTATTAGCAACACCCGAGACTTTCGCACCAATGGAAAACACAGATATTTTCATGTCACATTTTAGTTGTGGTAGATATCTCAAAATATTGTTTATGCTCATCACTACTTTGAAATTATGGTAGCCGTTAGAGCTGTTAGGGCTGCTGCTAAATCTTGTTATTTCACTTGTTAATAAAGGAGCACACAAATGAACAGATACTCAGTTTTTAAAATACAAATTGGCCAAGTTTGGTGCCTCACTCCGGTAATCCCAGCACTCTGGGAGGCTGAGGTGGGAGGATTACTTGAGCCCAGGAATTCAAGACCAGCCCTAGCAACGTGGCACAATCTTATCTCTACACACACACACACACACACAATACAAAAATTAGCCAGGCATGGTGGCGTGTGCCTGTAGTCCCAGCTCCTCGAGAGACTAAGGTGGGAGGATCGCTTGAACCCAGGAGGTCGAGGCTGCAGTGAGTCAAGATCATACCACCGCATTCTAGCCTGGGTGACAGAGGAAGACTCTGTCTAAAAAAACACAAAAACCACACACAAGTGACTACAGATTTGCTTTTTTGAATAGTTCGATAGCCATGTCATAATTTCTCTCCTTTGTAACTCTACATATTTTGTTCTCCCTCCTCCCTCTTCCCACTCCATATTTAAGATCCACACTTTCCTCCCCTCCTCTCCTCCCAACACGGGACAGGTTGGAAAATCACTGTTGACCGAGACTGACAGATCATGCTGGACATGACCCAGAGGAGGCCAGAACCCCAGGGGGAGAAGGTGTTAATGTGATCCAGGGAGAGTGTATTAGTCCATTTCATGCCGCTGATAAAGACACACCTGGGACTGGGTAATTTATAAAGAAAAAGAGGTTTAATGGATTTACAGTTCCATGTGGCTGGGGAGGCCTCACAATCATGGCAGAAAGTGAAAGGCACGTCTTACATGGTGGCAGACAAGAGAGAATGAGAGAGCCAAGTGGAATGGGTTTCCCCTTATAAAACCATCAGATTCCTTGAGACTTATTCACTACCACAAGAATAGTATGAGGGAAACTACTCCCACGATTCAGTGATCTCCCACTGGGTTCCTCTCACAACACGTGGAAATTATGGGAGCTACAATTCAAGATGAGATTTGGGTGGGGACACAGCCAAACCGTATCACACAAGGAAGGAAAAGACACGAGGAAGACGGACACTGAGGGCTCTGCCCCCACCAGCTCCCGTATGGCTCAGGCAATGGCCACACGAGTGCCCAAAGTCTGGGTGGAGCAGTGGCTGACCAGCACACTAAACCAGCATCCACACGCCAGAAGCAGGAAAGAGACAAAACATTTTCTGGAGTCCTGAGTGGGTGGGGCTGACTGTGGAGTCCAATCCACAACTACTACTGATTTCCTCCAGTCTGGTGGCTAGGTATGCAGGGAGAGCTGCTGGTGGACCCAAGTGGACAGCAAGATTTCTTGGTGCTGACTCTTGTAGCCACTTCCTACCAAGGTAAAGGACATGTTCCAGGAATACACTTGTGTCCATTTTATTCAACAAGTATACTGAGCATCTCCTAACGGCATGATGTTGAACACATTAGTCAGGCACAGCCCCACTCTCAGGAGCTCAGGATAGAGCGATGGGGAGGCAGGGGGAACACCATGAGGAAAATAGCATGCCAATAATTAATGACCATTAATCGATAAATAATGACAAATAGTTGCTGTTTGGGGCAGTGAGAGACTATAACAGAAAACTTGATATCACACAATAAGCTCAGCTCTTACAGGTGCCACTAGACTGCCACTGTGACACGTCATTCACTTCTGATCTTTCATTTTGTAGCAAACTTAAAATTCAAGAGGAGATTCCCTAGACCCACCATGGTCACCAGACTCCCTGGACTTTTCAGAACAGCTCTGATTTCAAGAATTCTGTTCCTTTGTTCTCATAAACCACGTAAATGTCAATATTTTCAGCAACCAAACAATGTCTACTAGATTGCCTTCTCTCAAATCCACTTGCACGCAAATCTTCCAGGGCTCTGGGTCCTGATTTGAGGTTTGGAAAATGTGTTGTGGGGGATTATACTGCTCAGCCACTACTGCTTCCTCCTCCCCTGACTCCCACCCCTTCTCTGTCCAGTCCCCCACCGTCCATCTCAGACAGTGCTTACGCAGGAAATGAAAAGCCGTTTGGAAATTAGAGTAAGCAAAACAGAATAAGTGAGACAGGTTGCAGTGTAGAGAGGTGACATAATTCATTTTCGAGCCCAATGGAAAAAAACTGTTTTTTTTTTTTTTCCTGCCGTTTGTACAGATAATTGAGCACTTTCTGTTTCCTCACCCAGTACAGTCTGTCTTCAAAGGCTCTGGGTCCACTGGAGGAGAGGAGTAAGTTGTAAGGAATGGAGTAATTGGGCGAATTAAGCCTGAAGGTAAAATTCTTTCTACCTGGAAGGGTCAAGACTCTGTGGAGGAGGCAGGCAGCATTTCACTGAGGTGGGTTTGGGCAGAGGTATTTTGCTTTTGTTTTTCAAATAGGAAGAAAGATTTCTTTATTAATGGCAGTTGTAGAATAGACTTACAGTCCTCTAGGAAACCATCGGTGATCAGGATCATGATTCAGGAGGATGACAGGTAACAGCTGTCACTTATTGAATACATACGACGTGCCAGGCCCCAGGAAAGTATTCTATATGGGCTGCCTCATTTAACCCTAACAGCCCTACAAAGCACGTACTGTTTCTAATGAGAAACTGAGAATTAAAAGAGATTAACATCTCATTCAATATCACACTGCAGGTGAGTCAAGGAGCCAAGAGGTGAATCTCAAACCCCATCCCCAGTCCTCACTCTTAGACTCCGTCCTGTGCTGCGAAGGGCAGGGCCACGCCAAAGTTCAGTAACAGCTAGGTAAAGGGAAGCCTTTCCAGAAGAGACAAAGCCCTAGGCAGAATTTTAGAAAGGACGTAATCTAGCCTGGCAAAGGTCAAGAGGGAAGAAAAATGAAACAGAGACTGTGTACATCTCACAAGTAGCTGGTATTGTGTCAGAATCTCTACCGACACTCTTATTTAAGCCCGAAGACATGAGTTAGGTATAATGACTCCCATTTTACAGATGAGAAAACTGAGGCCACACCGTAATCTAAGATTAGAGTCAGTTTATGGAAGGACCAATCTCCTGACACTCATCCCCATATTCTGTTCAGGACTTCACTTAGCAAGCCAGCAAGGCAGGGAGAGTTCAGAAGTTTGGCAGGGAAGAATGGGCAGAAGCATCAAAAAAATTAAGTTAAAGGTTGGCTCCAAAACGCCTCCTCCAAGAATCCTACAAAAATTGGTATCGGGCTTGGTTTTCACCGCACCTGAGAACCTTGAGCCTAACAGACCCTTTAACAAACACTTGTTGAATGAAACCTGTGACGAAATGACTGGATGAATACATACCTACTTTAACGTCGCCTTTTTAAAATCCGGCGTTGTCTCGATTGGGGTCCCTCACCCATCTCTTTGGCCCTGGTTCTGTCTTGTCTCTCTCCGCCCACCTCTTATCTGTCACCCTCACTTTTCCTGCCTTCTCTCATTAGCGCTGGAAGGGAAAGGCGTCACTCCAATTCTCCGGCTGCCTCCTCACTGCTGTTGAGCTTCAGAGCACAGTATTTAAATCCTGTTAAATAACCTGTTTTCATGGGCAATCACAGCCAGGTTAGTAAATTCCCCACACGCTCACGCTTTAGACAAAACCGACATCCCAGGTCCACAGAAAATTGGCCATTGTCCTTTAATGGTGAAATTGAACTGAGCAAATGGTTGCACTTTAAAAGAAAGTTGTTGCCATTCAGACAAAAAGTTCAGCCTACTGCTCTGGAAATTTCCAGTTCACGGCCCATTTCTCTCCAGGTATAAAGGAGAAAATAAATACCCTTGCAAGGCAAGTGATTAATTTCAGCCAGCATTTTTGAGGCCCCTGCTGATGGCTGGCTCTCGGGCTCTTAATCGGTGGCCCTGGCCAGGTGGGGGGTCCCATCTCTGGGATTTCACACTGGCAGCTTCTCTGCTTCCACGTGACTGCGAGGCACAGGAGGAATATGCCTCTTGTCATGCTCCAGAAGATGGAGAGGCAGTGAGCGGAAGAAGCTGGGAATTACTCATTTTTTTTTTCATGAATCTAAAGGGCTATGAACCTGGCTTCTGCCATGTTCTCCACCACCACCTCCACTCCTCTTTTAGGCACCACTGTGTGCGTGGCTGTACATTAAGGGGACTGTAGAGAGATGCCAAGAGGTGCATGAGGGTGTCTCCACTGGTGAAGGGATTCAGTAGCTTTATTATTATGTTATTTTAGAGATGGAGTCTCACTCTGTCACCCAGGCTTGAGTGCATTGGCCCCATCTTGGCTCACTGCAACCTCTGCCCCCTGGCAGAGGTTCAAGTGATTCTCCTGTCTCAGCCTCTCAGCCTCTCAAGTAGCTGGGATTACAGGTGCCTGCCACCGTGCCCAGCTAATTTATTGTATTTTTAGTAGAGACGGGGTTTCACCATCTTGGCCAGGCTCGTCTTGAACTCCTGACGTCGTGATCCACCCACCTGGGCCTCCAAAAGTGCTGGGATTACAGATGTGAACCACTGTGCCCGGCCAGTAGCTTTATTTGATCCTGAGGGTGGCTCAGAAGATGCCTAGACTTCCTGCCACTAGTAGATGATTTAGATCCAAGTCTTTAGTTTTTAAGTAATTAATTTATTTTATTTATTTTATTTTTTTGAGATGGAGTCTCGCCCTGTCACCCAGGCTGGAGTGCAATTGCACTAGCTCGGCTCACTGCAACCCTCACTTGGCAGGTTCAAACTTCTTCTGACTCAGTCTCCCGAATAACTGGGATTACAGGCGCACCACCACGCCCAGCTAATTTTTGTATATTTAGTAGAGACAGGGTCTCACCATGTTGGCCAGGCTGGTCTTGAATTCCTGACCTCATGATCCTCCCACCTCAGCCTCCCAAAGTGCTGGGATTACAGGTGTGAGCCACTGCACCCCGGCAAGCCTTTGGTTTTTACGTGGGCAGCGCCCAGAAATGGCACTCATTTCCTCCCATTTGCCCTAAACCAGTAACACTTTGTGAATCAGTCATCTACTGCTGTGTAACAAATAACCCCAGACTTGGTGTGGCCTCAAACAACAACCGTATACTCAGCCTTGATTCTGTGGGTTGCCAATTTACAGTGGGCTCAGCTGGTCTGAGATGTTCTACTGAGCTTCACTAGGTCGGCTGCATTCATCTGCACAACTGCTGGGTAGGCTGGAGGCTGGTTGGCCGAGCTGGGCCATGGGCTAGTTCAGGCTTATTCACAGGTGGTCTCAGGGTTTCGCGGTCAAGAGTGGAGGCTTCATGGCCTTCGAGTGGACACGTTGTCACTTCTACTAGCTTCTATTGGCCAAAGCAAGACAAATGGCCAGTTCAGATTCAAGGGGGTGGTGTAGTAGTTTGAATAGTGTCCCCCAAAAATGCATGTCCATCTGGAACCTCAGAATGTGACTTTCCTTGGAAATAGGGTCTTTGCAGATGTAATTAAATTAGGGATCTCCAGGTGCAAACATCCTAGATTTAGAGTGGGCCACAAATCCAATGACTGGCATCCTTGTAAGAAGAGAAGAAGACACAGAGACAGAGAGACACAGTGAGAAAGACACACAACGTCAGAAGCAGAGATTGGAGCGATGGAGCTGCAAGCCAAGGAAGGCTAAGGATTGACACCAGGAGAGAGATCCTGACACCTGGAGTGGATTCTCCCTTAGAGCCTTCAGAGAGAGCATGGCCCTGCCAAAAACTTTACTTTGGACTTATTCTGTTGTTTCAGCCACCTGCTTTATGGCAATTTGCTACAGTAGCCCTAGGAAGCTAGTACGGGAGGGAAATAGATTCCAGCTCTTGATGGGGGAAGATGCAAAGTCACTTTGCAAAGGATGAGAATACAGGAAGGCAGGGGGAAGTAGAGCCTCTTTTGCAATCTTGCACCTTGGTTTACCAGTCCCCACTTTGTTCCTGGCAGGTGTCTTAAAACCGAAGAGCACCACAGAATGCCAGACACCAGACACTCACCACACGCGGTGCGTGCTATTTCTGCACCAGGCTCCAGAGAGTGCGTTCCTGGGTGCTGACGCTCCTACAGCTGCCTCCTCTGCAACAGCCTCTCTTCCCTGTACAGATTCCTCACCACATCCAGCCAAATCGCCTTCATCCCAGCAGAGGCTGCAGAAGGCAGACGGCCAGGAGACTGGGGCCGTCAATGCACTGGGTACAGCAGTAATCCTCTAGGGTCTTCAACGCCTTAGGTCCTAGTGGCCTGGGATGACCTGACCCCAGACACCCTCCCCAGAAGCAAGTCCATCCCCAATGTGTAGGAAGGAATATACCTTTGGGTTAACTAAAACGTCATGCTGGAAAGGAAGTTTGACAGAGGAAGGTCATTCTCATTCCACAGGCACCTCAAAGACAGGTTTCTCTCCTGGGGGTCAGGCTATAGCTTCCATAAAGTTTTCAGCACGTTTTCCGAATACCCACCTGGCATCGATGCTTGGAGGTGCAAAGTGGGTTGGATAACTGAATCCTGCCCTTGAGAGCTGACACTGTCACCAAAGTTGTTGAGATGGGCTGGAGTCGCCCACGAGCACTCAGTGACTGGTACGCCAAAGGCCAAGGCCTCACAGTGGACACCATGACGAAAACAGCGTACAGTTAGATGGGAGGAAAATATTCTGCTCTTCTCTGGCACAGAAGGGTGGCTATTTTTAATACTAATGTATGGCATATTTCAAAATAGCTGGAAGAGAGGACTCGGAATGTGCTCACCACAAAGACATGACAAGTATTGGAGGTGATGAATTTGCTAATTATCCTGATTTGATCCTTACACAAGCTATACATGTGTGGACACATCAGATTCTACCCCATAAATATGTACAATTATATGTTCATTTTAAAAGATGGAAATGATGCAAATGTCCATCAGCTGGCGAATGGATAAACGGAGTGTGTGTGTCTGTATAATGGGATTGCATTTGTCCATGTAAAGGAAGGAAGTGCTGATACACGCCACAGCATGCGTTGGTGGACTGCTCGGGTCCCCTGCACACCTTGCGTCCAGGCTTCCTCTTGCAGGACCAGGATCTTCCCTGCTCCTTCCACATTCCTGAAGAGTCACCCTGCGTCAGGCAGTGGATCACAGTGGCAGAGTGATGAGCTTGATAGACAAGCAGCAGCCTTCAGGGAGCTTTCACACAGTAGGGGAAATGGATGAATAACCAAAAACAACACCTACTTACAGCTTGCGAAGGTGCCAAAAAGAAACTAGAAAGGTGCCCTGGGAGAGGGGGAGCTGGGATGGGGATAGTGGGTGAGAAGGAATTGAGATCTGAGCTGGGACGTAAGAAATTGTGCTATACTGAATGGTTTTACCCGCCCATTCATGTTTTTTCCAGGAACCTCAGAATATGGTTTAGTTTTTGTTTTGTTTTGTTTTAAGAATCAAGGTCTTAGTGTGTTGCCCAGGCGGGTCTTGAATCCTGGCCTCAAGCAATCTTCCCATCTTAACCTCCCAAAGCGCAAGGATTACAGGCATGTGCCACTATGCCCTGTCAGAATATGATCTTATGTGCAAATAGGATCATTGCAGATGTAGTTAGTTAATGTGAGGTCATACTAGAGTAGGGTGGGCCCTTAACCCAATATGATTTGTGTCCTCATATGAAGGGGAAAAGAGACACAGCCATGCACAGAGGGAAGACAGTGAAAGCACAGACACACAGAGGGAGGTGGCCATGTGACAACAGTAGCAGGGGCTGCAGCAATGCAGCTACAAGCCAGGGAACCCGGACGATTGGTGGTAACCACCTGCAGCTGGAAGAGGCAAGGAGGATGCTCTCCCGCAGCCTTCAGAGGGAGCGGGCCCCTGGCAAGACCTTGACTTCAGAGTTGGGCCTCCACAATGATGAGAGAAGCCATTTCTGTTGTTTGAAGGCACCCAGTTGATGGCATTGGTTACAGCGTCCACAGGAGGCTGATGCAAGAGCGAAGAGTGTTACAGTAGAGGGAGGAGGCAGGGCAGATGCCTTCACGAGAAGGTTGCTAGGACTACTGGAGCAGTGACCAGGATGTCCAAAGGAGTGGGAGCCCCACAGGCAGGCGGGGATGATCCCAGAAGGGGTTGGTCGCTGTAGGCCACAGGGTCTTGTAGGCCATGGTGTTGACGTTCATTTTATTCTAAGAACATTGGGAAGTCATTGAAGGATTTTACAAGAAAGATGAAACATGATTTGAAGTTCATTTTTGAAAGATGGCATCAGCTGCTCTGTGAAGAGGAGTTCTGAAAGAGGCAAGAGAAGAGGCAGGACAGGCACTGTGGCCGGCAGGTCCTCAAACGATTACACCGAGTCCCCGCGTGATCCACAGTTCCACTCCTCTGTGTAGACCCATGAGAAACGAAAACATATGTTCATACAGAAACCTGTACAAAATGTTTAAAGCAGCATTATTTGTAATAGCCCAAAGATAGAAACTACATAAATGTCCACCAATGAATCCATACAATGAGGTAGTATTTGACCATAAAAAGGAAAGAAGTGCCGATAGGACAGCATGAATGAACCCCGGAACCATCATGATAAGTGAAGGAAGCCATTCACAAAAGACCACGGATTGTATGATTCCATTTAGACAAAATGCCCAGAGGAGGCAAATCTCTAGAGACAGAAAGTAGATTACTAGTTGCTTATGGCTGCAGGGGTGAGCGTTGGGGAGGGGAGATAGCTGAAGGGGACAGAGCTTCTTTTTGAGGTGATACAAATGCTGTAAAATGGACCATGGTGATGACTGCGTCTACATGGAATATACTAGCAACCATTGAATTGGATACTTTCTTTTAAAGTGAAAGCAAGCTTATTAGAGAAGAAACAAAAGAATGGCCACTTCATAGACAGAGCAGCCTGAATTGTACACTTTAAGTGGCAGAATTATATAATACATGAACTACGTTTCAATAATGCTGTTTAAAAGAATGAAAAAGGAGTGAAGGCTCAGAGGAGGCCACTGAGCATTCTGGTGGAAGAAAATGGTGACTTAGGCCAGGGCCACAGGAGAGAAAGTAAGAAGGGATGAAAACAGTGGATTGTGGAGGCCGAATAGACAATGGATGAATAGGTCAACACCTGCTGTCCATCCGTACAAGGGAATATTATTCAGCCATAAAAAGAAATGAAATGAACCTTGCTGCAACATGATGTTAAGTGAAATAAGCCAGACACAAAGGCCACATATGGAATGATGTCACTTACATGAGGTTTCTACAATAGGCAAATTCATAGAAACAGAAAGAATGGAGGTTACCAGGAACTGAGAGGAGAAAAGAATGGGACATTATTATCTCACAGTTCCAGAATTTGTTTGGGATGATTAAAAAAAAAAAAAAAAAAAGCCCTGGAAATAGATCGTCAGGATGGTTGCACAATGTTTTGAATGTAAATGCCACTGAATTGTACACCTTAAAAGGGCTCAAATGGTAAACATGCTATGTATATTTTACCATGATGAAAATGAATGTACAAAAGTGAGAGAGGCGGTGAGTGTAGGCCACCCTTTTAAGAAGCGATGCCATGAAGGAGAACCAAGAAAGAGAGATGGAAGTTAGGAAGTGGTTTTGCAAAGAGCAGGTGCACAGGAAAAGATTCATTCGTGCAGGAGAGAAAGGATGAAGGAGGAGCAGGGTCCCTTGAAAGTCCACAGGCAGAAGACCCAGGGCAGAAGCGGAGGAGGTTGTCTTTGTGGGGAACAGAGGAGCTGTGAATAGGCAGAGAAACAAGGGCGTGCCTTCTGTTTACTCAGCACAGGAAGAAGCAAGGCCATTGAGACCGACAAAGACCAGGAAGAACAGGCTCCTTTTTGAAATGCACAAGCCTGTTCTTATCTAAACACCCTTGAATAAGACAAACAAGAGTGCTACCCAAATAACAAAGGTGACTTTGGGCCGGAATGCCTGCCACCCTCTTAAGGGTTCTCTCTCCCCTACCCTAGCCTAGACTGAAGACCTCGACCTCCAGCTCCTTTGTCAGCCCCTTTCTTGGCTGGATGAGGTTACTCACCCCTTTTGAAACTCCACTGGCATTTCTGGCCCAAGTTCCCTCACTCTTTTAAATGGTTCTCTAATTGCTTCATTTGCGTAAGCTTGCTCTCCTGGGCATCTGAACAGCCCCCAGGGCAGGGCCTGACTGCAGAGCCGGCTTCCCTTATACCAAGGCCCTCGTGCCTGCGTCCCTCCTAGCCTTCAGCAATGAGGTTGCCTGGCCCGCAGTGGGGGTTGCCTGGATCTTGGGGATGTTTTCTCCCCACACCCACCTGGCCCCACCGGTGAAGGGCCCCAGCTGACACACTCTCTCTTGTTTCCTCTTTTCCTGGATCAGACCCAGCTGGAGGTCCGCAAATTCTGAAGCAGTTCTCAACCCTGGGTGCACATTTTAATCATATTTTACAAAATACGAATGCCTGATGCCCAGCCCAGACACTGGTCTGCTTGGTGAGGCCCTGGAATGGATGCGTTTAGATTTCCCATGAGACTCTGATGTGTAACAGGGTAGCAACCTCTGCGCTAAAGCAGGTGAGATGCCCCTGGGGACTTCATTAGCCTCAGTGCCCAATTCCCCCACCCCGCAGAGATTTCGCTTCTGGAAGTCCAGGTCCAAGAATCTGCATTTTAACAATACAGCCCCCCAGGGAGCCTGATGCAGGTCCCTTGGGAAGTTCAGGGCATGATGTAGGGGCTCTCTCTCTCTCCTTCCCTGTCATCCGCATCAGCTCCCCAGGTAGGTGGTACTTTCTCTGGACAGGTCTGGAGTCAGGGCTGCAGGGCTTGTTTATGCCTCAAGGTAGGGCAGTGATGTGAGGTGTGCATAGAGAAGCCCCTGTGAGGAACGGGGACCACTCCTGCTCACCCACATCACTGACAGCCCAGCCTGGGGCTGGCCCTGGAAGGCCAAAGAGTGAGCACATCTGGGGGCTGGTGCTGGGTTGAGTTCAAGGGCATGGGGCTGGGGTCTCCATTCCAGATTCCTCCTCCCCTCTGTCACTTCAAGTACCATCAGAGCCACCCAGGGATTCTGTCCTGAGTCACTCTGAGGAAGAGCAGGAGAGGCTGTGCTGGGCCAGGAACACGGGGGCCTGAGCCCCCGACTCCTCCCCATTCCCCCAGCCGCCCAGCTTCAAGGACTTGTCTAAACTACACGAGGCCAGGCCGGCGCTCCCAGCTTGGGCTGTCACCGCAGGTTCCATATAGAAGGTGGAGAAGAGTGAGGATGGAAGTTTGGGGCAGGTGGTCCAGGAGAGGACAGTCCTGGGCAGAGTCTGGGTCTTGGGTGCTCTAGGCAGCTCATCACCTTGAGTGTCCAGACTGTCAAGTCCGAGAGAGACAGGCAAAACCCCTAAGTGGATAAGAGTTGGCAGGAACCAGGGCAATGATTAAATCCACTTCTGATCATTTCTGTGGCTGTCTTGTCACCCAGCCCTGGCTGTGTGATTCAATAACAACTGACAGCAGGTGCAGTGAGCCGGGCTGGGAACTGCCGCATCCATCCACCCTGCTCCGGGGCAGCTGCTCCCCCATCCACAATTCCCTTGTCCCAGAGGCCAGGACTGGGGCCAGGACACTGATTAGACACCCAGGCCTCCTGGCCTCTAAGAGCCACTCATGGGAGTCATCCATGACATCTGGGGAACCTCCTTGACTTCAGAGGAGGATATTGGAGCCCAAGCTAATTGATGGGTAAGCCAGGACCTGAACACAGTCCCCTGACCCCAACACCTGTGTGCACCTCTGTGTTCAAGCTGCATCCTCCCCCCAGGAGGGGACAAAGTCCTAGAGAAAGTCAGACTGCTTGGATTTGAATCCAGGCTCTGCTTTAGGCCAGCTGTGTGACTCTGGACCTGCGTCTCAACCTCTCTGTGCTCTAAGTGTCCTCTCTATTAATGTGCATGATAATAGTACCTACCTCTTAGGGTTACCATGGGGATTAAATCTGGTAATTTAATTTTTTTCTTTCTTATGAGTCAGAGTCTCTGTTGCCCAGGATGGAGTGCAGTGGTGTGATAGCTCACCGCAACCTCTGCCTCCCAGGTTTAAGCAATTCTCCTGCCTCAGCCTCCTGAGTAGCAGGGATTACAGGTGTGCACCATCATGCCCAGCCAAATTTTTTTCTATTTTTAGTAGAGATGGGGTTTCTCCATGTTGGCCAGGCAGATTTTGAACTCCTGACCTCAAGTGATCCGCCCATCTCAGTCTCCCAAAGTGCTAGGATTACCGGCGTGATTTTTTTTTACACCTATTTACATTAGTGCTTACCACATGTCAGATACTTTTCTAAGCACTTTATAAAAATTAAGCTATTGATAGTGACCTTGATGAGGTAGGTCCCACATTTCATACACAAGGAAACTAAGTCACAGAGAGATTAAGGATATACAGCCAGTAAGTGGCAGAGTTGGAATTCAAGCTGGAGTCTGGTTCAAGGGTCCACCCATGCACTTTGCTACTTACCATGCTGATGCCCATATGTGTACCAGAAAGCAGTAGATGCTTAAATGTTTACAGCACCGGTGATCACTATTAGACCTGAGCTGCAGACGTTGTGGCTGATGGTGGCTGCTCTGTGATCATCGTCTGGTGGGTGGGTTGCCCCCACCCCTGGGCCTTCCTCTTGCTTTTGTTCCCCTCCACTCTTGCAAGGGAAGCTGAAGCTCTGGAAATCTACAGCTATCTGCTGTGGGGGCTGCCTGAGCAGGTGGCAGGGCCGTTCTCTCCTCTTCCACAGAGCATCTGATTCACGGTGGGTCCCCTCGTGGCTACTCCTGTCCTCCTTGGCTACCACTCACACCCCTGCAGCCCTACCCCAGATCTTCTCAAAGGCATGTGAGATGGTTTGCAAAAACACCCTCAACCCCAAAGAATAATCTAACTGTAAAATGTTTAAGGCTGGGCACAGTGGCTCACACCTGTAATCCCAGCATTTTGGGAGGCCGAGGCAGGCAGATCACTTGAAGCCAGAAGTTCAAGACCAGCCTGGCCAACATGGCAAAACCCTGTCTCTACTAAAATACAAAAATTATCCGGGTGTGGTGGCAGGTGCCTGTAATCTCAGCTACTCCAAAGGCTGAGGCAGGAGAATTACTTGAACCTGGGAGGCAGAGTTGCAGTGAGCCAGACTCGCACCACTGCACTCCAGCCTGGGTGACAGAGCAAGACTCCCTCTCAAAAATAAAATGCTTAAGAACAAATGAAACAAAACCAAAGCAATATTGAAATAAATGGCAGGAGGCTGCTTATTGAGGGGGTGTGGGAGAGTCGGGGTGAGAACTGGAGCTGGAGGGAGAGAAGGTCATCTCCAGGATCTGTTCCTCAGATGGAGCCCCGTGTGCACCCCTCTTTCCCAGAGCAGCCCTCTACAGATGAAGTGTCACAGGAAGCAGAAAACCACAGATTCAGCCCTGGGGGCTACCAGCCTGGGGACTCAAGCTTCCTGCTCCTCCTCTTAATTACTGTGTGCTTGAAAAACCTCCTGGCGTATTGACCCTCCCAAGAAGCAGTAGGACGGGGGAGGACTCAGGGCCTCCCAGACAGTCCACTGAGCCCTTCTCCTTTATTCCCTGACGGTCAAAAGTGAGTTTTTTTTTTTTTTTTTCCTCCATGAAGGAAAGGTGAGCCTGCCACTTAAGATTCTCAGCAGACACTGCCCTCTCAGTGTTCTGGCCTGAACGCTCTTGGAGGAGCCGTGTACATCAGAGTGACTGCAAGCCTGAGTACCGAGGACAGGGCACCCAAGGGACCCCAGGGACCAGCAGAGAGCTCTTTCCAGCCTCCTGGGTGGGCATCCCGGCCAGTCCCACAGGCCCTTGTTTAATGGTCTGCTGTTGCTGTCTTGAAATTTTAAATCATTTTTCACAAGAAATGCAACATTTTCCTTGTGCTGCCCTGCCAAGTGAGGTGGCTGCTTCTGCCTGGGGCTGTCAGTGTCCCATGGACATAAGGCACTGAAATTAAGGGGCTCCTTTCTCCTCCCTCCTGGCATTTTTCACAGCAGGTTTCTCAACCACAGCAGTGGTGACACTTGGAGCTCGATTATTCTTTGTGGCGGGGGCAGCCTTGCCGGATGTTTAGCAGCACTCCTGGCATCTACCCACTAGACGTCATTAGCACCCACCCTCCCAGATGTGACAATCAGAAATGTGTCCAGACATATCCAGATGTCCCTTACGAGGAAGGCAGAATCGCCCTGGCTTTACAGACTCCAGCTGCAACCCCTGCTGCAAGGGATGGAGGAGGTGAGCTTTTCTTCCAGACTGACATAGAAAATTCCTTGGCAGGTCTTGTCCTGGGTTCACTCGGACACCACCAAAATAAGGAAATAGCTGAAGAAGAAGGCCAGAGCTTCTGAACGAAGAGAAAACCTACCAAATTTGGGTGGGGGAGACTCTGAGGTATATTCCATAAGGTTGGGAGGGAGGTGGAAGGTAGATCTCAGACACCTGGACTCCTTGACGGAGCCAAGTCTAACTCCCCTTCGCAGCTTCTGAGCATGCCTCCTTGCCTTCTCTTTAGACTCCTCCATCAAGAGGGCAGATGGGAAACCACCAGACTTGGGGTCAGAAGACCCAGATTTAAATTTCACCCACCCACTATATGACCCTGAGCCAGTTTCATCACCTTTCTGAGCCTGTTTTCTCATCCACAAAATAAAGCTAACCATACCTACCTCAGGAGTCACAAGAGGAAAGAAAAAGTGTGTAAAGCCCCTGGCAGGTGCTCAGTATCAGCAGCTATTACGTTTTTTTTTCTAACCAACTCTGAGCAAATCCCTGACCCCCCTGGAGCCCTCATTTATCCTCACCTGGGCCACAGAAAAAATAGCTGACTGGCTTCTTTCCCCCACCCAAGGAGATAGAGCCTGGAGATAAGACTGAAGTGAAGAGCCAGGTGCAGTGGCTCACGCCTATAATCCCAGCACTTTGGGAGGCCGAGGTGGGCAGATCACCTGAGGTCGGGAGTTCAAGACAAGCCTGGCTAAGATAGCAAAACCCTGTCTCCACTAAAAATACAAAATTAGCAGGGCATGGTGGCAGGTGCCTGTAATCCCAGCTACTAGGGAGGCTGAGGCAGGAGAATCACTTTAACCTGGGAGGCGGAGGTTGCAGTGAGCTGGGATCGCACCACTGCACTCCAGCCTGGACGACAGAGTGACTCCATCTCAAAGAAAAAAAAAAAAGATTGAAGTGAAAAGCAAGGAGTGCGCCTGAGAAGAGGCGACCATCTCATGCTTTCGTGAGTAATTAGAAATGGTATTTGGTCTCCGGTGATACCGCCGTGAAAGAACCTTGACAAAATGAGCTTCAAAGGTGCCGTGTTCCCCAGGTGTTTTCTCCCAAGTCCCACATCCTAGCATCTCAATCCCCATTAAGGAGCATCTCCGGCTGTGGGCAAGGCCAGGCCCGCTCTCTCCTTGAAAGAGATCAAATCCTCTCTCAGAAATTTGATTTTAATTGCGACTGTTCTTATTCATCTTGAAATTCATTTGAGGCCGTAAATCCACTCATCCTGCCTCACTCTCTTCATTCTATTTGGTTTAAAGTGGTGGAGAAAAAAAAATCATACTACGCTATAGGTAAGAGGAATTGAGGTTTGAAACCTGGGCAAGGGTTGGTTCGTGCAGGGGAGGGGCCTGAGACTTGTGCGTTAAGGGAATTGCATGTCCAAGCTTGAAACCTGGACAAGAGTTGGTTCGTGCAGGGCAGGGGCCTGGGAGTTGTGTGTTAAGGGCTCCAGCACTGTATTAAAGTTCTCTTATGACCTCAGTGTCTCCTTCTGATACTGCTGGGAATCTAAGAGGCATAGCTATGCCCTTGAGGAGGTGACAATCTTTTTAGGGGACAGACGCTGACCAGTTCTCCAACTCCATATAGAGCTGAGCAGGAGAGAATCTTCCAGACAGGTACGCTGGGCTGAAGAAGCTTTGCTCCTATACATTTTAGAGCTAGCAGAACTCTTCTGCCTGAAATATCCTTCCCCACAGCCACTCACCCCTTTGTTTGTAAAAATAACTCTTTTTTATTCTTCAAAACCCTGAGGATGAGCCACCTCCTCTGGGAAGACTTCCTGGAATATTCCCAAGGGCTGAGTGAATCTCCTTCTATTGACTCACTCATCGTACTCCATTTACTTATCTATGTGTCTTGTGACTATTGCTCGATTCATCTTTGAGTTCCTAGGGGACAGGGGCTTTGCCTCCCTTGTACCTTTGATTTTTATCTGGTTATTGGATTTAGCTATCAAGCCACTTAGAGATGGGGACCTGG
Source organism: Piliocolobus tephrosceles (assembly GCF_002776525.5). Taxonomy (NCBI): domain Eukaryota; kingdom Metazoa; phylum Chordata; class Mammalia; order Primates; family Cercopithecidae; genus Piliocolobus; species Piliocolobus tephrosceles. Next base: position 67,441,203 of record NC_045449.1, on the reverse strand, counting down.
ACCAATGGCTTCTGGAGTTCCTTGCTTTCTCTTGGAGTTTCAGAATTACTCTTTTGCCCCAAGATAGATACTTTGTCCATTTAGTAGGGAAAGTGGAAAGATAATTTCCTGACCTTAATATGCAAGCTGAGATATTCTCAGCCCTTAATGATCAAAGGGCTGCCCTGGCCTCCCTAGACACAGGAGTCTCAGGGCGGACTTCTGTAGCTCCCAGGCTTAGTAAATGGCTTTAAACCTTGCGATAGCCCAGGCCTCCGTAATTAAATTTTACACGTTAATCTGAACGGGAGCTCGGCGAAGCGCTTCCTTTGAGCCCTGCAGGGCTAATTCAGCAAAGCAGCAGTTAGGATGCTGCCACGGTGTAAATGGAAATAGAATGGCCGCCACCTGCAGGCTGGGCATTGAAAACGGCCATATGCTAATGAGGGTACCCTGCTGACTTAAGGGGCATTGTGGAAACATCCCATGTCCCAAAATGGGTTCCTGGCCCACGTGGGGTTTCACTGGATCAGTCCCTCTGTTTCCAGGACCATGTGCGGTGATGCCAGCAGGGATCTTAATGGTTCAATCTTAATTGGTTCAGGCTGATTTGATGACTCACCACAACCTTAATATCAAAATGAGTGGGTGTAATGCTGGTGAGCTCCAGCATCCCCGGGTCTTCAAAAGTATGAACTGCATTTAAGGAACAGTGGAGGAAGGCTGTCCACGGCACCCACCATGATGAGGTTAAACCTGTCTCTGTGGTTGAAGCCCATAATTCTTAGAACTTTCCTTGATTATAGTCTCACCCTACAACTCCTTCCAGAGTCCCTAAAGACCTAAGCAGGTTATTCCTTCCTGAAAAAGCAGTTGTTTTACAAGCTGTCAGCTAGGGAGTAGGCAGAAAGAGTTATTTGAGCACCAAGCCATGCTTTCTCAGACTCTCAAATACTAAGGGGTCACCTGGGCACCTTGTTAGATGCAGATTCTGAATCAGTACATCTGTGGTAGCCTGGGTTTTGCGATTGTTGTTTTATTATTTTTATTTTTTAGCAAGAGCCTTGCTCTGTCACCCAGGCTGGAGTGCAGTGGCGCAATCATGGCTCACTGCAGCCTCAAGGTCCTGGGCTCCCAAGTAGCTGTGACTACAGGTGTGTGCCACCATGCCCACCTAACTTTGTGTATATTTTTGTAGAGATGGGGTTTCATCATGTTACTCAGGCTGGTCTTGTTGTTTGGGCTCAAGTGATCTGCCCCCTTTGACCTCCCAAAGTCCTAGTGACGGCAGCAGCAGCAGGCTGTCTGGTGCACCTGCTAGCTGCCATCACACTGGCCACTGCAGGGAGGACACAGGGAGGAGGGAAACCTGCCACCCTGGGACCTCTGCGATGGGGCCAGGCCCGGTTGTGGGCTGGGTGAGGGAGAGCTCCAGGCTGCCCCTGAGTGTCAGGGCCACAGGGGGCATTCGCAGCAACGTCACCCCTGCCTGGATGATGACCCAGACCCAGTGAGGACCTGGAGCCCCCAGCCCAGGCTGTGAGGGGGCACAGCCCAGTGCTGTGCTCCACAGAGCTCGTGGGAGCTGGGTACAAGTGGGACCCTTGCCCCTTCCAAGTTGGTGGGGCAGGAGCTCCCAAGGTGCAAACTGCAGCCACCGAAGCCACAGCTGCAACTCAGGCACCCCTGTGCTCTTGGGAGCTGGGAGTAGGCAGAAGCCCCACCCTCCTGGGCAGGGCTGCAGCTGCCCAAGTCATGGCTGTGGATCTGTGCCTCAAACTCCATGGAGCAGGCAGGAGCCCCACGCCCCTGAGCACAGCTGCAGTCATCCAAACCAGGGTTGCAGACCCAGGCATCCTTGCACTCTTGGAGAGCCTGGGAAGGCTCCCCTTGCCCTTGCAGGCTTGGAGGTTCCTGCTCCCACTACCTGGGTCTCCCCACTCCAGGTTCCTGTTCTGATCTTGCAGCAGGGTTTGGGGCCAAGCCTGGGCATTGTCACAGCCTGGCTGGGTATACACAGGCTTGGGGCAGTGCTGACATGCCAGACCCCTGCTGCGTCGGCCCCCTCCAAACTTTGGGCACAGAGGAGCGTGGGGGTGGGGGAAGTTGAAGGGGGTGGCTGGGTGCTGGCCTGCAGTTGCCCCTTGGTGCCAACAGCCTGGGCACCACGGATGGTCATGGGAGGCAGACAGACTTCTGGGTGGAAAGGATTGGGTCCCCAGTGAAGCCCTACCTTCAGGCCAAAGCAGGCCTGAAGCCTGGGGGCCGGGCTGCCAGTCCTGCTGAACAGAGGGGGAATTACAGTGCTTTTACCTGGGCCTGCCCATGGACCAATCCACATGCACTTCACCCCTCTGAGGCCCATACAAGACCTGGGCTCAACCAGAGCAGCCAGAAGACAGAGAGACAATGGGATGAGCAGCTGCAGACATTGGGACAACCAGTTGCAGAGAGGAGCTACCCTCTCCAGGGCGTCCTCTCTGCTGAGAGCTGAACACTCAACAGGACACCCTGCTGACAGAGAAGAGCTACCCACTGCGAGTCTCCTCTGAGCTGCTGTAACATGCAATAATGCTCCTCTTTATCTTGCTCACCTTCCACTTGTCTGTGTACCTCATTCTTCCCAGACACAGGACAATAACTCAGGCAAAGGCACCACCAGCCACAGAGGTTTCCGGCCAGAAAAGCGATACCCTAAAGATCCCATAATACTAGGATTACAGTCGTGAGACTCGGCGCCCAGCAGGTTTTGCATTTTTAACAGTCTCCTTAGTCAAATGCCATTCTTGAGTGGTAAGAATCTACCAGCATCACCCTATCCCACCCTCACTGCAATGCTATGAGGAGGGAAGGGGACTAGCTTTTCAGGAGCACCTGTTACCTGGCAAGTAGAGTGGTCAACAATGGTGCAGAATGTACCTGCTTAGGACTTTGGACAAGAAGGTCATAGATCAAAACCCGGTGTTTATCACCTTTTAGCAGTTGGAGGCTACAAAGGTTAAGGGGAGGGAGGCCCAAGGGAGGAGAGGGTCGATTGTGGGATGATATGTGATAGGAGTGGCCTCAAAAAGATACAACAGCCTTTCAGTAGTTCTGTGTTTGGAGGATGGGCCCTCTTATTTGATTCTTCCCACTGTTCATAAATGAAGCACTATAGGTGACCTTTGATTCTGGGGCCTTAGGGGAGGTGCCCGGCTATGGGGTCTGTGTAGACTTTTAGGCTGGTGGTGAGGAAGCACACTCTTGCTCCAGGTAAAAACATTTTTCAGGCCCAAATTTAGTGTGCATAGGAATCAGTTTAGGGTGGTAGTTCACGTTCAGATTTCCAGGCTCCACTCCCAGGAACTCTGACTTGGTGGGTCTGGAGTGGGTCTGAGGACCATCTGAATGTCAAGCAAAGCAGCTTCATTCTGATATTCAGGTGATCCTGATGTAGGGGACACATGGGTCTCTCTTGGAGAAAGCTCTGCCCCGTGTGTTTAGATTAAGAAAGACAGATACCTAATGCAGCCACAAGGACCAGAGCAATCTCAGAAACCCTCATCATCAGAAAGTAGAGCCTTGAGTTTTTACTTATAATGAACGTTATGCAACTGAGACATTCTCTCTGTCCTCCAAAACATGTGGCCATTAGCTCATATTTGGGGAATATAACAGAATAAAATTATTACAACCATTTGGGTAAAGAGGAAGTAAGTTTTCTTAAGCATCATACCATGTGGAAGACTAACTAGGTACCAGTATGTGGAATCTCATTTACTCCTCTTTCAGCCCAAATCGTTCAACATTATTATTATTCTCATTTTCGAGTTGAAAAAACGCAAGCTTAGTGAGGTTGATCAATTTGTCCACAGTGGCACATGTAGGGTGCAGCAGGGACTGAAATCTTCTAACTTATGTTCTTGCCACAATGTCTTTTGGCTGCATTTAACCACTGTACAGGCCCACTGTCCACACTTGGACGCATTTGCCCAGACTGTTTAACTCTAGCTTCTGGCAGGAAGGCCCATGAGGGCAATGAGAGGCCACAGTGTTCTGTGGTCTCTTGCTTGCGTGCATTCATTTGCCCACTCAACAAATATTAATACCAAGCACCTCGTTAGACATTGGGGGCATCCCAGGAAAGATGACAAAGTGGGGCCCTCTCCTCCTCTCCCCTGGTTCCCCTCTTTGGCTGCGCCTAGTTTGAACTGTGAATTCCTGGCCGGGCACAGTGGCTCACGCCTATAATCCCAGCACTTTGGGAGGCCGAGATGGGCACATCACTTGAGGTCAGGAGTTTGAGACCAGCCTGGCCAACATGGTGAAACCCTGTCTCTACCAAAAATATAAAAAATTAGCCAGGTGTGGTGGTGCATGCCTGTAATCCCAGCTATTCGGGAGGCTGAGGCAGGAGAATTACTTTAAAAAAAAAAGAACTATGAACTCTTGCATGGCACAAGGGCCTTGCCAAAATTATGCTAAGAAACTTGATTGTCTTTAGCTTGGCTTCCATCTGCACTAGGGCATGTCCTTAAAGGTGACCCCAGCCCCTGATTTTTAACAAGTGTCATTTAACAAGTATCTGGTACCTTTTTTGTTCCTTTCTTTTTTTTTTTTTTTTTTTTGAGACATGGTCTTACTCTGTCACCCAGGCTGGAGTGCAGTGGTGCAATCCTCGCCTCAACCTCCCAGGCTCCAGTAATTCTCCCACCTCAGCCTCCTGAGTAGCTGGGACCACAGGCGCTATGCCATCATGCCCAGTTAATTTGTAATTTTTTTTTTTTTTTTTGTAGAAACTGGGTTTCTATGCTGCCCTTGTGTTGCCCAGGCTGGTCTTAAACTCCTAGGCTCAAGTGATGTTCCTGACTCAGTCTCCCAAAGGTCTGGGATTACAGGCACGAGCTACTGTGTCTGGCCTGATGCTGTTTTTCTTTGATGCTGGCATCCTTCAGAACGCAGAGATGAGATTAGAAAGGACTCTGGAAAGTAGATATGGTTTGGACTCCATGGTAAGGAGTTAGGACTTTATCCTCTTGCCAGTTAGGGGAATAATTCCGCCTGTGAAGCCACGTGGAATGAGATTACCCAGTAACTCTCTGCATAGGAACAAGAGCCAGCAGGCCCTGCCTTTTGTTCTCTTCTGGGTTAAACACCCTGGTTTCCAATAATTCTCCAGACTGAGCCCCTCTCCATTCTGGTTGCCTTCTCTGGATTGCATGTGCTAAAATGATTGATGAAAATATTCATTGTCTTGTTAAAATGTACTTCTTGAATGTTACTTTTATGTGTTGATATTAAAACTATCCTCTGATTCATTCAACCCTTATAAAGAGGGGAGTCTGTATCAGACAACATATGTATTGCCGTTCTTGTGAATAGCCACTGCACTCCAGCCTGGGCAACATAGTGAGACCCCATCCCTAAAAAAGAAAGGAAAAGAAAACACATATATTGACCCAAATATGAAAACTGGATCGCTGCTGGTCATGGACCTCACTCCCTGGCTCTAGGATCTGAGTGACCTCGAACTGGCTCTTTATCCAAGAGGCCCAGCTGAGCTGTCAGAAGGCTTTTCTGAGTTTTCCCATACTGAGGCTTGTGAGAAACAGCCTCTTTTCTTTTGGGTCTTCTGGAACGTGAGGTGATCCTCACGGCCATATTCCCCAGCAAGTGAAAAGAGCTCATTTGCAGGAGAAGAACAGGAAGCCGAGAGGCAAACAAAGCTGAACTGAGAGATGGGGAAGAATCCTGATTTAGTTTTTAAAAAGCCAATTTATTTTATCTTTTTAATTGACAAGTAATTGGACATATTCATGGGGTACACAGTGACGTGTCTATACAGATAATGTATGGTGATCAGATCAAGGTAATTAGCATATCCATCATCTCAAACGTTTATTATGTTTGTGTTGGGAACATTCAATATTCTCCTTCTAGCTATTTGAAACTATATATTATTGTTAACTGTAGTCATCCTATGGTGCTATAGAACAGGGGTCCCAGTGGTCCATGGCCTGTTAGGACCAGGCCGCCCACAGGAGATGGGTGGTGGACAAGCGAGCGTTACCGCCTGAGCTCTGCCTCATGTCAGATCAGCAGCGGTATTATTCTCATAGGAGCACAAACCCTACTGTGAACTGCGCATGTGAAGGATCTAGTTTGCGCGCTCCTTAGAAGAATCTAATGGTAAATGTAATGCACTTGAATCATCCCCAAACCATCCCCATCCCCACTCCAGTCTGTGGAAAAATTATCTTCCATGAAACCTGTCCCTGGTGCCAAAAAGGCTGGGGACCGCTGCTCTAGAACACTAGAACTCGCTCCTCCTATCTAGTTGTAATTTTGTATCCTTTGTCAAATCGCTCTCTATCCCTTGCTCCCCCTTCCCAAATCTTGTTTGAAACAGTAACACCTGCTTTACACCTAAGCAATACCGACACCTTCTGATGCCCACTGATTTGGGTGGGTGGTGGAGAGAGCATGTTACCAAGGTGGGCCATGAAAAACCTTCTTCAGAGAACGAAAAGATGAATTCTGCACTGGGAAGGATGTTCACCAGGGCTTTCTGCTCTTGATGATAGCCACTGTTGTCCCGGGATGGAGACTACGAGGAAGGGGTGAGTTTTTCTTTACTGAGATGAATAGTTTAGCAGGAAAGTGACCATTTCCGAAATCTCAAGGTAGTAGAGATAAGAACCTACTCTCAAAGGGTGGTAAAAGGTTTGCATGAGTTACAGACGTGTTCTGTATAACCACAGGTTATATCTGAGTTCCTTAACCCTGTCTGCACATTCGAGCCACCTAGGAAGCTTTTTTTTTTGAGCCCCTTCGCTTACCAGGCAGATGTAATTGGTTTGGGGTGGGGCCTCAGCATTGAATAGTTTAAAAGCTCCCCAGGTGATTCTCACGTGTAGTCAAGGTTAAGATTAAACCAGCAGTTCTCCGACTTTAGCATGAATCAAATTCACCTGGAGGGCTTGTTAGAGCAACTGCTGGGCTCCACCCTAGAGTGTCTGAAGAGGCAGCAGGTTTCTGGAGGGGCCCGAGAATTTGCATTTCTGACACGTTCTGGGTTGACTCTGCCTTTCTGAGAACCGCTAGCTTTAACTATGATTGATGAGTCAAGCATTCGTTTAAAAAGTACACAGATATCTTCATTTCTTTAAATATTGCTTTAATTAACTACCACTAGTCACAGTAATTCATAATTCTAGAATCTTTTTTGCTTTAATAAAATGTTATAAAATGTTATATCTTCTACTTTGTAAGAAAGGATAGCTGGTGGGGGTGGGGGGGTGGCGCACAGGATTAATTTTTCTGTTAGCCCTGCTCAAGGACTGACTTGGCTCCTTAGCCCACTGAGCCTAAGGAAGTCTCTGCTTGCCCAAATTTCAGACAAAATACCAAACAGAAAACCTTTCTTTCTTTGTTTATAAATGTAGGGGGTACAAGTGCAGTCTTGTTACACGAATATATTGCTTAGTGGTAAAGTCTGTGCTTTTAGTGTAACTGTCGTCCTGAATACTATACGTCGTACCCATTAAATAATTTCGCATCCCTCACCCCCTTCGCCCTCCGCCCTCTGAGCTTCTAGTGTCTATTATTCCACACTATATGTCTGTGTGCACACGTTATGTTGCTCAAACAGGAAACATTTCTGAGTGTTGGTCTCATAAATCAACCTCTAGTATTGAAAAGATGAGCATTCATAAAAACACATTCAGTGAACATTTGCTGTTGTTTATCTGTCCAGCACGTGTCTAGTCCCTTCCTAAGTGGCCAGGTTTTCCCGTTGTGATGCCTGGTGAATGGCAGAAGGAAGGTGCTTAAAGGGGCCAACATTCCCATTCTGCCCCCACAAATAGGTTGAGGACACACGGCTCGGCCAATCAATTCAACACCCTGAGCCAGCCTTGAGTATGGAAGGAGTGACACAGAGTTATGGGGTGCGCTGGGCGAGTCACTGCCACAGCATGGCTGAGAGTCTTGGGGCTCAGATGGAAGCAGAGCCCACGAGCAGTCGCACCCTGGCCACTTTATTTTCATTGCAAGACTTCCTTTGGTTCCTGTTCATTTTCCCAGATTGGTTCACGACCTGCCCTGTCCATTCTGTGAGCACCCCTGCTTTCTTTCTGAAGCAATCTCTTTCTGCACAAGTTAGCCAAGTTTGGCTTTTGTGGCTTGATACTTTACTGTGACTTGCTACCCGTTTACACACCAAAAAGGTTCCTGATGGGTGAATGCCCATCAGGAACTTTCAGATGACCATGGCATGGGGGAATAGAGGCAAGGGGTAAGGAAGAAACTGAAGGATATTTGCCATTGCTGCGGAGGAAAGCCAGATGCGGGAAGTCAAGAGGTGGATGGAAGAGCCTGGCTGAAGAGCAGGGACCAGCATTGGCCATACAGAGAGGAGGTAGCACAGCAGCAAGTGGGCAGAGGGTGGTATCCAAAGAGCAACTCGTGGCTGGGCCTTCCCCAAAGTGACAGCTGTGCCAGGTGGAACATTTTATTGTTAGGTTATCAACAATGATGGTTTAATTAAATCATTCCTGCTTTTCCTTTCTCCCTAGGCTGGTAGGAGGATTAGCTCTTTCCCTGTTTATGATGTTGGTTAAATATTGACAAGAATTCACAAGAAGGCTAAGAGAGAGATGCTATCACCATATTTCATAGAATCTAAGACACCACCAACTGCAAGGTGCACCACTATTTTATATACCAAGAAAGAAAAAAACCTGCCAAATAAATTATGACATTGATTGTAAAATGTGTCCAATTTCTGGAATACTAAAACAGGAAAACACTGTCTTAGAATCAATAAAATATGGTAATAATAACAATAATAATAATAAAATATGAATCTCAGCTCTTGCTTATTAAACCCTATGCCAAACTCTTTACCTCTGTTTTCTCATTGAATCTCTCAAGAACCCTTATGTGACAGGTGCTATTATGAATCAGAAAAAGTGAAGCTTAAAAATATGAGTAAATTGGTCCCACAGCTGATAAGTGATGGGTGTTGAACTTTGGGCTTTCTGGATCCTTTAGAGTGAGCTGAAGGAAGACTCAGAGCAGAGACAGGAAGAATCTTGTCTCATCGTATGTTGCTAGAAACTCAGATCCTCAATAAATACTTGAATGAAATGGTTGGTCCAAACAGGTAAAAGACTTTCAGTTGAGGTTTCACAGTGAAATAGACTCTGTTTACATCTGCTGTGCACTTGTTTCAAAAATCTACGTACAAGACAATACATGAACACCATTGTCCTTTTGAAAAATTAAAGCACTGTAATTAAGGCTAAAGGCCCATTAGCCCTTTACCTTTCTCTGAGTTCTCTTCCTCATCTCTATCCAGAGGCAAATAATACAGTCATTTTAATTTCTATCCTTCTGGATGTTTCTATGCACTCACACACATATATGGGAATGCATGTATTTTCATGCATTTGGAAAGCATATGGTATTGTACTATAGGGTGGACCCATTTTTAAAAAACTAAACTTATTGAGATACAATTTACATATAACAAAATGTACTCAGTTTGATCAATTTTGACAAATATATACATTCATCTAACTACAGTGCCAATAAAGATACAGAACCACACAAAGTGTCCTCATGACTACTTATAGCCAATCCCCACTCCCATCAGCAGCCCTGGCAACCTTTGATCTGCTGTCCATCAGCACAGATAGTTTTGCCTTTTCTAGAATGTCATATAAATGGAATCATACAGTATGTACTCTTTGGTGTCTGGTATCTTTCACTCAGCATAATATTTTTGGGGTTCATGTCATTTTTGCACATATCAGTAATTCATCCTCTTTTATTGCTGATTGGAATTCCACTGTATGAGTATGCCATAATTTGTTTATCCATTCTCCTGTTGATAGACATCTGGGTTCCTAGCTTTTAAAAATAAAATTCTTATGAACATTAGCATACAAGTCCTTGAACACACATTTTCACCTCTCTTAGGTAAATATGTAGAAGTAGAATTATTGGGTCATACGTGAAGTATATACTTAGCTTTATAAGAAACTCCCAGATTGTTTCCCAAAGTGATTGGACCACTTTACATTGCCACCATCCATACATGAGAGTTCAAGTTGCCCCTTCTTCTCACCAACTCTCAGTATGGATAGTATTTTAAATTTTATGCTAATAGGTATGTAATGTGATACCTTGTTGTGGTTTTGATTTACATTTCCCCTGATGCTATAGACTGAATATTTGTGAATTCATATGGTGAAACCTAATCACCAAGATCGTACTAGGAGGTGGGGCCTTTGGGAGGTGATTTGGGTGGGTAGTGCCCTCATGAATAAGATTAGTGCCCTTGTTCCTACCACCATATGAAGACACAGCTAGAAGATGGCCCTCTAGGAACCAGGAAGTGAGCCCTCAACAAACACCAAACCTGCCAGTGCTTTGATCTTAGACTTCACAACCTCTAGAACTATGAGAAATACATTTATATTTTTTTACAAGCCATCCAGTCTATGGAATTCTCTTATAGCAGCCTGTATGAACTAAGACATCTAATGACTAATAATGTTGAAAATCTTGTCATATGTTTCTTTTTTTTTTTTTTTTTGGTTAAGTGTTTTTTTAAATATTTTCTTTTTTCTTCCCATTGAATTGTTTGTCTTATTAAATTGTAAGAATTCTTTATATGTTCTGGATACAATTATTTGGTGAGCCATGCATGTTATAAATCTTTTCTCCCAATTTGTGAATTGCCTTTTCATTTTATTATGTGTTTTTGAATAGCAGAATTTCTACATTTCTGTAAACTATAACTTATCAATTTTTTTCATGTTTTTTGTGTCCTAAGAAATTTTTGCCTATCCTAAGTTTACAAAATGTTCTTGTATGTTTTATTCCAGGAGTTTTATGGTTTTAGATTTTATGTCTGATCCATTGTAAGTTACAGTGGACATAAAAAGATGACAGATTCTGACTCTGTCTGCAAGGAGTTCGTGGCTTAGTGTGGGAAATACACAAGCTGATTGATAATTATAATATGGTATGAAAAGCACTAGATAGAGATGTGCATACATGCACCACTTCCTTTAATTTAATCACATAAATGCAAGTGATTGCTAACATTACGAGACATGGTCTTCTTGATGCCAATTTCACAGTGTATGGTGTGAGGTAAGGGTCAGAGTTTGTTTGATTAGGGCTATTGCATTTCACTTTCCAGCCACTCCTACTGGTTTCTAAATTTGCCATCCAAACCAGGGCCATCCATGTTGACAAATGGGGCTGCCACTTTTCAATTCTCATTGGATCTCTCTGCAGAACTCTACCTCATGTATCACTCTCTCCTGGACCATCTCTCTCTTCACCTGCAGGGCAGTATGTTCCTTTGTCTTTCCTCCCACCTCCTTCTCTTTGGCTGGCATCTGCCCCCACCAGAGTGCAACCTATGTGCACCTCACCTATTTCTCTGTTTCTCTCTCTCCAGGTATTCTCCTCCTATCTTATGATCTTATATCCCATCCAGATGCCAAGGAGACTCAAGAATATCCCATCACCAGTCTATATTGTTCTTGAACTCCAAAATTGTTGTCAAAATCCATCCAGCTCCATGTTGTTACCTAGCAGTCATCTCAAGCTTGACATGTGTAAGGAAGAACCCTTAATTCCACCCTTCCCATATTTGTGGCTCCCCCACATCCTGCATCTCAGTACATGAGACACATCTCCTGGTTGATCAGGACTCTTTGGCTGAAGAACATGAGTCAGGCAGGTTAATTCTGAGCATGCACAAGTCCAAGGAAAGGGGATGAGGTCTCCGTGAATCTGCCTACCCCCTACATTCATCACAATCTGTTATGATGATGCCCTGTGTGCGATGAGGAAAAAGACTCGTAGACCTTAGTATTGGGAGAACCTGCTCCTGATGGTTACGTGAGTTCTTTTCTATTTTCTAAGTGTCTTGGCTGGGTTGAGAAATAAAGGGAAAGAGCACAAGAGAGAGAAATTTAAAGCTGGGTGTCTGGGGGAGACATCACATGTCGGCAGGGTCCGTGATGTTCTCTGAGCCATAAAACCAGCAAGTTTTTATTAGCGATTTTCAAAAGTGGAGGGAGTGCACGAATAGGGTGTGGGTCACAGAGATCACCTACTTCACAAGGTAATAAAATATCACAAGGCAAATGGAAGCAGGGCGAGATCACAGGACCACCGGATGAGGTGAAATTAAAATTGCTAATGAAGTTTCGGGCATACTTTGTCGTTGATAACATCTTATCAGGAAACAGGGTTTGACAGCAGACAACCTGTCTGACCAAAATTTATTAGGTGGGAATTTCCTCATCCTAATAAGCCTGGGAGCGCTACAGGAGACTGGGGCTTATTTCATCCCTTCGGCTTCAACCATAAAAGATGGCACGCCTTGAGGAGGCTGTTCATAGGCCTACCTTCAGGGCACATTCTCTTTCTCAGGGATGTTCCTTGCTAACAAAAAGAATTCAGTGATATTTCTCCCATTTGCTTTTGAAAGAGGAGAAATATGGCTCTGTTCCATCCAGCTCACCAGTGAGCAGAAGTCTTATCTCTGGTGTTCCCTGAACATTGCTGTTATCCTGTTCTTTTTTCAAGACGCCCAGATTTCATATTGTTCAAACACACATGCTCTGCAAACAATTTGTGCAGTTGACACAATCATCACAGGGTCCTGAGGCAACATTCATCCTCCTCAGTTTATGAAGAAGATGACGGGATTAAGAGATTAAAGTAAAGACAGGCATAGGAAATCACAAGGGTATTGATTGGGGAAGTGATAAGTGTCCATGAAATCTTCATAATTTATGTTCAGAGATTGCAGTAAATACAGGCATAAGAAATTATAAAAGTATTAATTTGGGGAACTAATAAATGTCCATGAAATCTTCACAATTTATGTTCTTCTGCCACGGTTTCAGCCAGTCCCTGCATTCAGCGTCCCTGACTTCCCGCCACACCTTAGGCCCTCATCATTGTTCTGGGACATCTTGAATGCCCAGCATAGGGGCCTGCATGTTCATTACACTGCTCTAACTTCATCACGACAATGACAACCTTAATACTCCTGGATGGAGATAAGGAGGGGTCAATATTTTAGATGCAGACCCTCTAGTTGGATGCAAAAAAGAAACTTTGCTCTCTTGTTTCGCTGCCTTTTGAATTCTTACCTATCCATCAGAGCTGCCTTTTTAGTGAACCCACCATTGACCACCGTGTGCAATGGTGAGCTCTCCCACCAAGGAACAACTCTATTTTTGCTATTTGTGCTGCTCAATTGGCACTGAGCAGACTGCACCTTATAGTATTAGCTTTTTATGTGCACTCACTTAAATTTATGTGATTAAATTAAAGGAGGTAATGTGTGTGGGGACAACTCTATCTAGCACTTTCGACTCAGTATTATAATTGTTGGTTGGCTTGTGTGTCTTCCCACTAAGCTGTGAGCTCCTTGCAGACAGAGACATCATCTGTCATCTCTGTCTCCAGCAACTGGCACCCAGTAGGTGCTCAACAACACTGGAACACACAAATGTCTGAAGGCACTCTGTGAAATGTAAAGCACTGAATACACTTAGAGCATGGTAATGATGAGTTTGAATGATGATGCTGTTTACAAGTCATCTCCCCAGCAAGGGCTGTATTTTCTTCCCCCAGGAGCACATCCGAATATTCAGCCCATGTACATGGTGGCAAATACCTATATCTGGAGCTGAATTTTAAGGAGCCTCCAGTTACCTCCTGCTCTGTCGCTTAAGAGCTGGGTAATCTGGGCAACTTCCTATCTTCACTGAGTCTACTTTCCTATGTAAAGAATGGAAGGCTAGGCAGCTTGATTCCAAGGTGCCCTGGAAGACCTTAGATCTCAGCATGGGGGCTGTGTCACCAGCAGGGACCAGGGAGGGCTTGGGTGTCATTTGATGTACACAAGTGCCACCTCTTCCACAAGAAGACTGTAGGGCAGGAGAGAAGGGCTGGGGGATCAGTAATCAACAACAACACAGCTGCGACCGGGAGGAAGCTCAGAGCAGAACCAATCTCCCTTTAACATTCCAGGCCAGCGGTGTGTGCCTTGGATAAAGTTCAGGTAATTGTGCCTTCAGCCTGCCTCCTCCCCTCCCCTACCTCTCCCCTGCTCTGCACTGACAGAGTTATAATAATTGGGTGCCGCTGCTTAAACTCATCAGCTCCAGCTTCCTGAAAGGAACGTTGCAATTAGCAGTCCTCACCCTGTAATAAAGCCTTTAATATCCACTTTCATGGTTCATATTACAGTCATTCAGGCCTGTCCCCTTGCACACAGCCTGTCAGGCAGCGGGGCTGTGTGCCCATGAGGGAGCTGCCCGCTGAATGGCTCGGCAAACAATTGTTCCAAAGGCCCAGCAATCCGGGCCAGGCAGCTGGGGAATGGTGCCGGGAAATGAGAAGGGATATTTCTGCACTCCATGGCTCCAGAGGGCCAATGGGGGATGGGAGAGAGAAAGGAGGGGATTTCCTCTCCCTTTGCCCCCCACCGACCTTCCAAACTTTCCCACACTCTTCCCTCTTCCATGGAGCCACCTTTTATTCCACTGCTGGAAATTTTAAAACAGGAGCAAGAAGGTGGAGGTGGTATTGGGGAGAACCAAAGGGCTTCACCTGTGCACACCTGCCAGCAGGTAACAGATCTTACATGGGAGAGGTGTCCTGAATGGCAGCAGTGAGGGCCAGGTATGTTCTGGTTGAGGAGTGGCTTCAGCCAGGGCTTCTGCCCACCCTTGCCTGAGTGGTGGCCATCCTGGGAAGTCACTGCCTGCTCTGGAAAGAACATTCCTTGCTATGGGTTAGGAGGTCATACTCAGTCTCTCACTTCCTCAGTGAGTAATTTGCAAGCAATTGATGAGAATCAACTATGTGCCAAGCACAAAGATAAGTAAAAGATAACCCATGCCGTCAATGAACTAAACTAAAAAATAAGTCACAATGGCACATATGGTGGGGAATACTAGCAAGAGGCACACGAGTAGCCTGGAGGAGGGAGAGGGACATCCAAGGACTTCCTGGAGGAGGGGCTGTCATATGTGGCAGACTATATTTTCCCTCAGTGGCTGCAACAATATTTCCATCCCATGTGCTCTCTTCAGAACCTTGCCATTCTCTCATCAAGAAGCAAAGTGTCCCCTTACTTTGAACCTGGACAGGCCCTTGTGACAACCTTGATGAGTAGACTGTAGCAGCAGTGATGCTGCAGGACTTCCAAAGTTAGGTGAGAAAAGGTCAAGAAGCTTCTGCTGATCTTCCTCTCTCAGTATGCTTGTTCTAACAACATGGCCACCATGTTGGGAGGAAGCCCAAGCCACATGAAGAGGCTATGTGTAGGTGGCGCCCACTGACCCAGTCAGACATGTGAGTGAGAAAGTCCTCAAGATGACTCCAGCCCAGTCACTGTCTGACTGCAACTGTATGAGAGACTGTGAACAAGAACGGAGCCCAGTTCTGAGCCCAGTCAAGCGCAGAACTATAAGATACAGTAATAAAATGATTATTGTTTTATGCCACTAAGTTTGGGGTTATTCATTACATAGTGATAGATCACCAGAATAGTGATTCTTAGAGTACAATAGAGGTTGACCAGATGGTGGATGAATGATGCTCCAGGCAACAGGGACAACACATGCAAGGCACAAAAGCATGAGATGGGGCCTTTGAATAGAGACACAGGAGCTGATATTGTCATGGGTGCTTGCTGGAGATGGTGTTGGAGGGTGTACAAGCCATGTGAGATTAGGCAGCAAGGGGTGAAACTATCCCAGAAGTCACGGCGTGTTATGGAGGTTTTCAAGCAAGACAAAGACATAATTATCTCTGGATTTTAGGAGGAGGACCACTAGCAACGTGGACAATGGAATGCCATGAGATGGGGCTTATTCATTCAGTAAATATTTGCTGCCATTTACCCAAGTGCCAGCCTCTGGGCGAGCTCAGTAGGGAGGATGTACAGATAAAAGACTACTCCATGAATCTGCTCAAGAAAGGAAGACAGTGTCAGTGAAGACAGAAAAGAGAGTCCTGGGCTATTTTGGGCATAAGATCAGTTTGTGGCCAGATGAGTGTGAGATATAAAGGAGACAGGAGATTCTGGAAAGTCTCTTGGATTTTTGAATTATGAGAGTAGGGGAATGCCAGTCCTTGAAATAGAAAATAGAAGGAGAAGCAGGTTTAGTGGGGAAGATAAAGGGCTCCATTTGGGCGCAGTGATTCTTAAGTAGATAATGATGTCCCACTGCCAGCTGTATTTACAAATTCTGGAGCTCAGAAGCAAGGACTGGGCTTTAAAGACAGATGTAAAATCTATCTGTGCAATCAAACCATAGGGGGCCCAGAAAATGGGAAGAGAGGAGGGCCAAGGGCAAAATGCTGGAGGGGGCCAGTGTTTAAGGGTGGCGAGAGGGAGAGGAGCAAGAGGAAGAGACTGAGGAGCGGCGGGTGCCAAGGATGGAGCCTGGCCAGGTGGGCGTGGCCAGGGATGGCACACCATGCACATGGCAGCGTGGGCGCCCGCCTTCTGGATTCCATTTTGTGTGTGGCGATGAGAGGAGAAGGGAGGCTGGGCACGGCAGGGAGCCAATGGGAGTGGAGGGGAGAAGACAGGCATTTCTCTCCCGGGAAAGTGTAAATTGGGCATCTATCTGTTAGGCGAGGCATTCTTAACTGTGGAGGAAAAAGGCTGGATAGGATGACAATGCTTGCCTCTTGGCTGAGTGGCTGATGCGCTCAGAACGTTGGGCAGCAGAGATGTTGGATGCCAGCCAGCCCAGCTGTCCTCCACTGGTGCCCTTCTACAGGTGAGGATATGGAGATTCAGAGACAAAGTGACTGTTGGTCTTTGGGCTAGAAGAGTGAGGACTAGAACCCAGGGTCCCAGACTCCCAGAGCAATATTCTCACCCTAGGTCCTTGCAAAACAAGGGTAGCAGAAAGGCTGAAGTGCTGGTCTGTTCTGGGTCTTGGGGCGCATGTTTAAGCCCTGGGCCAGTCCCCTTTCATCCCTCCTCCCTCCTCCAGTAGAGGGAGGCTTCTGCTTCTCCTCCTTCTGCAGACATTTCCTCTCAGCAGTCATCGGGGCACCCCAAATCTCTCAGCTTTGCCCCTCAGGGCTGTCACCAGCTCACGGAGGTCCCTAGAAGTGGGCAGCAGTAAGGCAGGCAGGGGAGGGAATGGAAGGAGGAAGGGGGAGGATGTTGGCTTGGTTTAAGGAAAGCGAGCGGGGGGAAGGAGAGAGAAAGGGCATCAAGTATGTATGTGTGTGCACAGCTCTCCGGAGATGCCCCCACCGCCGCTGCCACCCTGCCAGCCTCCTCCCACCTCCAGTGCCCAGCACCGGTGAACCAAACTGCATTAAGGGAAGCCAGGCAGGTGCTTAGCGTCTCTAATGTGTTCCATTACAAATGCTCCACAATAAGGTAATTATGTTAGAAAATAATAAACGTGTCAGTCTTTCTGGAAATATTTTTACTTCTGGCGAGGGGGAAGCAGCACTATTGTTTTTCGAGTGCATCTCTGCTCCTGTACATATTAATTAACTGTGCTCGGGCTCAGCACCTCGCGGCATTTGTATTATTCATAAATGTCTTGGGGCTGCAGTAACTTATGTACTCCCCTCCTCAGCTTGGAATCATTTTTTAATTTCAAGTTCTCTTTTGACTAATTGCACTTGTGGTTTGCGCCTCCTGGGACCAAGAGTTCTGTTCCCTGGCGGTTTCTCCATGTTCTCTTCCTCTTCTTTTCCCTCTACTTTTCTAGCATCTCTGTCTTCCAGGGTCCTTGCTGGGCCCCCAAAAGAGGCAGATTTGGGCTTTGGGAGGGGAGAAAAACTTCAAGAAATCCTGGGGAATGATATTTGCTCATCCCTGCAGTCTGTAATCTTCCCCCTCCTCACCTGCACCCACCTCCTCTTTATGACTCACCCCTTTCAAGGAAACTTCCCAGAATGATTTCACCCTCTCTTTATTTCTTCATCCTGCACTTTAGAAAAATTAATAGACTTTATTATGTAAGCAGTCTTAGGTTTACAGAAAAATTGAATGGAAGGTACACAGAGTTCCTGTATACCCTCTTACTCCCACTCCAGCACCCCCTGTTATTAGCATCGTGCATTGGTGTGGTACGTTGGTTACATGGGATGAGTCAATGTTGATGCATTATTATTACATAAAGTTCATAGTTTCCATTTAGGGTTCACTCTTGGTTTTGTACATTCTGTGGTACTGGACAAAGGAGTCGCATGTATCCACATGACAGTACAATCTGGAAAAGCTTCACTGCCCTAAAAATCCTCTATGCTCCACCTATCCATCCCTCCTCCCCACCTCTAAAACCACTGATCTTTTTTTTTTCACTGTCTTCATGGTTTTGCCTTGTCCAGAATGTCAGATAGTAGGATACATACAGTATAGAGGCTTTTCAGATTCCCTTACACTTTTTTTTTTGAGACAGGGTCTCAGTTTGTCATCCAAGTTGGAGTGCAGTGGCACAATCTCAGCTCACTGCAACATCCGCCTCCCAGGTTCAAGTGATCCTCCCATCTCAGCCTCCCGAGTAGCTGGGATCACAGACACACGCTACCACACCCGGCTAATTTTTTGCATTTTTGGTAGAGATAGGGTTTCACCATGTTGCCCAGGGTGGTCTTGAACTCCTGAGCCCAGGTGATCTACCTGATTCAGCCTCCCAAAGTGCTGGGATTACAGGCATGAGCCACCGGGCCTGGCCCCCAACCTTGCATGTTTTTATTTGAGTCTTAGTTCTTGAGTTGATGGAAGATAGAGTCTGTCCCCTGACCAAGCTGTAGGCTCCCCTGGAACAGGGACCACATAATTGCATGGAATCTTTCTGGCTTTCCCTGGAAATATGTAGGCACATACCGGGATGCTGCCAGCAGGGGCAATTCAGAAGGGGCCTCACCATGCATTGGATGGTTGGACCAGAAGGCCTTTAAGATTTGAGATTTGGAAGACAAACCAGATGTCCAGAAACAGCTGTGCCCCTAGACATTCATCCAGTCCATGTGAAGTAGGAAGTGCAGGGTTCCAGAGAGTGGTCACAGCTCAGGATGACTTCCCAATGACCAATCCTCTAGATTGGTCTGAGGGGATGAGCAGTGATGTTGAATCCTCTGGAAGGAACTGGTTGTGACATGGTTACCTTGTAGAGAAGCAAGTGGGTTGGTGGTGATTATAGCTGAGCCTCCTTGTGTGGACTTGAATAGGGACATGTGACTCTCTGAGTCTATAGAAATAACCCCCTTCAGCCCTACTCTCTCTCTCTCTGTCTTTCTCTCCCTCGCTATTGCCTATTGACCATATCTCTGGAAGGGACAATATTTCTGACCAAGCCAGACCTCTGCTGTATGATCTTAGGAAGCCAAGAGAAAACTGCTCAGGAGTAGCCTTTCCTCCACATTCTGCTGAGATTTTAGCTAAAGATGAAGTCACTGGAGAATCCGAGGGCACAGAAGAACCACGGATAACCCTGGTTCCATTCTTTGCACAAGGTGATGATAAATTCTTCAGAATTTAAACACCTCTTGAGAACAAGTGGAATGCTGTCCTTTTTTTTTTTTTTTTTTTTGTAGAGATAGGGTCTTGCTATGTTGCTCACGCTGTTCTGGAACTCCTGGGCTCAAGTGATCCACCTTCCTCGGTCCCCCAAAAAGCACTGAGGTTGCAGGCACGAGCCACTATGCCAGGCCCAAAGAATACTGTTCACCATCGTCCATGTCAGACCTTCCTGTTGGGAAGCTTTTGCTGATGTGTAAATTGCATCTATCAGGCAAAAACTGCAGTATATCATTTGTTGCTCCGCTCCCTTTGGGGTAGGAAGAATGGCTGAATCATAGTTGGCAAGGGGCCAGGAGGGCTGTAAGTCCAGTCATCCATCTAAATGGGTGGGATCCAAACCACTCAGATTCTTCACATGTAGGGAAATCAGTGAAAACAAGAATATTTGCTGCAGAGCCTGAGTCAGAAGTCCAGGTTGGAAGAGCTCCAGAAAGCAGGACTGGGGAGCTCTGATCCCAGGCCCCACACCGCTATCTCTCCCCTGGTCAACCCTTGGACCCTCCTGAGTCAACAGTGCTAGCTGCACAGTGTTGATTCAAAGCTTGAAAGAGGATTCTGCACCAATTGACTCAGGATAGTGATTTGAAATGCTCAGTGCTTTCTGGGGGTTTAAAGCCTTTCTATTCTGGGCAACTTCCCCAAGGCTTCTATTCTCTTGCTAGCATTTTTGTTTTCACATGAGGAATTAAGCTCTGGATGACCGACGGCTAGAGTGGAAGTTCAGGCTTTGGAGTACATGTATGTTGGCCAGGGTCCCCAGAGTCCCCAAATCAAAGGACACAGGTGAGGGCAAATAAAGTCCTCTTGTCCCAGGGGCACACATTGGTGCTACCCTTCTCCTTGGGTTGGGGTGTCTAGATGAGGCTTCTTCCCACCATGAAGACTGGGAATTGCAAGTGGCAAGAATCCACAGGGACAGCCTCTGGCCCAGCAGCCACTGCGGCTTGGAAAAAGGGCCACCGCTGGCCCTGGTGTACACAGCTCTGACTGCGTTGCCGAAGCAAGGCCCCAGCTGGTGCCCACTGACCTGACATCCCCTGGGCCCCTGGCCATTCCTGGCCTGACATCCTCAAGCTCAGCCTGGCTGGCTCCTCTGCAGGTAGTTCGGGGAGGAGGTGTGGCTGGAGGCTGGGAGGGTAGGGATGGGAGCAGCAGCTGCCCAACCCCTACTACCTCCCCAGCTCACAGGCAAGGTGAAATGGAGGTGTTTCCTCCTTACTCAGTCCCCCAGTTGGCCCTGTTACAATCTGGGTGCTCCATTCTTCTCACTGAATAGGAGTGCCAAAATTGAAGCCTTGTCACCTCCTTTTCCGCTGATCCCTGCTCACCCAGCCAGCCAGCCACAGAAGCAAACCCTCTGCGAAGAGAACCCTGATCATGGGGCAGGTGTAAGGGACGCTCGAGGGGTGAGCAGTAGGCATGGCCACTTTGGGATCCTGATATTTGTCCCTGTGCTGCAGGGGACAGCCTCCCAGCTTTGAAGCCACAGACCCTCAGATTCAGATCTGACTCAGTTACCCCTGGGCTTTATGAATTTCAGGCAGCTTAGATGCCTCAAGCTTCAGTCTCCTCATCTGTAAAGTGGGGGTAGCCGGCTCGCCTTCCAAGAGTGTTGTGAAGATAAAATGGGACACATTCTGTAGAGACTTTCACTGGGATCTGGGTAAATAGCTGCTCAGACGCTGCCAGCTCCTGTTCTGTCTTCTTTTCAACCAGCTGCTCCTTTCTTCCCTCCCACCTGCCTTTCTTTTTCCTTCTCTCTCCTCGCTCTGTGAGTCACCTTCTTATCACACAGCCTTTATATTTATTTCTTGTATATTTCGCCCAGCAGTCGAGTTTTGCAGCTATTTCCATTTGCTCATCCAATAAATATTTATCAGATGATTATGCTGCAGTGGGCTGTGTGCTGGGCACTGGGGTTATACCCAGGAGAAAGACAGGCATGCTTTTTGCTCGTGTCAAAATTATAGTCTGGTGGGGAAGACTGGGGCTGAACGAGTCATTTTAATGGAAAACAAGAGTTAGGATCACTTCTCATGAGGTGATTCATCTGGTTCAGATGACCAGGAAAGGCTTCCTGGAGCAGGTGGCACATACGAGGAAATCTAAAGCTAGAGGAGCTCTCTTTAACCTGCAGTTGGTGTCCTGTGGCTGTAGACACAAGCTTCGTCATCATCAGACTCACCACTTCTGTCTGGTTCTTTCTAATTTTTTTTTTTTTTTTTTAATGGAGTCTCACTCTGTCACCCAGGCTGGAGTGCAGTGGCTCCATCTTGGTTCACTGCAACCTCTGCCTCCCAGGTTCAAGCAATTATCCTGCCTCAGCCTCCCAAGTAGCTGGTATTAATATTACAGGTGCCCACCACAACGCCTAACTCATTTTTGTATTTTTAGTAGAGACAGGGTTTTACACTTGTTGACCAGGCTGGTCTTGAACTTCTGACTTCAAGTGATCCGCTAGCCTCTGCCTTGCAAAGCGCTGGGATTACAGGTGTGAGCCATCACACCTGGCCTGTTCTTTATAAGTGCAAATGCCACTTTATTCCCTAAACTATTTCTGGTACTGATAGGTAATTCCATGAAGTATAATAAAAAATTAAGACCAAGGAAAATAGAGGAACCTAAGGTCAGAGGCAAAGGCTATCTGCAGCTGTTGGAGTCACAGGACCTGTGTCGTTGCTAAAATTAAACTGCACATTTAAGCCTGTGGGTCCAAGCAGCCAATACAGAAGACAAACATGACCATTTACAAAAATTCTCATTGTCTGAGAAAACAAAGCTTTTGTGGGGTGGATCTTCATGTGGTGGACACAGACTAAAATAGTGAGAGACCCAACCAACTCCATGGTTTCTAGAGTAAACACAGTAAGCAGGTGTTGCAAGGCCCGGAAATGATCTGATACAACCCAGGGATAAAGCCCAGAATGTTTGGGTCAGTGGTTCTCAACCCTGCCTGACATCAAAGTCACCTGGGATCCAGGCCCTGGGGCCTTCCCCTCGTGGGTAGTGCTGCCGGGTACTGGAGAGATTTCAGCCTCTGTATATTTCCAAAGCTCTGCAGCCATTTCTGATCCACATCTAATGCTGAGAAACACTGATCTCCACCAGAAATTCTTACATTGTTCCGCAAAGCCCCCAGGAACCTGCCAGCAGTTCTGGGAGCTGCTCCAGGGAAAAGGGAGCTGCTGAGTGGCCTCTGGGCTCTCTATCTGGGCCATGAGAAGACTTGGGGATGCTGTGGGTGTGACCAGATGGCATTTGGGGCCAGGACAAAGCACAAATGCCTGGGTCCTCTATTGCCCCATCCAGGACACCCCCAAGGGAGGAGATGCATAAAGAAGACCATGGCTGGGCAGGAGGAAGTCAAGCAATGAAGGTTGCACCAATCCTAGTGCAGAGGATTGGCTGGGCCAGGACAAGTCTCTCTTTTTCAAAAGTAAATAAAGCCACAGTTTTATTGGACTAACTCATGCTTTCTTCTTTCTCCAGGGCTAGAGTCTCAGATCTACGATCTGAGCTGGGAGGAGAGATCAGGTCCCCTTACACTCAGGGGCAACGGCAACCAGAGAGGAAGCAGCAGGCTGGAGAACAGGAGCTCCCACATCCATAGCCGGGCGCTGACAGAGAGGAGGAGCCGAGGGTAGGCTCTGGCCCTCCTGGGCCTGGCCACAGGAAAGGGAGAAATGGCCAGTGAGCCACACTCACAAACACTGCGACTCTGCCCACGGAGTAGAAGACCGAGAAACCAGAAGGCACTTTGAATTTCCTCCCACGGGGGCAACACCCACATCAAACAGGGAAGCTCAGCTTTTATTGAGCTTATACACTGGGGCTGCTAGGGAATCCTTAAGACTTCATTTGAAAAGGGTTTTCTCAGCTCCAACAACAGCAGCTAAAAATGAAGCAAAACCAAAGACCCAAATGCTTAAGCCGACATAAGACAGCAGTGCACTGCATCCTTCCAGTGAGCCTCCAGGGCTACGGTGTTTCCCGGCCTAGCTCTTGATATGACTCAAGCAGTAGAAGCTCATGGGTCTGTTCGCTGAGGGGTCAGGGGACTGCAGTGTGGATGTCTCGTGTTGCTAAGGGCCTTTCAGATGCTTTGAAGAGCACACCAGAAACAAAGCAAAGCAAAACCAAACCATGTAATCGTGTTTGGAGAAAACCAGTTGAGTAGATGTTAAGTACCTCTTACGGGATGAAGGGTCCTCAGAAAGGTATGTTGAAATCCTTGTCCCCAGCACCTGTGAATGTAACTTTATTGGGTGGGAAACAGCATCTTTGCAGATGTAATCAAATGAAAATCAGGGCATACTGGAGTAGGTCGGCCCTAATCCAGTGGTCAGTGTCCTTAGACAAACACAGAGAAAGAAGGAGGTCACGTGAAGACGGAGGCAGAGACTGGAGCGAGGTCCCACAAGGCAAGGATCACCCGGGGCCACCAGAAGCTGGAAGAGGCAAGGAAGGACCTTCCCCTAGAGGCTTTGGAGGGAGTGTGGCCCTGCTGACACCTTGATTTTGAACTTCTGGCCTGCAGGGTGGTGACAGAATAAATTTCTGTGAAGTCGGCTGCTTTGTGTTCCCTTGTTTCAGCAGCCCTAGCAAACTACACAGTGTCCTTTTGCAAAAAGTAAGGATCTCAATCAAAACTGCCACATGAATAGACAGTATTCTGCCTCTCTACAGAAGCAGGGCCAGAATTTTTCCTAACGAATGATCAGTGCTGTCACTGGGGCCAGTTACAAATGTGTAGGCTCTTGGTAGGACCCCATGCCCCACACCCCATTAGCCTGTCCCATGACTTGTATTGGCTGATGAAACATGAAGAGAAGTGAGGCATATTATTTCGCAGTAGAGGCTTTAATAAGAACTGGCATGTGCCATGTCATGATCTTTTTTCCCTGTGCTGCAGAAGGATTATGTCCCACCTACACCACAGGGGTTCCAGTGACATGGCTTCTGGAGTTGGGTTGTGGTGATGGGGCCTGGGGGTGGGTACTGAGCCATGGTCACATGGACAGACTTTTAATGATTTTTGTTACTGCAGCAAAACCTATCCCAATCTGATTAAACAATCAGCTGTATGCTAGCAGGTAAATGCTCAAAGTTTCAAGGTTTTACATGATGATTTGGGCATGGCTATTTGTCAAAGCAGGAGTTAGTTACCAGGGGTTCACTGGGATCAGAGAGAAATCTCCAGTGACGATCATGGTGCATCTGACTTTAAGAGATGAAGCTGCTAGTCCTACAGGGCAGCTGTGACATTCATCCTCATATAACAAAAGACATTGACTTATGATCAAGAACTGCTGGAATAGAAACCCATTATGTTGGGTGTGTGTTAGGTACATCCACCGAAAACAAGTCGCTTTGTTTCAGAGTAGTTATTCTTTTCTTTCTTTCCTTTCTTTCTTTTTCTTTTTCTTCTTCTTCTTCCTTTTCCTTTCTTTTCTCTCCTTCCTTCCTTCCTTCCTTCCTTCCTTCCTTCCTTCCTTCCTTCCTTCCTTCCTCTCTTTTTCTCTTTCTGTCTTTCAGATGGGTTTTATTCCTGTCGCCCAGCTGGAATGCAGGGGTGTGATCTTGGATCACTGTAACCTCCACCTCCTGGGCTCAAGCCATTCTCCTGCCTCAGCCTCCCAAGTAGCTGGGATTACAGGCATCCACCACCATGCCTGGCTAATTTTTATAATTTTTGTAGAGACAGGGTTTCACCACATTGCTCAGGCTGGTCTTGAACTCCTGGGCTCAAGCAATGCACCCACCTTGGCCTCTCAAAGCGCTGGGATGACAGGCGTGAGCAACCATGCCCAGCCTTAGAGTAGCTATGCCAAAGTCAGTCACTTTCATAGATGTTAAGGAACAGGGACTGCAATCTGGTGAGTCCACCGCTGCTCTGTGACAATGAAGTGACAACATAACAAAGGAGAAGCTACTGATGTTTTTTCTGTTTTCTATAAGAAGAAGGCTCTCCGGATAATCCAAGAGGAATTTCAAGTCATTAAACTGTACATTGAGAAGAAAGAGGCAGGACAGTCTCATTTCCCATAACTCAGAATTTCCACCAGATTTGCAGGGTGACTAATCACATCACGTGCAGAGGGTCAGCAAATGGCCCATGTTAAGCTCATAACTCTTGGTCAATAACCAACTCCTTCCATGAAGTCAGAAGTCACTGTAGGTCAATAAAAGCTGCAGATGATCAGAGGCTCTTCTCAGCAGATTCTCCTGGAGATGAAAAAGAAGTCCAAGTGGTGAAGGGTCCAACAAGACCCCTGTCAAGACTCCTCCTGCCCCTCAGGGACAATGACTGGTTTGAGAAACCAGATAGACGGTCCAGCAATCTCTTAGACTCATAATTTCAGGGACAGTACTCAGGAGATGCTTTTGAATATGGTAGAGACAAAACTCCTATGTCCACTCACTCACCAGCAACAATGAGGGTCCACGGGTTGGCACAAAGTCTCCTATGAATTCAGGGTGAAAATGTCCCCTGATCTACCCTGATCTTTATGAGTCATGGTCCAAGTTGGAAACACGTTTAAATTAGATAATTTGGGGTGGGTTTATTTACAAACGGACAGATTCCAAAGGGGAGAGCTGAATGGAAGCCAGTCACTCAGGCTAGCAGCCGCTTGGCTGTTACCCACCCAATGCCCAAGAGGATAAGGGAACAGTAACCCCAACCCAGGGTGGGGAGGGGAAGTCACATGCAACAAGCTGTCACGAAAGCAGCAGCAGCCATGGGTAGTGGGACCCAGCCATCCTGAGGCGACCCTGCCAGGCGGTGGCCAGACGGAATGCTTGTCTGGCCTCATCTCCTCCCTCCCCCTGACCTCTGGCCAGGGCTTTCATTGGCCAAACACAGCTGGAAGCCACAGAGCTTGGTCCAGGGCCATTGGCCAAACAAAGCTGGAAGCCACAGAGCTTGGTCCAGGACCATAGCCAGGGCTATGGTCCGTTCAGGTCAACCACCAGGGCCCAGTGCAGGTAGAGAGGGGCAGAGAGCAACGGGGACCTCGAACCCAGGGCTGCACGTGTCCTGGTGACTTCCTCCTCACTGCCCCTTCCAGTTCCCATTCTTCAGAATGCTGCATTTTCGGGGGTGTGCTTTTGTTTTGCTACGCCTGACTCGGGAATGGCCAGCTCCATAAGAGCCCAAATGTGGAATTGACAATATCAGCCTTGCTCAATCACTGATCCCCTGACAGGAAATGAGAGCTGAGGTCATGCCCTTAAGGAGCCCACCACGGTATTTCAAATGATGCCCTAAGCATCTGGATTTCCCATTGGAAGTCAAATGTTTCTCACTCCATTTAGGGCTTCTCAAGGTTCTAATCAACTGGGCTCCATTATTGATACTGGTCTCAGTAGATCTTCCCTGGCCAGTGAGTCATGGCTCAGATAGAGGGTCAGGATGCAGAGGTCCACAGGTTTTTGTGTCTCAGCCAGGAAAAACCTCAGTGAGGGATGCCTCTGCCTCCCGGTTTGTATGTAAAGACATTATAACTTTTTAGATATAAGACCCCCAGCCTCCAGAAACCCACCTGTGCCTCTCTCTGAAGCCCTGGGAAAACACCAATTAGTTCCTCTCAGGTTAAAAAAACAGGAAGTGGTTACTTCTTTCCTAGCTCAAAATATCCATTCCAAAAAGGCAGAAAGCTTTTCTAAGGTTAATTGTACGAATTGGGTGATCTTGGACAAGCAAACTAATTTCTGTGAGCCTCAGGGCGGCTCTCTTGTGTAAAATGGGGATAACACACCTCAAAGAGCCCAAATTCTTTAACTCATGGAAGGACCCCCGCCATCGGGCCTGACAGGTGGTAGCACCCAACCAAAGTCATTTACCATCTCCCTGCCCCACCGTGAGGGTTGAGCAGCTGGGAATTTGATCACTTTCCTTAGGAAGTTCATGGTCTGGTTGGGAACGAGAAACCCATACATGCTAAGAAGACCTTATGCTTGCTGTGTAAATGTACATAATTGTAGCGTGTCAGGACTCCAGAACAGGCCTCTGTCTGGCACTCACACTGCAGGGACAGACCAGAAGGCAGGCAGGGATGGATGAAGTGGGCATCAGAGGGGGCAGAAAGGGAAGGCCAAGGGAGGAGTCCCAGCAGAACTTTCTCTCGAGAGTTGCTTAGTCTCCAAATCCTCAAGCCTTGACTCAGCTAATGGATGGAAAATTTGTTTTCTAACTGGCTTGTTCTTTTATTAATAATACGTGCATATGTTATGGCTTCACACATACCGCATTGTGACCAAGAGCCCTAGTTTTGGAATTGGACACACTTAGGTTGACTCTCAGCTCTGTCATGCATTCCGGGGATCTCCGAGCCTCAGTTCTGCCATATGTACAACGGGGATAATCCCATCTTCACAGAGGTTATGAGAAACATGAGAACATCTAAATCACTTATCAGTGTACCTTATCAACACATTGCCTATCTTCTCACCATCATCAGCTATACCCTTGGCCCACCCTTTTTGGTCCCGAAGTTCATTTCAGCCCAACTGCAAGGGCTCTGGTTACAAAGATCAATACAGCAGTTTGCACCTTCTGTACACTCAGCAGGATAGCCCGACACTTAGGTCATCCACAGAGAAACTTCTCCCATAACCATAGAAGTTGGTGCAGGCTTCTCTCAGAGCTTAGAAGCTGGGACTCCGTCTCAGTCTGGGAGCTCAAAGGAAAAGATGTTTAAGCTGAATCACGAAAGATGAGCAGGTAGACACACAGAGTGGAAGCATTTGGGGTAGAGGGAATCACAGAAGCACAGAGGGAGGCCAGACCTGGTGGCTCACGCCTGTAATCCCAAGACTTTAGGAGGCTGAGGTGGGTGGATCACATGAGCTCAGGAGTTCAAGACCAACCTGGGCAACATGGCAAAACCCCATCTCTATAAAAAATACAAAAATTAGCTGGGCGTGGTGGTGTGCACCTGTAGTCCCAGCTACTTGGGAGGCTGGGGTGGAAGCATTGCTTGAGCCCAGGAGGTAGAGGCTGCAGTGAGCTATGATGGCACCATTGTACTCCAGCCTGGGTGACAGAGCAAGACCCTGTCTCAAAAGAAAAAAAAGCACGGAGAGCTGTGAGGTCTTTTCTACTGGTCGCTGAGAGGCAGGTGGTTCATGGCTCAGTCATAGGGTGTGGGACGGAGAAGGTCCACAGACTATCTCAGGTTGAAAAATCCTGGGGGGATTCCTCTCCTCTTGGTCAGCATCATGACATTATAACCTCCCAGAGATAAGACCCTAAGCCGCCTAAGCCCAGGCGATGCTGATGTTTACTCAGTGCATTTCTCTGACGCTCTGGGCAAACATCAATTAGTTCCTCCTCCTTCCAAGCTCTGCTGCAGCCGGAGGAAACTTCTCCCGGGGCAGGTCCTCTCTTCAAGGGGCACAGAGGTTTGGGACACAGGCTCTAGAGCTACTGCTCCCCTCCCTGGCTGGGCTTATCATTAGGGATTTGTCATAGGCCGGGTTGGTGGCTCCCGTGTATCCCTCCATATCTCCAACTCGGAAGTGAAAAGTGTGGCTCAGTTTGGGAGTATTCACCCTTATATATATATCTATATCTGGGGACAAAGAGGAAATGAGGTGGAGGGGAGGGCTGAGGGCAGAGAGAGAAAGAGAAGAGAGAGGAGAGAGCGTACAAGCACATAAGGGGTGAGAGAAAGACATTTCACAGATTTTAAATATAGGAGTATAAATATTTGAAAGTCTGGAGAGCTGTACATGTGTGGAAAATTCAGATTGGACTTACAAAGTCAGATACCAGGAAGTAAAAATGTTCGTCCTCTTGAAATATTGTGAAAGAAAGCCCATGTCTATTAAGAACTCTCTCTCACATACACACGTGACACACAGATGCAACACCTATATAGTCATACAAAACTCATGACATATACATACAGAAACGTGTACTGATACCCAAACACATATAGGATTGCATTACAAATATGTACAAGAATTAGCCTTTTACTCAAAGGCACATACATATCCACCCATTCATTCACAGGTATTTATTACCTCTTGGGTGCCAAGGATGAGGCTAGGTTATGAGGATGTGGTGGTGAACAGGACCTGTGTCCTCTCCTAATGGTGTTTACAGCCCACTGGCATAGCCAAGACATGATCTTACAAGTGCACAGAACTGGAGCCAGAGGCTGGGGCTGCTGAGGAGGTGTGCCAGGGATTCTAGACCACCTTAGACTCCCGTGTGCTCTTAAGCCTCTGAAGGAAGGTGAAGGGTTTACATCTTCCAATTACTGTGTCTCATGACTGCTGTAATCCCCGATTCATAGATCATGAATAAATGAATAAGTTAGTGAATAAATAGATGAATGAATGAGTGAAGAAGTGAATGAATGGATATTCTGTCAAGTAGCAATGAAGTAGACATGGCCTTGGGCTGCCCAGAACTCAAGAGTTCTATTCCATCCCATTCCTGAAAGAGAGGAGCCCCAGGTGCTCTCGCCTTTCAGAGGTTGAACCAAGGAAGGTGATTGGCCTTCCTCGCTCAGACCCTTGGGCATGGACAGCACTTCCAGGCTGCCCTGCAGCCCCTGAGCCTCTAGGGCCTGTGCAGGGGAGGCCGGTCAGGCTGCAGCTCAGAAGAAAACCAGCTCTCTAACAAGCTTTGGACATCCAAGGCCTCCCGTGTGTCCCCAGAGGGGTGGGTGGAGCTTACTGCTTCTTCCATCCTGGAGCAACTCCCATCCCCAAGGGATCTCTTCTGGGGTTTCAAGCATTTCATGAAGCTTAGTGGGAAATTCTCCAGCTTTGGTGGAAAAGACATAGACCTTTACTAGCTGGTTCCTAATAAACCTCATTTAATGAACTTCATTACTGTGCAAAGGAGCACCCTGACTATGGACAGAGAGCAAGAGGGGAGCCCAGAGGTAGAGGAGGGTGCTCTACTGCAGCCATATTCCTATCCCACTGTGAGTGTGTGTGTGTGTGCGTGCGTGTGTGTGCACCTGCACATGCAGGGGTTCAGATGAGGCCAGGCTGTCACAGATGCTGTGGTCGTTCCCCACCCATATCCCCCAGGCCTGACCATTTTGTGCTCTCAGCCAACTTCCCACTACCAGTGTCTATTTCTCTGCCTGAGAGCTTTATCCAAAACTGCAGAGGCTGCTCTGCCCACATGTCTGTAGCTCGCCAGGACAGCTAAGGAATTTGCACCCCTTGGAGGAGCCTCTACCAGAGTCTGCTGGGAGTTGGTGTTTTCCACACCCAGTGTCTGCATCCCTGGACAGGGGGAGGTGTAACTCTGAGCTGGGTGTTTTACAGCACTTCCTAGAGTTGACTTGGAGAGTAAGAGCTGGTTTTCTGCTGGGGCAGTGGGCTCAAGAGTCCACCCTTCAGTGGACACCTTCCCTTTCTTGTGTCCCTTCCCAGCGCCCTCCCCACCCCGCCCCACCAGTGATCCCTGTACCTCCCAATCCAAACTCCAAGCACTTGAGTCCTTCAGGGTCAGCTTCTGGGGGAAACCAAGTGAAAACATCTGCACACCAAACTCCTTGCCAAGTCTGGCTGACCCAAGGCCACTCTAGCAAAGCCTTCCTTGGGCAAAGTCAACTTTCCCCAAGGTGCCTCTGTAGAAGGAAGAATGAGGGGCTTCTCTAGGAGGATCGGCTGTATCTGAAAGGAGACGGTCTCTTCCCTGTTCATGAGATACAAGGCTTGAGTCCAGGCTGGAAGAAGTTTTCTAGGATCCCCAACCCTTTCATCACCAACTCACACCCAAATTCACCTCCCACAAAACCACCTGGGGCAGCCCTTAGCTCTTCTGAGGCCCTTCTCAGTGGTTTCTGGGCAGAAGGAGGAGAGAAGAACTAACCCAGGGAATATCAGAGGGAAGGCACAGGTCTTTTTTGGCAACTCTTAACCTCTCAGTAACCTGGAAAGGCAACCCATTTATAAATGAATATGAATATACTGCAATATTTAATACAGAGAGAAGAAAAAGCATTGGCTTTTTTAGAAAGAGACTTTATAAAAGGCAGCTGGTTGGGGCTAGGGAGGAGGAGTGATGGAGGGTGATAACTAAAGTCTACAGGGTTTCTTTTGAGCGTGAGGAAAA
This sequence comes from Piliocolobus tephrosceles, assembly GCF_002776525.5. Classification (NCBI taxonomy): domain Eukaryota; kingdom Metazoa; phylum Chordata; class Mammalia; order Primates; family Cercopithecidae; genus Piliocolobus; species Piliocolobus tephrosceles. The sequence goes on along the minus strand of NC_045449.1, from coordinate 67,409,539 downwards.
TGTTCTAAAATTGACTGTGGCAATGGTTGCACATATCTGAGGATGTACTAAACCCATTGAATCGTACATTTTAAATGGGTGAATTGTAGAGTATGTGTATTATATCTCAATAAAGCTGTTTTAAAAAGGGGGGGCAGTTGGTTATTAGAAAGGTCTGGCTTTGGGGCTGGACAGACGTGACCTTGGCTTCCAGCTCTTCCCCTTACTAGCTGTGCATACAAGACATTTAACCTTGAAATCTCAGCTTCTTCGAGTGAAAATACTTCACTTTTAGGGTTGCTGAGTAGATTTAGGATACTTTATAAGGCACCTTTAAAAGTTCCTGGCACATAAAGGGTCATTATGTTTAATAATTTTTAATAATTAACAGCTGATAATTATGCGAACCTGCTACTAGAAATCACCATTGCGCGTAAACTTCTCTTCCATCAGAAGAGAAGCTAATTAGCACTGAAAGGAAGCCATCCTTTCGAAATTAACTTACCTAGTAACTTAACTGTTTTTAAAGAATTGTGTTAGGAAAGGCCATTTGCAAATATTGAGAACGAGACTCTGTGATTATAATCAGTCTTTTGAAAATTCTGATCTCAAAGAGGAATGGTCACAGAGGAAGGGTCACGCAGGCTGGTAGCATTAGCACCCGAAGAAAGATAATTTCTCTTCCATTTGAAAGATAAGTATGTAAAGGGGGTAATAACCTCCTGGCAGCCACAGAGTGAGTGGGGTATGGGTGTTGAGGCGAGGCTAGACCTGATTTGCTTATCAAGACCGAGAGCCAGTTGATGAGGTCCAGTGAAACGTCCTCGAGGGAAAACAGAAGCTAGCTCAGAACTAAAAATCACGTGGAACCAGGAACCCAGAGGGCACCTCATGGTGTCCAAGTGTTATATTTCTTTTAACTCTTGATACAGATTGAATCTGTTTATCTCAAAAAAGGAGAAAGGGAACTAATTTATGTTATTGTATATCTAGAGGGAAAGTGGTCATTGATGGGGAGTGTTTTGTTTTAATATCTCCTCTTGCTTACCCATCTCTGAAATGCACAGGTTTTAGAGGAAAATAGATTTGGATTACATTGTCAAGAATTGTGTGAGGTTTGAAACCTTGCCCCATTTGCAAATTAACAAGTTAGCCTGGCCTGCCACAGTTTCACAGATGCTGGTGGAAGACATGAGACTCAGGCATCAGAGACAAAGAACAGTTTACTACACAATAGTAGCAGCTAGAGTGTTATTGTTTTGTGCCAATTCTCCAAGCCATGGTTTCCATAAGGCAGCACAAAGAGGGCTCTAGGTAATACCTGCTCACAGAGTGGACTGTGTTCCAAAAGAGGAATCCTGAGCTTAAGGAATCGGAATCTTTTATAATGGACAGTCAGCATGCCTACCCTTTGCTCCAGGGGAAGATACTGTATTTTCCAAAGCTGTTCACCATGCAAGCATCCTTAATAAGGATAGTTCAGACAAAGGCAGTCAGTGTCTGTTTGCAAGACACACAGAATGTGAGGGGTCCTCAGAAAATTGTCTCCCAATACTCAATAGCTGTATAATCTCAGGCAAAATTTGAGTCTCAGTTTCCTCATCTGTAAAATAGGAGTAATGCTCATTTGCCATGTGGTTGGAAAGAATAAATGAAATATCAGTATAGTCTTCCAAGTACAGTTCCTGGCACACAACAGATAAGAAATATTGATTACTTCTTCCTGCCACCTCGCCCCTCAACTAATGCCAGCTTAGTGAAGACTTTACTCCAGGCAAATCTATACTCAAACCAATTCTTATGTAGATCCGTTACAATCACACTCATATGAAAACCTTGCATCACTATTTTGTTTCAAGACAGCAGCCCACCTGGTGCATAGAATCTAAGCCTGCCTTGATCCCATCAAACTTGATCAGTTTCAGCCCAACGACTCATCATTAATTCAAAAATCCCAAATCCTCCAGCTCAGGGGCTCTCAGGCTTTGTGGCATGTTTGAATCACCAGAGGAGCTTTTAAAAAATGCTACTGCATCCAATACCAATTAAATCATACTCTCTGGAGGTGGGACTCAGGCTCCAATTATTTAAAATATTCTCCAGGTGAGTCCAATATACAGCCAGGGCCCAGCTCTCGAGCTCTTACTCAGACAACTAGCAGAGTCTGCACGTGTGACTTTGCAATGCTTAAGCTGTTTCAGCTGAGTAATTGGGCCAACTCTTAAAAAGGGCATCAGGCATCTGTAGGTACTTCACGGAGCCCAGGAAGGAGCTGTGGCCTGGGGAGGGGGAGTGGGCACAGAGAAGAAATTGAAAGGGGGGAAGGTGGTCCATGCTCTAATAGAAGATAGGAGAGAGCCCGTTTGTCCTTCGGAATTCCAGCATGGCCTGAAAGTAGGCTCTATATACCCTGGGCACTCGATTAATGCTTTCAAATGGTCTCAGGCTTTCCAGCTCCTCCCCCCAAACATCAAGCATTCTGCATGCACACTTTGGGTTGAAAATAGCTCCAGTCCTTGCCTTGCTCCCTGGCAGACTAGATTATAGGATTAACTCTTCACCTTCCAGCTGGGCTATGGGAATCCTCTTTCCTCCTTTCCTTAGGTATGAACGATCAATAATATAGATTTTCTCACTTCCTTCTTCCACCTTTAGAAGCTCTTCTTAGGCAGTTACCTTTGTTTTGCTGGCAGATCCAGAAGGAGAAAGTAAGGCCTGCGAGGCCCTGGGGAGGGGGTCGTGCTCCCTGATGACTGCCCTGTGGTTATGTGACATCCCCTGATCCGCTTGCTGGGGGCTGCTCTGTCCTTCCTCCTTTCTGGTAGGGCAAGTAAAGGTGCAGTGGAGGGGCTCCAGGGCCCCCAAAGTCAGGATTTCAAATTTGCTTTCTGCGACTGTGCAGTCCCCTTCACTCATAAACATGCAAATCACCCAGGTAATTGAGACACCTGAAGTCCAAGTGAGCCTAATTTGTCTAACGAATTCAGGCTGCACAGCAAATTACCTGAAACTCAAGTGAAAGTGGGCTTTTCAGACTGGAGAGAGCCTGCCTGAGCCTTTGTTTCCAAATGGATGCTGCATTTTCCTCTTGGTGCCTGGCTGGAACAAAAGGGACCACAAACACCAAGGGAGGCTGGGGGAGCTGCTTTTGTCGGTCACTGAAATAGCAGCCACGTTGCTAGCTGAGGCTAGTTCTGAAAGCCACTTGGCACTGGGGCTTCCTGCAGAACCCATGCTGCGACGAGGGAGACCTGGAGCCTGATTGTTGCAGGAATGTGGGGCCTGAGCTGACCAGGGTGTGCCTTTGGGTCACACCTCTTGGAAGGTGCAGGGCTGACTGGGGAAAATGGTACATGGGGGAAACTGAGTCCAGCACACACTGGCACACTTCCCTTCGTGACTCGATGGCTTTTAAAATCATAGCTGTTCAGGCAGGAGTGTGGGCTCTGCATAGGTGCCTGGGGAAGGGGTTGGAGGAACTGTGTCTGCCTTCTCTAGCTGAGCCCGGATATGTCCACGCAGGTGTGTTGAGGGATGGCTGGCTGCAGAGTCAGATCTTCCCACTCCATTCCCACCCCACCCCCACCCCGGGTTTTCATTGTGTATCAGGGATGATGGCACAAAAACAAGATCTTTGTTCCTCCCCTCCTCCTGGGCACCTGCTGCTCTCATCCTACCCACCTGAAGGCTCACAGGCCGCCACCAGTGACATCACAGGGCCGTCGCCGCGGAAACGGGCAATGAGGTCAGACAGCAGGGGCTCGATGGCTTCAGGCAGGGAAGGAGGGGAGCCAAGACCAAGGAGGCCAGGGTTGCAGGAACGGAGCTTGCTAGGGATTAGAGCAGACACCTCGAGAAGGAAAATGTTGTAGCCAGCGAGCTTCCCCGAATGGGGAGAGGGCCAGGTTCCCGCTCAAAGGCCCCGTCAATTAGTCACTGTATGAGCCACACCTGCCCAGCACCAGGCTCCAAAACCTGATTGCCATTTGGGGCTGGTTCTACTTGTCATTTGTTGGCTCAAAGGTCGAAGTGGACTCCTAAGGAAAACAGATTTCCTTGTAGCCATTCTTTGGGGACTGAGATCTCAAAATCAATTGGCCCAAATTTCAGCACAAATCAAGCCTTTAATTTCCCACTGAGGGTAGGAGTGGCTTACAAGGGGGACGGAGAATAAAGAACAGCCAGAGGCTGGGGGAGAGCTGGCAGGGAGGCGAGGGATCTGTATGTCTAGAGTGTCAGGGGCCAGCAGGTGGGGAAGAGGGGGAGGGACAGGGGGAGCTGCTGGTGCCCTAGGAGGCAAGGAGAGAGGGCACTCTATAAATCACCAGCTCCTTTTTAAAAATGGAGTTTAACCTCCCCTAGCTTTGCTTTTGAATTTATTAGTGGTTTCATTTCCTTGGGTAATGATTCATTATCTCATTCCCAGCCTGGGGAACGGTGCCGGCCCAGAAGTGGCATTTACCTTTCTCACCTTAAAGTGATGCTTTTTTAGCTGTGTCATCTTCAGATCGCTCTCAGCCCTGGCCCCGTAATCTGGCTGCAGCTCCACGTGGCCCCCCCAGACCTCGCAACTCCCAGGCTGACCATGTGAAGGGTGGCCCAGCTGACCTGGTCGCCCTCCCCTCCCCTTCCCTCCCCTCCCCTCCCCAGTGCTCCAGGGTCTGCTTCTCCGATGCTATTTGCACCAGAACTGTATTTGGGGCCCGAGCCTCTCTCTATTGTGAAGTGAGACAGCTGGCAGGCTGTGGTGAGATAGAGCCGTTTCTGCTGGAGCCGAGATAACTGCTCCTGGGAGGGAACCCAGTGGAGGATTGAAGGGTCCACATGTGTCAGCTTAACTGGAGGATCTGAAAAAGCTATTTCAATCTCCTCCCCAAGTGGGGAATTGGCAGATGCCCTTCTGTGGAATGAAAGTTTCCTCTTCCTCTCCATCCTCTCTGCCAAGGAAGAAAGCTTGATTAACGAGGGTGTGACAATGTTTTTCACAAGGAAGAAGTCCTCCCAAATCCCTTCTGGCGTCACAGAAAAGATCCCCTCCTGATGGGAAATATGGCAGGCTGGAGATGAGGATGGGGTGCTCTCCCCCTCACTGGCCAACATCCATTCCTGGGATCCCCCTGTCCGTCATCCCCCCGCCCCACCCCTACCGTGCTGCAGATGCTGGGCGCTAGGTGTATCCGTGAACAAAGCCATTGTGACCCTTCCTCCTGGAACTGACAGTCCAGTGGCCTGTTCCTGCTGTCTGGTAAATGACCTGGGGCGTGCAGGGAGTGCGAGGAGCGAGGGGCATCTCCTTTGGTGGTCTAGTTTTCTAAGGGCTGAATGAACAGCCAGTGTTTGTCCTGTAATGAGTTTTCCATCTCTTCTTCTCACGGGGGTCAGCGTCATTACAATCACTTTGTTCTACACACGGATACAGGTGTCCCATAGTGGAACCCAAGCCGCATGTTAGAATCTCCTGATGCCCAAGGCTGGACCAGTGCATCAAAATCTCTGGGGTGGAACCCAGTATCAGTATGGAAGCCCCCCAGGGGATTCTGACACACCCACGGCCCTACACCCTTGCTACTCAAGTGTATCCTGGGAGGCAGCATCACTTGGGATCTTGTTAAGAATGCTAGATCTGGGTCTTAGTCTAGACCTGAGGAGTTGGAATCTGCATTTTAACCAGCTCCCCAGGGCACAGCTGAGTATCCTTCCTCACAGACATTGAAATCCCCTGAAGGAGTCACCCTATAGAGTTGTGGTCCTGTCACCTCTTCCCTCTGCTCCCTCAGCCTCGCTGTACCGTACATGGGGGGTCACAAGCCCCCAGTATAGGAGAGGAAGCCACCCCTTTCTCCCAGGTTAGTTGTCAACCTGCTGGAGCTCAACCCTGCAGAGAAAGGAACTGTAGACAAAGGGGAAGGGAGGAGAAGCGGGAACCTCAGACCCAGCATGCAAATCACATGCAAATCAGCATCCTGGAGGCTCTTAGCATGTGGGCTGGGGAGAGTCTCGGAACCCTGCAGTGAGGTTAAGAAGTGGCCGTAAGGTTGGGGTTCACCAGAGCTCTGCATCCTCTCTCCAGGCCAACAGTTCTGCCGGCTCAGGCTTGGCTCATGCGGCGTCTATCTCCAGGCTCCCAGGCAGATGAAAGGCTATGAGGAATGGCACCTGGTGGGCCCCCTCCCAGCTCCCCTTCCCCGTGCCCAGCTTCTCTCAGCCAAAACCTCCACTCCTGCCCTCCTTCATTCATGCCAGCAGCTAGGCCTGAACTCTGGGGCTCCTGGCACCTCCTGCTTTTGTGTCTTATTTGTCAAAATTGTAGCGTGTATCAAGGGCTTAATGCCAAGTGTTTCCTCCTGATTGGCACTGTTCCCCTGTTAATGGGCAGCACCTGTTTTCCAGGCTGTGGGAGAAAGAGTGGGGAATGGAGGAAAGGTGGAGAGACAGCCCAGCTCATTCCGCTGGGACGAGGGTCTCAAACCATGGGGGTGCCACTCACAAGCCGCAGGGAGCTGCCCAGACTGAGCTCTGGGTGTCCTCTTTGGCCCTAGAGAGCCACGTACTGGTCAGGAGCTGTGGCTGAAGGTGCAGCCTCTCTGGGCCTCCTAATTCAGTGGATTTCTGGCATCTCCGCAGTAAACATCAGACACGTGCAGACTTCTGATCACCTGGGAGACACCTTTTCCCAAGGGCTCCTTCCTCCTCTGCGGGTTCCCCTGGTACTGTTTCTATCCCAAAACTGGGTTCAAAAAGCAATGGAAAAGTAGACAACTGAAACTGACACCCAGAGGTCAGAGTCCAAGTCACAGGACTTCAGGAGAGTCACATAGCTTCTCTGAGCATTGGTAACGTCAGTGGAAAATGGGCAGAATGAGGCCCATTTTGCTGCTTTGTGGTGAAAATAAAATGAAATATGCGAACGCTCCTAATACAGTGATAGGCACATTGTAGGTGCTCAAATATGTGTTCATTTCCAGATGGACACCAATAAAATCTGAGTAGTTAGTCCAGTGGTTCTCAAAGTGTGGTCCCTGGTCCAGCAGCAGCATCTGGGAACTTGTTAGAAATGCACATTCTCAGGCCCTGCCCCAGACCTGCATAATCAGAAGCTCTGGAAGGGGCCCAGCCAGCTGTGCTCCAACAAGCCCTCCAGGTGACGACGCTGTTGCATGCTCAAGTTTGAGAGCCAAGGGTGTGGAAGCTAAATGTTACAGGTAATACGGCATGAGTCTCTGTGTCCTTCCTTTAAAGTCACATCGATTTGGTGGGAAAATGATACACGTAGTGAGCAGAGCAGCTGGCACTTACATGGCATGTACCATGGACCCATGTGTGAGGTGCTCTTGCATTAACACATTTAATCGTCACGACCACACTGAGTGTTAGGTAGCTGGTGTCATGCCCATTTTATAGAACAGGAAACTGAGGCACACACAGGTAAAGTGACATGCCCAAGTTGGTAGGATCTGAAGCCAAGCCTCCTGGTTCCAGAGGCTGTGGGTGGTGCTTCCTCATAATATGCAGAGGATGTGGGGGCAAGCAGAGGTGGGTAGGGAGAGCCCTGGGACTGGGGGGAACAGGGTGTGTAGGGGGAATCCAGACCACATGGCCGCTCTGTGACAGAGCTGGCTGGAGGACCGGTGTCCAGTCTGGAGCCCTGTTCCCTGTGTCTCCCGATCCTGCCATGCCCAGACATTTTAGCCGTGCATCAGGTAGAGGTGCCCTGGGCTGGCTCTGCAGGTGTAGCAACTGCACTCCAGAGGCAGAGAGCCTGGACCTGGGGAATCAGCGAGGTCCAAGGTCAGAATCTGGTGAAGGAGGAGGCTGTTGCACACATCAGGCTGAGGGGAGGACAGACAGGAAGTTGTGGGGAAGCCGACTTTGGGGAATTATCTAAGCTCACAAGTTATCTGATATTAAACTCTCATAGCTTCCTGTACTTCTTTCAACACCTCTGTCACAAATGCAAATCAAAGATGTATTATGTTATTTGCTCAATGTCTATCTTGCTCACCATAAGCTTCATGATGGCAAGGGCTGTATCTGTCGTGGGACGTGGCGTCTCCCCGACACTAGCAAGGTGCCTGGCACACAGTAGACAATTAACATTTGCTAAACGAATGAATGAGCAAATGAAAGAACATCAGTGTTCTTTCACCAATGCGCCCACTGTGATTATTTTCACATCTGTTTTCCTTCTAGACTGAGACCCCTGTGATCACACAGAGTCTTATTTATCTTTGTATACATAGTTCCCAGAACAAGGGCTGGTGTTGTTTGGTTTTCAGTTGAACCCAATCAAATTCTAAAACTCCAGTGGATCCCGTTGCTGAAAAGATCACCTTCCCTGCCCAGGGAAGGAGGGGATGTCAGAGTAGGAGTCTCCAAAATATTGGACTGAATTCCTTTTTCATGATACACTCATAGATTATAACTCTGTGTGGGTAAGACCAAGGGTCACGTTTCCTGGGTACCAGGACTGAGCCAGGGCAGGGCTCAGCCTTGAGCAGCTTAATCCACAGGGTAGAGAGGTTGAAGCTTTGAGGTAAATAACTCCTGCAAAAGGACTCCATCTGACCCTCTTTTCTGTAAATCTAAGATTGTGAGTCAACTCTCAATTAACCTCTTCTCCTAGATTCTGTTCAATGCAAAATATTTTATTCCAAAGGCAGAGAAACGATTTTAAGGTTACCTCTGTTATTGTATTGATACCAAACCAGAATAGGTCAGTGAGCTTCCTGTGAACCAGAAATACGTCATCACAGTCACCAAGTGGATGGAAGATGCCATGCAGCAGGAGAGGCTGTCCTGGCTGTTCCTCCTCAGCCTCCTGACCCCTCCCTCCCTTGTCCACAAGGGCAGCTGAAGAGAGGTGTTGTTATTTTGGTCAGAAATCCCGTTAAAATGATGAGGCTCCCACTTTCTCTTCCTATCCATTGACTCCCCTACATTTCTTGTCCAACCCACAAACCATCTTTGATAGCCAAAATGGTGCCTTTTCACACAAAAGGACAGGCAGCAGCCAGGCGCAGTGGCTCACATCTGTAATCCCAGCACTCTGGGAGGCCGAGGTGGGAGCATCACCTGAGGTCAGGAGTTCAAGACTAGCCTGGCCAACATGGCAAAAACCCATCTCTGCTTTAAAAAAATACATATATATACAAAAATTAGCCAGGCCTGGTGGTACGCACCTGTAATCTCAGCTACTCAGGAGGCTGAGACAGGAGAATTGCTTGAACCTGGGAGGTGGAGGTTGCACTGAGCTGAGATTGTGCCACTGCACTCCAGCCTGGGGAACAGAGCAAGGCTGTCTCAAAAACAAAAAATAAAAAAATAAAAACAAAGGACAGGCAGCAAGTCCTAGGGAGGTCTATTTTTGGAAGCTTACTAAGCTTGTATCCCAACCTTATTTTTATCCCAAACTTATTTATTCATGAGCTTATAGTTTAGGTAGTTTTGTTCAGGGCACCTGCCAGGAAAAAGCCAGGGGACATGGAGAACCAAGTGAGATGATGCAGAGAGCTCAGGGCAGGTCACCTTACTCCCTGAAACATAATGCTAAGGGCTTCTGCTCCCTGAAGGAAGATGCGTCATGGAGATATTGATTTGCTTTCATCTGTGCCCTCTTTATATGAATGAACTCCTGACTTTGATATTCTCCAGAATGCTCCAGACATACATTCATTCACCAGGGACTGTGAGAGCCACCACTTCTCATCTCAGTAGTTAGGGTATTAATGGGGGATGAGAAAGGAGGGCGGGAGGAAAGTTGATGGTGGATGGAATGGATGGATAAATAAATAATGACATATCTGTAAAGGAACATTATACAGCCATTAAAAATATATGGGCAAAGAATCGTTAATGACATGGAAAATGCTCGTGATATAAAATTAAGTAAAAAAATTTAGGGTTTAAAATTACATATTTAGCACAAGCCCATGTCATATGTTGATGGAAGACTGGAAAGAAATATACCAAAGATTGCTTTCTTTATACGTGTCTGTATTCTCCCTGATTCCCATGATGTGCCTTTATCCTCTCTATTTTTATTTTATTTTTGAGACAGAGTCAGCAAGACTCTGTCCCCCAGGCTGGTGTGCAGTGGCATGATCTCAGCCCACTGCAGCCTTGACCTCCCAGGCTCAAGCAGTCCTCCCACCTCAGCCTCCCCAGTAGCTGGGACTATAGGTGCATGCCACCACACCTAGTTAATTTTTGTATTTTTTGTAGAGACAGTGTCTTGCCATGTTGCCCAAGCTGGCCTTGAGCTCCGGAGCTCAAGTGATCCACCTGCCTCAGCCTCCCAAAGTGCTGGGATTATAGGCATGAGCCACCATGCCCAGCCCCTGTCTAGTTTAAATTTTTCATTTTAAAACCTTTTTGAAGTACAAAAATAAGACATTCCCCATGTAGAAATAAATGCTAATTATACTGAAAAATAAATTCAAATTATGTAGACATGAAAGCTGTACCCTGCCATTAGCTCCTATTAATCATTTGGTATATAGTCTCCAGAAATGTATGTATAATATATATGTATTTTGTACACAAATGTACACAAATATGTATGTGTATATGTATGTGTATATGAATTTTAACATAAACAAGATCAATCTATCTAGATACACATTATTCAGATTTTTTATGTTGGGGATATCAGGCTACTTTTTATACTAAGAATTGTTTAACCTTTTTTCCTTTTCTTTTTCTTTTTTTGAGATGGAATCTCACTCTGTTCCCCAGGCTGGAGTACAGTGGTGCGATCTCGGCTCACTGCAAACTCCGCCTCCTGGGTTCAATCGATTCTCCTGCATCAATTTCCCAAGTAGCTGGGATTACAGGTGCCCACCACCATGCCAGGCTAATTTTTGTATTTTTAGTAGAGACAGGGTTTTGCCATGTTGTCCAACCTGGTCTGGAACTCCTGACCTCAGGTGATCCACCTGTTTTGACCTCCCAAAATCTCGGGATTATAGGCATGAGCCACTGTGCCTGGACTAACTTTTTTTTCTAAATACACAAGTTTTGGTTTGCAGATGTGACTTTAAAACAGGGAGAGTATCCTGTATTACCCAGGGAGAGTGGCCTATCATTATCCAGGTGGGTCTAATGTAATCACAAAGGTTTTTACAACAGGAAGGCAGGAGGGTCAGAGTCAGAGAGGAGACTCAATGAAGGAAGCAGATACCTGAGGGAGGCGGTTGCTGGTGGAAGGGGCCATAAGCCAAGGAATGCAGGCAGCCAGTGGAAACTCGAAAAGGCAAGGAGTGGCTTCTTCCTGGAGGAATCCAGAAAGGCACAAAGCTCTGCTGACATCTGATGGAGCTCAGCCCCCTGAGACACCCACTTTAGACTTCTGACCTCCAGAACTGTAAGACAATACATTTGTGATGTTTTAAGCCACTAAGTCATATTGTGTTGCAGTGGCAACAGAAAACTAAGACACTTTATCTAGCCAGGCGCAATGGCTCACGCCTGTAATCCCAGCACTTTGGGAGGCTGAGGTGGGAGGATCATTTGAGCTCAGGAATTCAAGATCAGCCTGGGCAAAATAGCAAGAGCCCATCTCATTCTTTTTCATATAGTTTTTAGTAAATTCATAAAAGGAAAAAAAAGAAAATGAATACACCGTATCTCAGCTTACCTTCTGGAAGAATCTAGCCCGAGACCCAGATTTCACTTAATTCTCTCGTGTTCAGTATGGTGCTTCCACCATGCCTGGCTTCGATAATGGGAGTCTTTCTACGTATTTTCCTTAAAAACACACACTTTTTAAGCAAAAGGTCTAATGTGGAGGTGAGGGGATATAAAGTTGCTAAACAACTCTTACAGGCCAAGCACTGTGTAAGCATGTGGGTACCACAGTGAGCAAAACACAGATTTCTGCCCTCATAGAGCTTATATTCTAGCATTTCTGGTCGGGGGAGACAGTAAATAGCAAGCAAAAGAAATAAGTAAATTATGTAGTAAGAGGGGATACATACAATGGAATACAAGCAAAAGCACGGGAGAGGAGAAAGATCGGGAGTGTAGGATGGAGGTGAGAAGCCAGCAGCATGTTTGGTTTTCTTTTCTTTTCTTTTTTTTGAGACAGAGTCTCGCTCTGTCACCCAGGCTGGAGTGCAGTGGTGCATCCCAGCTCACTGCAACCTCTGCCTCCTGGGCTCAAGCGAGTTTCCTGCCTCAACCTCTCAAGTAGCTGGGACTACAGGTGTGCACCACCAAGTCCAGCTAATTTTTGTATTTTTAGTAGAGACAGGGTTTCACCATGTTGGCCAGGCTGGTCTCGAACTCCTGACCTCAAGTGATCCACCCACCTTGGCCTCCCAAAGTGCTGGGATTACAGGCATGAACCAATGTGCCTGGCCCTGTCCAGCATGTTTAAATAGGGTGCCTGATGTCAGCTCATTTGATTTATTCCTTTAGTAGTCGCTTATTTCCCATGCATTCTGGCTATAAGTCCTTTATGAATATTAAATTGTTTACTCCTCATTATGACAGTACAAATTAATGTGATTATTTCCCCATTTTACAGAGAAGAAAACTGAGGCAGGGAGAGGTGAAATACCATTTGCAGTGTCAGGTGGTCAGTAAGTGTCAGCAAAGGCTCTCAAGGCCAGGCTCTGGGGCTCCCATCTGTGCTCTTATCCTCTGCACAATGCTGCCTTATACCTTGAAATAAGAATTTCAAGGCAGTAACAGAGTCAGCCATGCAGGTCTCTGTGGGACAAGACTTCCAGGCAGAAGGAACAGCCAGTGCAAAGGTCCCGAGGCAGGAGAGTGCCTGGGTTATTTGGTCATAGGGCCAGGCAACCAGTGTGACTGCTGTGGGGTGGGCAGGGTGGGTAGCCGGGGGAGGCGTGGTCAGAGCGCTCACTCAGGCCACATTGCGAGGGGCCCTGAGGCCATGATGAAGACTCGATTCTTCTTCTTGGAAAAGGAGGAGGTCTAAGAGTTTGAGCCGTGAGTGGCTCACCCTGGCTGCCATGCTGAGCATGGGCTACCGGGATCAGGATGGGGCAGGGGTCCCAGCTGGAGCCAGGGAAAAGCAGTTGAAATGGGGAAGAATTATTTGGGATTCTGGACAGTTTGAAGTAGAGCCGGCAGGGTTTCCCAATAGATGGAATGTGGAGTGTGGAAGAAAGAGATGCATCTGTCCTGGCTCATAGATGTGTGGCCCGAAGAACAAACTGGAAGGACAGGGTTGCTCTATGCTGAGATGTGGGAAGAGTCTGTTTGCTTTCTGAGTGTGGCAACTCCCTCTGAGGATGAAATCGCAGCATAACACATTGGAATGGCAATAACTGACTTGAGACAGAGGTGTTATATCTAAGAAAAAGCGTTTTCAGAGGAGGCTGTGGTTGAAATAACAATGATTGTTTTGATGCATTCCATATCCAGCTGATGGAAAGCACACTTAGCAAGTCAAGAGAAACATGAAAGAGCCCTAAGGGCTCCAGGCCAAGACCCAAGTTGACATCCTAAAGCCACCTGGGAAGTTGGGAGGAAACCATTTCCTAACTGCCTCCTCCTGGGAGTTGGGGCAAATGGCACCATGAGGACCCTAGCTTCCACGGGGCGCCTTGGGCCAGATTTTGCTCCAGCAGTCAAGCCTCTGAGCTGCCGATGTAGGCATGTGTTAAGGATTGCCAATGCCTTTTTCATCGCTTGTACAAGGACTCTCACAGCATCTGCCATTCTTTGCAAGGAGCATGTGAATGAACTTCAGATTGAACTACAGACAGAAGAAATTCTTCCTGCCGAAGACACTTAAAACCCCTCCCATCAGCACCGAGCACCAAGAATTCTGATTGTGGCAGAGAAAAAACAGCCAGCAAAGATAATACCAAATAATATAAAAATAGAGTGGGCTTAAGGCAGAGAGACAGAGAGCTGTAGTGTCTCATGCTCACTACAAACATTTACAGAGCATGCAGCTTGGAGGCAAGACCAGCCAAGGAGATCACACCACGAAGCTCTGGGTGAAAGAATCTTGCTAATACTGACATCCATTTCTTCGGGCCATCATTTGATGAATATTGAGGTGTACAAAGCTCACAATGGTGTCATGTCAGACATGCTATTGTCTCTGATGGTGCTGATAGACTGAAGGGACTGTTTTCGACAATTTGAGCCAAGGTGCTAATGTCCAGCGTGTGATACCTGGGCAAGCAACCATCTCCAACACAGGCATCTACATGGGCAGGGCAAGAGCCACGCTGCTCAGGACCACCTGTCCCCACTCCCTGCCTTCATGGTTATTCTGTTTTTACCCCTGGAGTTAGGGGTCAGAGGAAGGCTGCAGTTTCCTAGTGATCATCTGCCCCTCACCCTTGCTGTCCCCTGTTTCTGCTTGTGAGGGCCGTGTGGGTTTGTGCCTGGGAAGGGCATCTTGTAAGGCTTTCTGTTTGTCGATCTGTGAACAAATATCTATATCCAGTTTACTTCAGGCCAGGCCTGTGCTAAGCGCTGTCATGTAACAGGCTCTCAATAAATATTTGTGAGTCTTCAGGGACATAAACCTTATGAGCCTACCTGGGCAGAAAGCCAGGTCCCATCTCCAAGAACTTCCAGACATTTTCCCTCGAAGCAATGTCCAGGGAGAGAGGCCAGTGGGACATGGACTGGGGTACCCAAGATGGGTGGGGGATGGGACCTCAGTTCTCTGCATAGAGTCCCCCCGCACCAGGCATTTGCCAGGTCTGCTGTGGCAACGATGTCCCACTCTGTTAGTTTCTCTCGCTTCCAAAGCTCCAGGAAAAGCACTCAAGCCAATGGCCTTGGTAAATACAATCTCCCAACCACAGCCCTCACCCTCAAACCTGATTCCTTCTCTCCAGCCCTCAGCCTTGACTGTTCGAGTGAACCTGGTCTGCATTTCTGACCGACCTGTCACTTGGGTCTCTAGTCTTATGCTCTGGGACTAATGGATCACATTGTCCGGGACAGGTGCCCATGCCTGGGCAGACCTATATACATGCAGCCATACTCGGTTATAAATATCTATAGAGTGCAATACCAAATAATTGTGGGGCATATTTCACCTTGCCTGTTGAACACATTGCAAGAAAGGAATTGATCCCTGCTGTTTCATTTATTAGATGGTGTAATACCACAAAAATCGTTTCCACAATATCCCAAACTAAATCATTTATTCTTGACAAAAATCCAATAAAGAGCTCAATCCTTCTCCATAGGCAGATAAAGCACAGATTAATGGGACTGCCTAGATCAAAAAATGCTGGGGAAATGAAAGCAAGATAGAGAGAGAAGGCTCCTTCCTCCTCCTCACTTCCCCAAGGCTGCCTCAGCTCAGGGTTTTATTACAAAAAGCCGCCTAAGTATTACAGGCTAATCCGTAAATCCCAGCCTAGTAAAATATGTGACGGATTTGTAAATTGTGCCCTTTACAAATCTGATTGAACTTTTTTTTTTTTTTTTTTTTTTTTTTTGTGGCTGGGAATTTTGCCTTTCTCCTTTTCCTCGTCTTCTCACCTTGTCCCATCTCACTAGGTCCTCAGTGACCCGGAACCCTGCATCTGACAGTGTGGGCCCCCAGCACTGGCAATGTTCCTGGAATGTTCAGCCCTTCCATGACCCTTCTATGACTTGACTGACAGAGGGTGGAGATTGTTGGTGGTACGAGAGGCTGAGAAAACCATCACTCTCTTTATTTACTGTCTATGGGAAATGAGATTCAGATGGGGCCAGAGCCCCAGGGCCAGGCGTAGCAATGTCAGGGGCACAGGGCATGCTTGTAGCCAGGTATGAACGTGGTGAAGGATTTGTACATTGTTTCCAGTGGAGATAGGAGTAGATCAAGCTGGTGACCTTCAGACCCACAGACAAGCTGCTCAGAAGAGCCTTTGCCTTGGCCGGGAGCGATGGCTCATGCCTGTAATCCCAGTACTTTGGGAGGCTGAGGCGGGCAGATCACAAGGTCAGAAGATCGAGACCATCCTGGCTAACACGGTGAAACCCTGTCTCTACAAAAAAAAAAAAAAAAAAAAAAAATTAG